>NC_053498.1:117718052-118023540 GCF_905171775.1 Rana temporaria | reverse complement strand
TTTATCCATTTCATAATTCTAGGGCCTATCCCCATGCATTCTAGTGTGCTGATCATGAATCCCCAGTCTAGCCTGTCGAACGCCTTCTCGGCATCGATTGACAGGAGTAGACCGGGGATCCTTCCCTCTCTAATTTTTTGTAAGAGCAGAAGTGTTCTCACTCCATTATCCCTCCCCTCTTTACTTGGGACAAACCCAACCTGATCCGGGTGGACCAATTCCGTCATGTACTCTTTTATTCTAGTTGCTAGGATTTTTGCGAACAATTTTGTGTGCGCATCCAAATATTGGTGATATTGGTGTTTAATTGTATTCTTAACGACACTCCAAACGAATAAGCAAACACATTTTGCCACGTGGAAAAACGTAGCTACAAATGCAGCAAAATGCCCCACGCTAACATTTTCCATGAGCTACCTTGCCAAGTGTAGGGCAGCTCATTAAAATCAATAGGCTGCCCTATGTTTTACGGAAAAAATGAGCCAGAAAATTGCACTGCCACTACACTAGGTGTGAATGGTGTGTTTACACAAGAACATGGATCTCCATTCACATCTGTGCGTTTCAAAATGCACTGCAAACTGCAAAAAAAAAAAACACACTTTGACACATGTTTTGGAATTGCGCTACCAACGAGCATCTCACATGAACTGCAATTAAATGTTAATGGCAACCCAAGCACAGGTAGCAGGTGCGGGTCTGCCGTGTGACAAACGTGCTGCAAGTGCAACAAAAAAAATCAATAAGAAATGTGCCACGCTCTGCTCTAAAAAATGTTCTGGAGCTTCTTTGGGGCGTTTGACACCCATAGAGCAACTGCCTAATGCGCTAGGAACAGAAATGCTCCAAAACGCCCCCAAAAAAAACAAAAAAACACATGAGGGAACACAAGTTTCCACTGGGTGGAGATGGGACTGGGGCTTGATAGTGTCTCCATCCACTCCCTCCTATGCACTTGCATGAAGATGACCATACACTGTACAATCTCTGTACAATTTTCTCTTTAGATGTACCAAAACTCTGGAATAGGAGCCACCTGACCAACCCATTCAATTTGTATCAAATCAGACAGGCCCATGCACTATATAGCTGAAGGGAGATCTAAAAGAGTTTGACAGAAAGTGAGTGGAAAAACAAACAAGTGGCGGTATAGGGGAGGTGTGGTCCTGACTGATAATACACACCTATTCTGTGATGCACAAAGGCAGTGCATGCTGTGAGATGATCTACAGGAAGTGATGGAAGCAAAAAGCATTTTTTTTTTAATTCAAACAGAAACATGGAAAATGTTCCTTGGACGAGGTAAGTAAGAAATAAGCCCCAGATTTCAGTTGTGCTCCCTCAGACCCACCCTCCATGGCCACTGAGCTCCCCCCTCCCATCCCCACACTGAGGGCCCAGGACAAGGGGAGGGCAGCCTGGCGCAGTGAAGTCCTAAAAGTACAAGTAGCAGAGAAGAGAGAGCTGGGAGGAGGTGCGGGCTGTGCTATTCTCTCCCCCTCCTGTCAGAACAGTGCTTCTCTATTCAGCCAGGGATGCAGGATCGCTTTTACATTTGGTTGTACACACAGCAGGGCCGGACTGGCCTACCGGGATACCGGGAAAATTCCCGGTAGGCCGCCTGCTGTCAGTCAAATTAATCAGCTGTGGGCTACGGCCGCGGCCGCCATCGCGGCCGCACTTTGCAATTATGCAGGGGTGGACGCCTGCCCTATGCATAGGTGTAGTCACTCCAGTGTCAAGTTATGTCACATTATGTGAATAAAAAGCAGCGGCGGGCCGGCCGCCGGCGGGTTGCGGCTGCCATGCTCGCCACTGCACTTTCCATTCCTTCCCGCACTGTGTGGACTGGAGGCTGGAGCGATCACGTGTCGAGGGAGGGGAGGAGCCGAGCAGGAGAACTGATCATCAGATCTAGTTCCATCGTCCCGTGCGGCGCCAGCACCGCCCACACGCTGGGGGGGGGGTCAGACCGGTGCCCCCCCCCGACTGAAGCAGAGAGCGCCGCGAGGTAAGGCAGCGGCACAGAACACACAGGGAGAGCCCGAGATTGTGGCTTGGGGGGGGGGGGGGGACAGTCAGCACACCCGGGGCCCGGCGCAATTATCCCCTTCTCTCCGTGGTCGCGGCAGCGAATGTCACAGCCGAACCGAGCAGAGAGTAGCCGCCTCCCCCTCCTCCTGCATGCACAGCACTGTGTAGACATAAAGGAGGAGGGGAGGCGGCTACTCTCTGCTCGGTTCGGCTGTGACATTCGCTGCAGCGACCACGGAGAGAAGGGGGTCCCGGGTGTGCAGACTGGCACAATGCACCATCTTCATTACCTTTGTTTAGTGTGCAAGTGACACAGAAAGTGGTAAAGCTAATGCAAGAAACAGAAGTGATTCAGCAGATATGTGAGTTAATCACGAGTGGCTGACAAAAACTAGCAATGCTTTGGAATGGGAAATGGTTAATGAAGAAGTCTCACTTCTATTTTTAATGATGTGTTCTGTTTGCCAGGGAACGAAGTACATTTAATACTTTGCCCTATCTTCCTATGTGCTATCTAAAACTTGCTGTAGAGTCCTACAGACCACCCCACTTCCCTCCATCCAACAGCACTGTGTAGACATAAAGGAGGAGGGGGAGGCGGCTTCTCTCTGCTCGGTTCGGCTGTGACATTCGCTGCCGCGACCACGGAGAGAAGGGGTCCCGGTGTGCAGACTGGCAAGCACCCCCCCCCTGCCCCTGCAAAGTACAGGCCCTCCAGTCTCCATGTGTGTTTTGATGTAGGGTGGGGAGGGGGGTCTGATGATCGAACTAAGGCCCCTTTCAGACGTACGGACGAACGGTCCGTTTATTACAAGTTTTACGGACTTGTAATGGTTCCCTATGGGATTGCAGACGTTAGCGGATGATGCATCCGCTAACGTCCGCAACCATCCGCGTCCGCAAAGATCCGCTTTTGCGGACGGAAGAAAACCCTATTTTTCTTCCGTCAGGCGGAACGGATCGGATGAATACGGACACACGGTCCGTATTCATCTGATTCCCCATAGGGGAGAGCGGAGGAGAGACAGGGCGGTCTCTCCACTGTGTGGGGGACCGCCCTGTCCGCCGACAGCTCAGCGGGGATCCCCGAGCCGACAGACACACACGGATCGGATCAATTACGGATCCGCTCCGTGTGAAAGAGGCCTAACCCCAGGAGAAGTCAAGAAAGCGCCTTTGCTCCTGCATGCCAAACCTGGCAATACTTAGCCTGGGTATTTTGTTATGATTTCATGTAGATTGAAACTTCAGAAGCCGTAAGATGTTTCACTTCATGGCCACTGGTCTGTTTTTAGCCTTATGAATTATATGTATACCAAAACGTTTTTTTTTTTTAGGGGGAGTAGAATAAAGAAGGGCTAGAACCTCATTTTAATTTCTGTCTGTTTTCCTACTAGGTAGCTTCTCGGTCTGTCCCAATGATCACTGAATGCAGGGCCGGATTAACAATGGGGCTGATGGAGCTGCAGCTCCAGGCCCCTTTCTCAAGATAGGCCCATTTGCCCAATTAAAAAAAAAAAAATTTTTTTTTTTTTTTTTTTTAAGATTTTTTTTTTTTTAAGATCGAATTTGGGGGGGTTGTAGCTCGATGACCAGAGGTCACAGAAACCCCACATTTGGGGGTAGGCATGGGAAGAGCTAAAATATGGGACGGCTATCATTTATGGTTCCGGAGATACGGGCCTGCTTGCACAGCCTGTCAGAAGCTACATTCAGAGCGGCCAATATAAATACAAGCTGACACACTACAGCAGACTGATAGGATCACAGTGCTTATAATAATTATTTGTATATTACTCATGGTAATTAACCCCTTGCCACCCAGGCCAATTCTGACACTTCTCTACTACACGTAAAAATCATCATCATTTGTTTTTTGCTAGAAAATGACTCTATGGTGGTCTTTGCACTTTTTATGTTGCACGGTGTAGAGCTGCATGATTCTGGCTAAAATGAGAATTGCAATTTTTTTGCTTAGAAGATAGATCACGATTCTCTCACGATTGTTGCGGCGTAACATCATCTTTCACATTAAAACAAAACAAAAAAAAAAAAAATGGGCTAACTTCACTGTTTTGTTTTTATGGTTTTTATTATTCATTGAAGTGGGAAAATGCAGTGTGACATAAGATATTGCAGCAATAGCCATTGTATTCCCTAGAGTCTCTGCTAAAATATATATAATGTTTGGCGTAATTTTCTAGCAAATAATATTACTTTTTAATTTAAGAAACAAGTGTTGGACTTTAAGTGGTTAAATTTAGTTACAATGTTAGTTAGTTACAATGTTTAATTTTGTTTACAAACTTCGCAGACTGCCCAGATTTGTTCTTTACACACAGAAGTGTATCCCTTTGATCTAAGAAGGAAGGTTAATTACAATGTTTCCTGTTAAAAACTTGGCAGACTGCCCAGATATTTTCTTTGCTGAAAGTCTCTCCACTTGTTATATGAAAGAATCAGCAAACTCTGCATTGAAGATCGTCAGGGGGTTGAATCGAGATCACAATTTTTTTAACGATTAATTGTGCAGCTCTAGCACAGTATTTGCGCAGCAATTTTTCAAACATGTTTTTTTGTAAAAAAATGTTTCATTCATTAAAAAAACAGTTAGTTAAGTTAGCACAATTTTTTTTGGTATCCTAAGAGATGCTTTACATTTTTTTAGGTTACATGTTTAGAGTTACAGAGGAAGTCTAGTACTAGAATTATTGTTCTCGCTCTAACGATCGTGGCGTATGTAATCTGTGTGTATCTGGCTCTGATACTACCAGTGCCTACCCAGCCACTGACTAGTATCTCTCCCCAGCCTGTCCCCACACACCCTCTCACCTGCTGACCTGTGGATGGGGGAATCACTCCTGCAGTGTTATTGTGTTCTGCCAGTGCGTACAATGATCAGTGTTGCAAACTATAGCTGGCAGCACTGATTGTTTTAAGAAAAAAAAAACAGGTTGTACTCAAGTTGATTAATAGATTGACTTGTGTAAAACCAGCTAGCCCATACATAGATTGACTATGGCTGGTCTCTGCATAATTGGCGTAATTTCAATCCATGTATGACCCGCTTAACCACTACTCAGTCCCTAAATATCCTTCCACTCCTGTACATAGTGCTCACTGTCATACTCTCCACACTCCTCTCCTGTACATAGTGCCCACTGTCATACTCTCCACACTTCTCTCCTATACATAGTACCCACTGTCATACCCTACACACTCCTCTCCTGTACATAGTGCCCACTGTCATACCCTCCACACTCCTCTCCTATACATAGCGCCCACTGTCATACCCTTCACACTCCTCTCCTGTACATAGTGCCTGCTGTCATACACTTCTCTCCTGTACTTAGTGCCCACTGTCGCACCCTCCACACTCCTCTCCTGTACATACTGCTCACTGTCATACCCTCCACACTCCTCTCCTATACATAGTGCCCACTGTCATACCCTCCACACTCCTCTCCTATACATAGTGTTCACTGTCATCCCCTCCACACTCCTCTCCTATACATAGAGCCCACTATCATACCGTCTACATTCCTCTCCTGTACATACTGCCCACTGTCATACCCTCCACACTCCTCTCCTGTACATACTGCCCCATCATACCCTCCCACATTCTCTCTGGTACGTACTACCCTCTGTCATACCCCCTCACTCTTCCTGTACATACTGCCCATTGTCATACCCTTCACACTCCTCTCCTGTACATAGTGCTTTTTTCCGTACCCTTTGTACTCCTCTCCTGTACATAGTGCCCACTGTTAGACCCTCCACATTCCTCTCCCTCACCTGCACATACTTCCCACTTATATACCGTCCATACTCCTCCCCTATGTCGCTTACCCACAAAAACAGTTCTTTAAAATTATACTGAATATCCTCAATGTTACCAGCTCTAGAATGGACACACTTTTGTTAGTTCAACTAAAGGAAATATCAGTTCTCATATTTGTTCTGCCCCATTATTAGTACTCATTTAATTTTGTGATTACTACTATGATGTATAGAGGAACATCGGGGATCTCAGCTACTCTAAATATAGCACTTGTATAAAAAAGTGGCCCTGAAAATATTTTTTAAATGTTGGCAACTGTGCACTTAGGCACTGCCCAAGGGCCACCGTCCACCGGGTCAGTAGGGGGCCCCATGAGAGGCTCCTGGGATCCTGTGATAATAAAGCGGTAGTAAACTTTCCTGACATTACTACTTTTTAGAGGCCCTGGGGTAGGTTATGCCACAACGTACAAGTATACACAGCATATTAGCACATTAGTGTACACTTCAATTTTCAGACTGAGCCCTCCAGTGCTGCGATGAATCAGGCGGGGCCCGGGCACTTCCATCTTCACCCGGTCTTCCTTCTGGGTTCTGTGCCTTTGGTCACTTGCCTTGGCTGGGCTGCGTTCATGTCATTCCCACGCATTTATTTATTATTTATTACACCCCATTCACACCTCCGCGACAAAACGCCCGACGCCGGCCGCTCGTTCCGCTGGAGGGAGAATTCCCATTGCTGTCTATGAGATGGTTCACATCTCATAGACGCCGTACACCTGCGGCATGAAAAAAAGTCCCGGACCCTTTTTTTCAGGCGGCATTGGTGTTCGGCCATACAAAGCAATAGGAAGGATTTGTAAAAAAAAGTTACACTATTCGCGGCAAAATACGCCACGTACGCGGCGTTACTTGTCGCGGAGGTGTGAATGCAGCCTAAAAGGCCCCACCAAAATCCTCAGCACCAGGCCCATGATGTTCTTAATCTGGCCCTGACTGAATGTGAGGGAAAATTCAAAGTTGTAACCAAAACAAGAGGTAATCCTGAAGCCCAACACTGGGGCTGTACTTGCACTGCAAGGGTTACTTTCTGGCTTTATCTAGGGTGAAATAAACACTTCTACTCATCTGATCCTCTGCTTCCCAGCAGATGGCTCTCTGGGGGTCTGTACTGTAGCGGGGACCTACACTGTAGGGTGGTATGTGTAAAATGCAGGGGTCCAGAACTGTTAGGGGGGTATCTGTGTAACATACAGGTGTCCAGAGCTGTGGGGGGCTGTGTAATGTAAAGGGGTCCAGAGGTGCAGGGTGCTATGTAATGTAAATGGGTCCAGAGGTACAATGGCTGTGTAATGTAAAGAGGTCCAGAGGTGCAGGGGGCTGTGTAATGTAAAGTGGTCTAGAGGTGCAGGGTAATGTAAAGGAGTTCAGAGGTACAAGGGCTGTGTAATGTAAAAGGGTCCAGAGGTGCAGGGTGCTGTGTAATGTAAAAGGGTCCAGAGGTGCAGGGTGCTGTGTAATGTAAAAGGGTCCAGAGGTGCAGGGTGCTGTGTAATGTAAAGGGGCCCAGAGGTGCAGGGTGCTGTGTAATGTAAAAGGGTCCAGAGGTGCAGGGTGCTGTGTAATGTAAAGGGGTCCAGAGGTGCGATGCTGTGTAATGTAAAGGGGCCCAGAGGTGCAGGGTGCTGTGTAATGTAAAAGGGTCCAGAGGTGCAGTTGTGGAGAGGGGGTACACATAAGTGACAAAAAGATATTGAAGGATGCAGGGAGCACAGTGGGGTGTTTTTACATGTTATGGTGGGGGGGGAGGTGCCAGATATAGGATCCGCCCCGGGTGGCAAATGCTCTAGGTACGCCTCTATTAACAAATGCTATGTGTAGGTGAGAATTAAAATAATCATACAGTGAATGAAAGTATATAGTCCAATTGCAGCCTCAGGTCTAAGGCTATATGATGTCTGACCGGTAAGGCCGCATGAAGGAGATCACATAAAAACATAAAACACAATAGTCTCTAGTGGGAAAGTTCTATTGATTACAGTCAGGGCTTATGGATGCAGGTTCTTGCAGTGAGGAAAGGTGTTCCTATACAGCTGATACAGCATTCGCGGTGGTCCCGGTGCTCCCCCACAAGGGTCCCCACTCACCAGATCCAACTCCCCGCCAGGAGTACACAGCATGTAGTATAGGCTTCCCAGTTTTCCACTATACCTACATATACCTACTACATGCTGTGTAGCCCTGGCGGGGAGTTGGATCTGGTGAGTGGGGACCCTTGAGGGGAGCACAGCAGAGTCTGTGTGTTTTCATTTGTGTCATATCTTTACATAATACACTCTTCAAATGTGCTTTAAAATGTTTTTCCTTTTTATGAATAAGAAAATAATGACGTTATGCTGTGGGGCTGGTATGAAATTATTTCCAGGGCTGGTTTTCATTCCCAGTCCGGCCCTGCACAGCAGGGTTTGATTAATTCCCCCCACCCACATGTCCTGCTGCCAGGAGATAGGCAGCCCTTGGAGAACATAGGTGGCAGGAAATCAAACCGTGTGTGTGCAGCCTGATGTAAGAGCAAACCTACGTCATTTGCCGCATGGAGAAGCACTATTCTGACAGGAGGTGGGAGCGCAACACAGCCTGCACCTCTCCCTGGCTCTGTAGCGGTTTACCCCATGTAAGGTGGGGGCAAGTTGTACACAATGCTGGGAATTGTACACAATAAAGGGGGGGTTGGAACAATAAGTTGTGCTTGGGATGCTTGTGGAGGAGGAGGCTATTTATGCTCAAAAGGGTAATGAGGATTGGGGGGTATTTGTGCTAGGAGTGGGTGTTGGAGGGAGGTTTCGGAATTTGTGCTAGGAGGAGGAATAGGGGGAAATGTGCAAGGAGGGAGCTTGGGGGATTTCTGCTAGGAGGGGGTTTTTGGATTCATTTGGGTAGGGAGGGAGGATTTGTGCTGGGGAGGGAAATTTGGAAGGGGTTGTGCTAGGAGGAGGGATTTGGGGGAACCTGTCCTACCAGGGGGGATTGGAGGGAGAGGATTTGTGCTGGGAAGGGGGAATCTGTGCCAGGAAGTGGTGAGGGAACTTGGGCTAATAGGGTGGACTGGGGGAGGGGAAATTGGGGGTGACTTGTACTATGAAGGGGGATTTGGGGGAGAGGATTTGTGCTAGGATGGGAAAGTTGAGGAGAAAAATGATGTGTGTTAGGTGAGGTGAATGTTTTGGGATGGAGATTTGTGCTAGTAGGGGGAATTGGGGACTGATTTGAGCTGGGAGGCAGGATTGGGGGGCAAAAATCTATGCTGGGAGGGGGGGGGGAGTTTGACTGGGAGAAGGGGATATTTTTGTTTGGGGAGAATTTTGGCTTGCAGATATAATTTGCAGTGTGGGGAAGGGAGGAGGAGCTTTGCTGAGTTCTCTGCCACCATTAACCCTGGCCTTTTTTTTCTGACCCCTATCTTCTATCCTGCTGACGCCTATACACTATCCTTATGATTATTGCTCTCTGCCCTGCTAACTCCCTTTGCTCTGCCCTGCAGACACCTGTCCTCTACCCTCACAACCACTGTTCTCCATCCTGCTGACCCCTGTCCTCTTCTTCACTAACCCCCTGTAAACTCCCTGCTGACCTCCCATGTTCTGCCCTGCTGACTCCTGTACTTTGCCCCCTGACCCACTGCTCACTGCCCTACTGACCCCTGTCCGCTGCCCTGCTAACCCCTGTACACTGCCTTGACAACCTACTGTACACTGCCCTACAAACTACTGACCCTATTTTCTGTCTTGCTGACCCCTGGACACTGCCTTACTGACTCCAATCCTGCGAAAACTTTGGAAATAAGATGCAGATATTGCATTGCTGGGGTCCCCAACTATTTAGCCCCCCCCCCCCCATGCCTGCTTCAGAAATTGAAAGAGGTAGAAAGCAGTCAGAGAAAAGGACAGGATTGCTGTTACATAGGCACATTGTTCTAATCACACTGACACATGTAACTTACCTGTTACCTTCCAGTTCACAAACCAACTTGACAGTTTTAGTCCAGTCTATTGCATCGGGATCATTCCTCAGCCACTTCTGTAGCTGTGTTCGGTTTTGCTCAAGTAAGTCGGAAGTGATGATATTGTTGAAAGCTTCACAAGCAGAGAGAAGATGATAAATTGCGGGTCCAGCTCCAAAGTCAATTAGTAGGTCTCCTTTAACACCACCTTATAAAAAAAAAAACCACAGTGGATTACAATTTTTAAAATGTAGAAAACTTTGTAAACTGGCCTATTTTCAGGCTGCTTTTGGACCAGGCACATTATCCTGCTCCTCTGTGTCAGCCAGTGTCATTGCAGGGGAAAGGAGAGAGCGCTCTGACAACAGCAAGTAAAGCCTGAAGCGGTGACTTCATCCTGAGGCTTTAAAGTGGTTGTAAACCCTCGTTTACCACTTTATGCTACAGGTAAGCCTATATTAAGGCTTACCTGTAGCTAACAAGGATATCTCCTAAACCTACACGGTTTAGGAGATATCCCTGTATTTGCATGTGCCGACGTCATGCGGCACATGTGCACTTAAGCCAACTTAAGCAACGGCACATTGTGCCGTTGCTTCAGTTGTACTGTGCCGTTCCCGCACGCATGCGAGAGTGACGTCATCGCGGCTCTGGCCAATCACAGCGCTGGAGCCGCGACACTCGGAAGTCACTGCGGGACAACATGTTGGCGGCCAGACGGGGAGACGTGGACGGCTGTGGGGGCTTCCATTGGAGGCAAGTACTTTTTTTTTAGGAGGTTTTACTTCCTCTTTAATGGCCTATCCGTGACACAGGAGAGCAGGACCATGTGACTGGACCGGAACAGCCTGATAACTAATAAGTATACACATCTATCTTACACATTAGTAAGCATGGGTCCTAGGAGCTGAGAGTTTTAGGAGTAGCTAGGGTTAAGCTGGAATTCCCTTTTAATCTATTGGTTGGGTGTTGTCACTTGGTCATCTCCACCTCTCCATTTAAAATGGGAGCTGACAAGAGGTGAGCATTTGGAGCATTTTCGGCACCTGAAAACGGGAGACGGAGCTAAGCAGAGCCCCGTAGTATCATTCCGCCTGGGAAGGCAGTGGGCAGCGGGAGCTGGGACTAATTAACTTACAGAGCAATGTGCGGCGCGGCTTTATGTAAATGTGCCAGAAAAGGGAGAAATAGTCCGAACACTGCACTCATCTCCTGGGCCCCTCTGTAGACCAGATGGGGCCCAGGAAAATTAAATTACAACCCCCCTTCTCTAAGCAAGTAGTAGCGGGGTATGGTTTCGAAATTTTAATATGAATAAATTAACTGTTGCCCGAGCCCCCCTGTGGAGCTGATGGGGGCCGGGCCCGGTACAACAGGGCTGGCTGTACTGCCCTATCAGCGGCCCTGTATATATATATATATATATATATATATATATATATAAAAATATGAATATATTGTATACCAAACTCATGTTTTTGAGAGAAGCTAGTGCCCCATAGAGCTAAAAAAAACCCTCAGAAATGCACAAAAATGTTTGTTCCAGATTTTTTGTTGTTTATACAGTGGTTAAGAAAATGGAAAATTGTATCAAATACTTACTGTCATTTTCCTTTCCTGATGCCAAAATATGGCAGCATACATATGATATAGCTCCGCCCCTATATCCACCCACAGGACTCGTTTAACTCTCTATAAAAGTCTGACTGAGAGCAACCTCCCCCATTCTCCGTATAAAGCAAAAAGATCAGAGGGAGGGTTCGTATGCTGCCATGTCTTGGCATCAGGAAAGAAAAATAACAGTAAGTATTTGATACAATTTTCCATTTTCCTGACGCCAGACATGGCAGCATACATATGATAAAGGATGAGCTTTTGAGAGGGAGGGTTTAATGCTGTAAACCTAATCTTTATTCAACAAAAAGACATAGAAGCTTGGATAGACTTCCTCCCAAACTCTACTGTAGTAAGAGCTGCTGGATCCACCCTGTAGTGTTTTAAGAACATATAATGTGAAGACCAGCTAGCCTCTTTCCAGAGACAACCATGCCTGTTCCGTCCAAGAAGATGACATCACCCTGGTTGAGTGATGAGCTCTAACCACCTCTGGAGGATCCTTCCCGGCTCTACATGCCCGGTGAATATTTTCACTATTCAGGCCGAGATCGTTCTGGCCGAAGCCCCTTACTCTTTGAATTTTCATGATTCTGAATGTAGAAGTAGCCTGGAGATAGGCTTTGAGGACTTTTGGAATGTCCAACTTGTGCAGATCAGCACCTGAATCTGCTGGAAAGGCTGGAAGCACCCATTCACTGGAAAGATGAAATATGGATGCCACTCTTTGGTACAAAATGATCCAATGGTCTCAGCACAACTGCCACCACAAATTTTTGGAGTCTACACACTTTCACCTGAAATCATGGCTAATAGAAAAGCAGATTTTAAAGGAGATCTCCCATAAAGAACAGTCTTCTGTCAGAGTATGATGAGGGTTTGCTAAAAAATTATGGACTACTGCCAGGTCCCATTGAGGGAACCTATTTCTCTTGGGAGGGTGTAGTCCAAGTACCTCTCTCATGAAGTGATCCATCAGAAGGTTTGCTGCCCATTTCTTTTGGGTAAAAGCCAAGCTGGCTAAAATTTGCACCTTAAGCAAACTGAGCCCCATATCCAATTCAGATTGTAGAAAATACAGGATTATAGATACATTTGGGTCACTAGGGTCAAACTGACATCCAGCTGCAAAGCTTGTAAACCTAATACATATTCTGGAGTAGATGGCATTGATTGACCGTTTCATATAACTCTGTAAAGTTCTAATCCCCTCTGGAAAACATCCTAACTCTTGTAACCTCTGCTTTAGAATTTCCAGGCCACTTAGGTTAGTTGTGATGGTTGCCGATGTAGTGCATCTCCCTCAGACAAGAGGAGATGAGGAGTCACCGGCAGAGTGATCGGTGTGCACACGCTGATACCCATTACCAGAGGCCTGTTGCCCAACCAAAGGATTGGTAAAGGCATCTGTCCCCTCCAATAAGGGATGAAGGTAGCGTGAGAGGAACCAGTTCCCCTTGTAGTAGGCTGATGAGGCAAAACAGATCCAGTTGTAACCCCCACTCGTGGATGATCCTTTGGAACACTTCAGGGTGAAGGGACCATTCGTTGGGATCCTTGAATTGTCCGGATAGACAATCGGCTTCCAAATTCTGATAGCCTGCAAGATATATGGCCCTCAAATCTGGGAGATATTGCTGGGCCAAAGTCATTATTGGTTCCACCTCTCTCAAGAGGGATTGGCTGTGTGTGTCACCTTGTCGCTGTATATAGGACACTGCTGCAGTGTGGTCCAGATGGAGTAGGACTGGCAGACCCTGTATGTGTGGCAGTAAAGTGTTCAATGTCATGAATGCTGGTAGGAGTTCCAAAATATTGGAAACTAGGCCCTGAGTGGGAAGTTTCCACCTGCCCTGGATCTTGAGATGCTCGCAGGTGGTGCCCCACCCTGTTGTGCTGGCATCTGTGGCAACAATGATCCATGGCTGCAGCCCTAATAGACCAAGCCATTTAGCAGTTTTTTGTTTTTTTATCACCAGAAACTCTGGTGCCTCCGGCTGGAGATCCTGATTTGCTGCGATAGACAAACTCTTCCATTGCATCAGGAAGCCTTGTTGGAAAACTGAGTTTCCAGTGAGCCCAGAGGATCATCGGAATACATGAAGCTATTGTCCCGAGAGGACTCATGCACTGGGATGCTGACATCACCGGTGCAGCCAACGCCTGTTGGAACGTCTCCTTGACTTAAGGAAGTTTGAGGTGGCAAAGAAACTGAGGCCGCCTGAGTATTGAATTGGGCCCCTAGGTAGAGCATATTCTGTGTAGGCTCCAGCTGGTTTTGGTAATGCCTGCCCCTCAACTCAAAACTGCTGGTATGACTGAAGGATCGGGACATGCTGATAGGTATATTGCAAGTCCACTGAAATCCTCCAGTAACCTGGTTGAATGACCTGGATTTATGGTATGGAGAGACTCCATCTTGGGTCTTTCCATGTAAATTGATTCAGCCTCTTGAGATAGTTCTGGAGGCTGCCATTTGAACAACCAATAATAGCCTTGCCATTGGTAATGATAAAGCACAATATGAATGTGTGAATGGTGTCTATGTGACCTCGTGTTGGTGTCTTTGGTGTTATCACTGTAGCGCCTGGCTACTTTCATAGCGGTGCTGCTGTAAATTTAGAGGGTGGTTAGAGAGTTAGTTGCCTCTGACCTTGTTTATTTGACAACATTTAGGGCCTCTATTCCAGCTTTGGCTGTGCTGTGTGTGTACACTGTCGTTGTCTGTGGAGTTGGTCCTACCACAGACCGACAGGTGGCAGCAGTAGAATCAAGGTAGTGTGGATATTTCTCCTCGGCAGCCAATCAGAAGGGTTGATCGCCTCGCTGTGCATGCTGGGGAGGGGTATTTAGGGGGCAGACGCCATTGGTTCGGGGTCGTCTTCACCACCATCCACCTGGAAGGTCGTCCCACCACTCCCGTGTGTGGCCCTCCTGGGGGGGGGGGGTGTTCACATGTTCCTGGCTCCGGGACCACGTTGGTCCGGAGCAAATACTCTACCTTGTAAAAAAAAAGGGAAAAAAAAACTGCGCTAGTCAGATGGTAACAATCAGAGAAAGTACCTACTAGCAGGTTAAAAAACAGGCAAATTGAGTACAGAGGGAAGCAGCAGCTAGCATGCAAAGCACAAATACAGACAACAAGAGGTTATAGCTGCACCAGCAAGTGACACCAGGACTTGAAAGTGAAAGTGTGAACAACCTTGCTAATCCCCCTCCACTCTACCTGGTAACACATGCCATGCCAGTCCTGGGTGAGCGGTGTCCGGGAGACATGGCAGAGGCGTGCACGGAAATAGGGAGGTTTAATACTCACCAGGATGTGTGGAAGCGACCCAGCATCTGTACAGCGCGACATACAGTGGTGGCATAAAAAGAGTTAAGTGCAACTTTGTGTGATAATTCTTTCAGCAATAAAAACAGTGTTTCTTTACCTGAAGTGAAGGTTTCATGGAAATTCTTCAATGCAAATTCAGACCATTCTCCAGTTATAGCTTTTTCTTCAGGGTCATAATATGCTCTGTAGTAATCCACAGGGTCAAACTCATCAATGTAGGTTTGAGATGATGTGTATGGAGTCTCCATGCTGATCTATCTTCTCTCTAGGAGAGTAAAGAAAGCTTGATTCTATTAAATGCAGTGGACTGCAACTGAAATGGGGAATGTAATACTTTGAAATAAAGAGATAAATGGGAAGTTTATGTTTAATTTTTGTCATCAATTAAATCTTCAAAATCCTGCGAGTCTGCCAGCACAGTGATAGATGGTGGAAACATAAAAATCACAAACTTGCATGAATGGTTTATTAGTTTAGCTAGTAGAAGTTAATTACAGATATCTGGATTTGTTCTGTAATTCTGAACATGTTTCACTAGTTATCCAAGCACCTCCTTTAGTTCTATTGAATGACAGCGTACTTGGCGTTTATATTATAGCCCCAACTGTCAGGTCACCTGTGGCCAGGTGACAAGTGCACCCTGTAGGGGTCAGGGATGCACCGCAGGGAAGTGAACCCTATAGCCGACTACTGCTGGCAGGGAGGAAGCGTAACCCAAGATCACCCAGGGCGCGGAGTCTAAGACCCAGTTTTGTATTCACCAGAGCCCTTGGTGGTAGGGATGGTCTTGGCCGCAACTGGGTCCAGGTCGCGTTCCCGGGATTCCTCAGGTCACACTCCGCTGAGAGAAGGAGGAAGCAGCCAGCAGAACAAACAGTGGTGATGGACAGGCCGAGGTCAGGGCAACAGGCAGACAAGGATAACCGTGGAACATGCAAATAGTCAGGGGCACAGGCAGACAGGGAAGTCGGGGACAAGCCAAAACGGTACACGGAAGATGATCGTAGCACTCTGCAACCAGGAACTAGCAATACACTGCAGACAGGAACTGAGCATTGGAACACTGTTGAACAGCACTGCAGACCTGTAGAGCAAAGGTTAATATAGGCTTCCTGGGATGGACTAGGGTGGAGCCATACAGGAAGAGGAAGTGATAAGAAGGGAAACCAGAACAGGATCTGCCTCTAATGAACACATGGAGATCAGGTAGGCAGACAGACATGATGCATATTCATGACAGTACCCTCCCTCTTACGAGGCCTCCCCCTTCCCTGCCTGGGTCCGGGTTTAGGGGGAAACTTCAGATGAAAATTCTACAATAGACGAGGTGCAAAGACCTATGATGCAGGAACCCAAGACCACTCCTCAGGACCAAAGCCTTTCCAATGAACAAGGTACTGAAGAGCGCCTCTACAGAGTCGGGAATCCAGTACTTGACTGACCTCATATTCCTGATTCTCCTCAGAGACTGGTGCCGTGGTGGGGAGAGGACGAGAGAACCTATTAAGGACTAAAGGCTTCAGAAGGGAAACATGGAAGGAGTTAGAGATTTTGAGGTTTTTGGGAATCTGAAGCTTGAAACAAACTGGATTCAGCTTAGCCATTATGGTGTATGGACCAATGAATCTTGGAGCAAACTTCAGAGAAGGGACTCGGAGCTTGATGTTTCTGGTGGAGAGCCAGACTTTGTCCCCTGGTTGAAGAGAAGGCGGTTTACGCCTGCGGCGGTCAGCAAAGCCTTTGAATTTGTCGGCAGCTGCCCGGAGGGAATCATGGATGTCGCTCCAGATGGAATTGAATGACTCTTGAGCTGAAGCCAAAGCTGGGATATCCAGAGAACAGGTCATGGGAAGTGGAAGTTGAGGATGTCTTCCATAAACTGAGAAAAAGGGTGTTCTCTGCGAACTGGTATTCACATGATTGTTATGGGAAAATTCCGCCCATGGAAGTAGAGAGGACCAATCGTCATGATGAGCGGAGACTAAGGTACGAAGAAAAACCTCTAACTCCTGATTAACCCTCTCCGTCTGCCCATTGGATTGAGGATGGTAAGAAGAGGAAAAATCCAAAGCAATATTGAGGGATTTGCAAAAGGCTCTTCAAAAACGAGACGTGAATTGAACACCCCTGTCCGAAACAATATGAGAAGGAACCCCATGAAGACGGAAAATCTCTCGAACAAAAATGGGGACCAAAGCAGGAGCAGAAGGCAGACCAGGAAGGGGAACAAAATGTGCCATTTTGGAGAACCGATCGACTACCACCCAAATGACCGTATTACCGTCAGACAGTGGAAGATCGGTGATAAAATCCATGGCAATGTGAGCCCAGGGCTCCTTGGGAATGGGCAAGGGCATAAGGAGACCAGCAGGAGCTTGTGTGGAGGATTTGAACTGAGCACAGACATGACAAGCCTTGACATAGTCTTTAACCTCTGAGCGGAGATTCAGCCACCAATAGTGACGACTAATGAGTAGGAAGGACCGGAGGAAACCAGCATGGCCCGCCACCTTGGAATCATGTCCCCAACGAAGGATCTTGGCTCTTAGCTCAGTGGGGACAAAGGTCTTACCAGGAGGAATTTTTGAGTCCAGGGTGGTAGAATGGGCAACAATGCATGAAGTTGGAATGATCGGCTCAGGTTCAAGAGTGAGATCTTCGTCCAAGGTGTCAAAGGATCTAGAAAGCGCATCAGCCCGACCGTTGCAGGAACCAGGTTTGTATGTAATCGTGAAACTGAAACGGGAAAAGAAGAGACTCCACCTGGCCTGTCTGGGATTCAGACGTTTAGCATTCTGTAAGTACTGTAGATTCTTGTGATCGGTGAAGATCGTTATGGAGTGCGGAGAACCCTCCAAAAGATGACGCCACTCTTCTAGCGCCAATTTAATTGCGAGAAGTTCCCGGTCACCGATGGCATAATTTCTCTCTGCCTGAGAAATTTTTTTGGAAAAGAACGCACATGGTTGACGTCTCTTCTCAAAAAGTTGAAGAAGCACCGCTCCCACTCCCACTGAAGAAGCGTCCACTTCAATAAAGAATGCCTCCTCAGGGTTTGGTCTCCTCAAAAGAGGTCCAGAGACGAAGGCCTGTTTCAGATCGTGAAACGCAGAGACAGCTTCGGGAGGCCAGTCCTTGGCATTAGCACCCTTCTTGGTCAAAGCGATAATAGGCGCGGCAATGGAAGAATAATTCCTGATGAACTGCCTATAATAATTTGTGAAACCAAGAAAGCGCTGTGTGGCCTTGAGGCTAGCAGGAAGAGGCCAATTGGTAATGGCTAAGACCTTCCCAGGATCCATACGAAGGCCCAAGCTTGAAACAAAGCATCCTAGAAACAGGACCTCAGAACATTCAAAGGAGCATTTCTCCAGTTTGGCATAGAGATTATTCTCTCTGAGGCGCTGGAGTACAGTGCGAACATGGTTCCTGTGGACATGCAGATTTTCCGAAAAGATTAGAATGTCATCCAGATAGATGACAACAAACTGGTACAGCAGGTCCCTGAAGATTTCGTTGACAAAGTTTTGAAATACGGCTGGGGCATTACATAACCCGAAAGGCATGACCAGATACTCATAATGGCCGTCTCGAGTGTTAAACGCAGTCTTCCACTCATCGCCTTCTCGTATTCGAATGAGGTTGTACGCCCCCCTGAGATCCAACTTAGTGAAAATGGAGGCACCCCTCAACCTATCGAACAATTCAGATATCAAGGGTAAGGGGTAACGATTCTTAATAGTAACAGCGTTTAATCCTCGATAATCAATACAGGGTCTCAAGGTACCATCCTTCTTGGCAACAAAAAAGAACCCTGCTCCTGCAGGCGATGACGATTTCCGAATGAAACCTCTGTCAAGGTTTTCTGCGACATACTCAGACATGGCCTGGGTCTCTGGGATGGACAAAGGGTATGTGCGACCCCTGGGCAGAATTGCTCCAGGAACAAGGTCAATGGCACAGTCAAAAGATCTGTGGGGAGGAAGCACCTCGGCTGATTTCTTACAGAACACATCCCGGTAATCGCTGTAAGCAGTGGGAAGATCCGAAGATACTGATGTGGTAGCAACCGGAAGTTCCCCCTTAGGAGTCACCTTGGAAAGACATGACGAGAAACATGAAGGACCCCAAGCCAGAATCTGCCCAGAAGCCCAGTCCACATGGGGAGAGTGGAGCTGTAGCCAAGGAAGGCCCAATACAATGGGAGTGGAGGCTTTAGGTAGGATGAGAAAGGATATCCACTCCTGGTGGAGAATCCCTATCGACATCCTAATGGGTAGTGTCTGGAAGCGAATAGGACCCCCTGGGAGAATAGTGCCATCAATTGCCGAGACTACCAGCGGCGTAGTGAGGGGTGAAAGGGTAAGCTTCATAGAAGAAGCAGTTCTCCAGTCCATAAAGTTGCCGGCAGCCCCGGAATCCAGATATGCACAGATCGATAGGGGAGAAGTGCCTACATGAAGGGACACCGGAAGGAGCAGACGGGAAGGTGATGTTTCTGGGTCCAATACTCCACCTTCTAAATGTATTAGACCTGAGCGTTTCCCGGGCGAAGCGGGCAGGAGGCACGAAGATGGCCCTTGCCTCCACAATAGAGGCACAAGCCCAGAGTTCTGCGTCTAGCACGTTCTTCGGGTGTTAGTCTGGTCCGGCCCAACTGCATAGGTTCCTCAGCAGGCAGGGGGTGGTCTACGGGACGAAGTGAGGGAAGCACAGACTGACTACGACCTAGGGAGTGCTGGTGTCTTTTCTCAATGGACCTCTCCTGAAAACGAATATCGATCTGATTGCACAGGGAGATGACATCGTCCAGACCGACGGGGATGGTTCTTCCCGCTAATTCGTCCTTCACTCGGTCAGAGAGGCCATGTAAAAAGGTAGCGACCAGGGCCTCATTGTTCCAGCTCAATTCAGCTGAGAGTATACGGAACTGAAGAGCATATTGACCCACTGAACGAGATTCTTGGCGGAGACGTAGCAGAGCACTGGCTGCTGAAGAGGCCCGAGCCGGCTCTTCAAAGATGTTCCGAAAGAGCTTTAGGAAGTTGAACAGGCTGGAAACTACCGGATCATTCCTCTCCCACATAGGGGCAGCCCAGGCTAAAGCTTCACCGGAAAGGAGGGAAATAATATAGGCTACCTTTGCCCGATCAGACAAGAAGTTTTGAGGCTGTAGTTCAAAATGGATGGTGCACTGGCTAAGAAACCCCCTGCAGGCCTTGGAGTCTCCAGAAAAACGGACTGGAGGTGGTAGCTTCAGTGAATGCGACTCTGCGACTGGTGCGACGGGCGCAGCCGCTGCCGCTGGTTGTACTTGGGGTTGTAGATTCGGGGCTCCCAACGAGGTCTGAAGCTGATCAAAGCGGGAAGCCAGATCCTGAAGGAAACGCATCACCTGAGCCTGATTAGCTTCATGCGTCTCGAGTCTGTGAACAACGCCCTGTAATGGGTCATCTGCAGGAAGCGGCATGTCGGCCGGGTTCATGGCTGTTCAAACTGTCAGGTCACCTGTGGCCAGGTGACAAGTGCACCCTGTAGGGGTCAGGGATGCACCGCAGGGAAGTGAACCCTATAGCCGACTACTGCTGGCAGGGAGGAAGCGTAACCCAAGATCACCCAGGGCGCGGAGTCTAAGACCCAGTTTTGTATTCACCAGAGCCCTTGGTGGTAGGGATGGTCTTGGCCGCAACTGGGTCCAGGTCGCGTTCCCGGGATTCCTCAGGTCACACTCCGCTGAGAGAAGGAGGAAGCAGCCAGCAGAACAAACAGTGGTGATGGACAGGCCGAGGTCAGGGCAACAGGCAGACAAGGATAACCGTGGAACATGCAAATAGTCAGGGGCACAGGCAGACAGGGAAGTCGGGGACAAGCCAAAACGGTACACGGAAGATGATCGTAGCACTCTGCAACCAGGAACTAGCAATACACTGCAGACAGGAACTGAGCATTGGAACACTGTTGAACAGCACTGCAGACCTGTAGAGCAAAGGTTAATATAGGCTTCCTGGGATGGACTAGGGTGGAGCCATACAGGAAGAGGAAGTGATAAGAAGGGAAACCAGAACAGGATCTGCCTCTAATGAACACATGGAGATCAGGTAGGCAGACAGACATGATGCATATTCATGACACCAACACTCAAACACAAGGTAAGTAAACCGCTATATGGAAAGACCTGCAGATTCGGAGATAAAACATCATCTCAACAAATGGATGGCCCAGTAGGAGGTCAAACTCTGCAGGCCAGGACTTTGCTTCCTACTCCTCAAGCAGAACTGACATTCTTTCAGGAAAAGTGAGGTGCATATCAGCGGTCCAGGCACACTGCCCACGACGGAAGAGAACTCACATGGAGACTGGCTGAAGTGGTAAAGTATTTTAATGTGATAGTATTGGGCAGTACAGCCACCCGATATTTACAGACATGTAGGAGTGTGCTACGGTGGGCACCCAGAACAGAGTCACTTGCCTGGCACAGGGGTGCCTTTACTTGAGCATCATGTACACTTGAACAAATAAATTGGTGTCCATGAATGCACTTAATTAACTTTTCCTTTTACGTACCTGTGCAAAGGCCGAGGGCCCCGGCGTTGCAATGGGAGACTAATTGCTGCTGAAGGATTGCCAACAACATCTCCCTCTCTACAAGAGGCTATCTCACCTGCCACATATACCCCCTTAACAACAGGCTGCTTACCAAACCATTGTTACCCTTGATAATCACCGTATCTTAACTCATTTGTACTGATGTCTTCATACCCCAATGTACTGGCGACCCAACTGTAGACTATGTGTTCAGGTTTCTTGCATTACACCCCTTTATTAACTTCAGACCAAGCAAAGTTTCAGGAGCTGTACTGAAATAATTAGCACAATGAGATTTACAAGATAACAGTTCAACAGTAAGTGCAGTCTTTTCCTAACATCTCTAGCCCCTAACTTCAGGCTTGTGGCTGCCCCAGCATACTTGCTTAGGAAAGAGTTCACGGTTGGTATCTTTAGGGGGACAGCAATTCCCCCACATGTGGAAGGCTCCAGAACACACTTCTGGGAAGGAACCTCCTTCCTGAATTTATGAGCACACAGAGGAATTTCCCGCCTTTCCTTAATGGCCTACCCCTACGCAGGAAATTCCCCCATTCAGTTTATTATGAATTCTGTTGCTAGACTAATACATCTCACTAACCGATCCAGGACTGTTGCTCCTCTCTGCCAATCCCTTCACTGGCTTCCCCTGCCCCACTGTATAAAAATCAAAATGCTAACCATAACATACAAGGCCATTCACAACATCGCCCCTATCTACATCACCAACCTCATCTGCAGATATCAGCCAAATCGTCCCCTCCGCTCCTCTCAGGACCTCCTGTTCTCTAGCTCCCTTGTTACCTCCTCCCATGCTCGCCTTCAGGACTTCTCCAGAGCTTCTTCCATCTTCTGGAACTCCCTGCCTCGTTATGTCTGATCAGCCCCTAACCTCTCCACCTTTAGGAGACCCCTGAAAACTCATTTATTCAGGGAAGCCTATCCTACACCCACCTAATTGTCCCCGAGCCACCCCCATTAAATCATTCTCTGCAGCCATTACCTTTTGGTCCCCTCTCTTTAGAATGCAAGCTCTACGAGCAGGGCCCTCTTGTACCTTCTGTATTGAACTATACTGTAATTGTGCTGTCCACAATATACATTGTAAAGCAGTGCGTAAACTGTTGGCGCTATATAAATCGTGTATAATATTATTATTATTATTATTATTATTATTATTATTAACACCCTTACTTGAGCTGTCGGCTGTGTCAGCTAGAGAGTCCACAGTAACATTGGTGGTGTATTCAGGCTCTACAACTCCAGCAACATGTTCATCAGAGAAATCAGCGGGAATACCGCCTTTATGGCTAGCGGGGTGCATCAATATAACTTCTAGGGGTGGTAAGTACCATTCTTCCAGAACTTTATGGATCTGAGGAAGATCCAATGGGTCAGGATTCTCCCAGGCAAAGTTGGGTGAGATTTTAGGGGGCTCTAGGTAGTGCCTGTTGGTTATATAGTACATTAATGATGATTGGGGAGTAAATTGAAGATGAAACTAGAAGATGGATGAAAGGAGGGGGAAAGAGGTGGGGGAGAGAGAGAGAGGGGGGAGAGAAGAGGAGAGAGGGGGGGAGGAGGGGGGGAGAGGGGGGGAGAGAGGGGGAGAGAAGGGGAGAGAGGGGGAGAGAGGGGGAGAGAAGAGGAGAGAGGGGGAGAGAAGAGGGGGAGAGAGGGGGAGAGAAGAGGAGAGAGGGGGAGAGAAGAGGAGAGAGGGGGAGAGAAGAGGGGGAGAGAAGAGGAGAGAGGGGGAGAGAAGGGGAGAGAGGAGAGACACAGGGGAGAGAGAAAGTGAGAGAGGGGGAGTGTGAGGGGGAAGAAAGAGGAGAGATGGGGAGAGAGAAAGTGAGAGAGGGGGAATAATAGAGGGGGGGGGGGGGTAAGAGAGACAGTGAGAGAAGGGGGGTGTTCAGAATGTCTGCTACTCACAATCATGGCCCCAGGCTCGTCTCCCCTAGGCTCAGGCAGCCACGATCTAGAGCTGCTGTGTGCTCTATATTTCAATTTGCCACCTTCATAGCAAGCCCTTTCACAGCAACGTGTGCAAGTAAGGGGGTGGAGTATGGGGCAGGACAGACATAGCAGGGGTAGGATGGGATGTGGAGCAGACTCAGTCACCTCTGTCCAGTTTGTACAACACACTGTCCTGGGCACTGCCAATCAGATTGGCACAGTGCACCCACCCAGCCCAGCTCACAGGCACCATTTAGCCTGGCTGGAAAGGGAGATGACACAGAAAATCCAGCGCTGCGGCTAAAATAGGATGGATTACTCGGGGTTGAACACTGGATGTCACTTGCACACAGGGGTGATTAGGGTGTTCCCAGGCAAATCTGACACACCGCATGCACACGCCTATGGTGTCCTGGGATGTCTGATGATGGATGAGATGATCAAATCTTAAATGTTTCTCTGATCTTGAACCGCCCCCTCCTATCTCCCTGACCTTGTTATTTATTAATTGAAAACAATAGAAAAAGGAAAGAAAGAGAAAGAAAGAGGGTGCACCACCCTAGTGCATTATCATAACTAAATCTTTATCAAGAAAGTAAAACAGGTGGGTACTTCCAAACACATGTTTGACACAAGCATGTCCAAAGACAGAGATGAGACTCTCCAATACACCATACCCAGCTGATGGCATGGGAAGACCTCTAAACATCCATAAATGGCTAACGCGTTTCGAGGGTCAGGCCCCCTATAAAAACCTGCCCAGAGGGTGTAGCTGGTATTATTTTCTCTTTCTTATCATTTGTGGATTAAATTATTTAATAATTATTTGTATAATCACCTGCTTAACTTGGCCACCGGGTGGCAATCGGAGACCAGAAATCTCTATACTCAGGTTTCCAGGGAGAATACATTTTCTAGTATCTAATCTTTATAGTTTTAATTTTATTTTACTAAGAAGGCATATAACTATACCTCTCTGAGGGTTTGGCGATATATAATTTGTGATATTTGATCTTTTGCTTAAATGGGAACTTTTAGCTACAAACAGGTGTATTTTTATACATATGCATCTAGGATCCCAATCGACTCCAATGTTGAATAGGTCTATGGAACTCCTAAGGCATTCATATGGATATTACCCAGGACTGGGAGAGGAGGACAGAGGCCTACTAGTGGTGTAGATAGAGCGGAGCAGGTGTGCAGACCTTTTTGGTGTACAGCAGTGTAAAGCTTAGCAGAGAGTAAAGTGAACTTATCAGTGTCCATTATTACCATCTGGCGGGCTTCCTATGAATTGGTTTCGTATTGAGTAATATCCATATGAATGCCTTAGGAGTTCCATAGACCTATTCAACATTGGAGTCGATTGGGATCCTAGATACCTATACTTTATAAGCTTGATCGGCCTGATAAGTGTATACTTACTTGGGTCCGATCCCTCTGGTAAGCCTCTCAATATTACTATTTGGTGATGGATCTTCTATCAATTATCTGATCACACAGTCACTTTCAACTGAATTACTTGGATTGTTTCACAGACTTTTTATTCAATATATTTACACTGTGCTCAATTGACTGTACAAGCACTTTTGGTGTTCTTATGGTATCTTCCATAAGATTTATTCACTTAGGGCCAGATTCACAAAAGAGATACGACAGCGTATCTCCTGATACGCCGTCGTATCTCTGTGTTAGGGCCGTCCTAACTATGCGGCTGATTCATAGAATCAGTTACGCATAGCTAGCCCTAAGATCCGACATGTGTAATTTAATTTACACTGTCGGATCTTAAGGATGCAATTCTAAGCCGGCCGCTAGGTGGCGAGGCCATTATGGCCGGCGTAGAATATGCAAATGAATACTTACGGCGATCCCCGAACGTCCGAACGGCCCGTCGATCTAACTGTACGTCGTTTCCGTCGAGTTACGCCGCGTAAAATTAGGGCTGAGCCCAAGTTGTCCTAAGCCATGTTAAGTACGGCCGTCGTTCCCGCGTCGAAATTTAAAAATCAACGTCGTTTGCGTAAGACGTCCGTGAATGGCGCTGGACGCCATTTACGTTAACGTCTAAGCAAATGACGTCGGTGCGACGTCATTTAGCGCAATGCACGTTGGGTAATTTACCCGACGGAGCATGCGCAGTACGCTCGGCGCGGGAACGCGCCTAATTTAAATGGTGCCCGCCCCATTTGAATTGGGCGAGCTTGCGCCGAGCGCATTTACGATACACCGCCGCAAGTTTACAGGTAAGTGTTCTGAGAATCAGGCACTTACGCTGTAAACCTGCTGCAGTGTAACGTAAATCACATACGTTACGCTGCCCAGGAGCAACGTAATTATAAGTGAATCTGGCCCATAGTCTTTTTCATTTTTCTTTTTAGCGCTACACTTATTTTTTGTTTCTTGTATGTGTTAATGGACACAGCAGTAGGAACTAAGGATGAGCTCCAGTGTGTTCCCATAGTACACGTGCAGAGCCCGCCAGGAAGTCTTCACGGCGCTGCGCTAATCACAGCCTGGGAGACATTGTCAGCTGAACTCACACGATTTCACTCCCGCTTGTCAGTCCCGATTTCGGCCGCGATTTCAGAGACATCTGTGCAGGTTTTTGCACAGACGTCAATGTAAATCACAGCCCTAAATCGCAAAAAGTAGTACAGAAATCGGTGCAGCGCCGCAGATGAGGCATCGCACCGATTAGGACGGTGCCATTGCCGGCAAATGCCGCCGATTTGAGATGAGATTTGACATGTCAAATCGCATCTCAAATCGTACCAATGTGAACCAGGGCTTAGCCTGTCTTCTAATCAGTCTTAGCAGGTTTATTCTTTAAACCTCCTTTGTATGCTCTTCTCAGCTCATTTGTTGTCTTTGACAGTCTTGTGGTTTGAGGCTCTGCAAATATGAGACAGCTTCAGCCTAACAAAATGTTTACTCCTCTCTGAGTTCAAATATTGTCTTATTTACGAGCACTCGGCGTTCAAAGATTGGATGTAGCTTTGTCATCATCACATTTTCTGTATGAATTCTGTTTGTAAAACAACATCTCCAGCTGGAAAAAACGATGGTCTATGGTGTAAAGTCCGCTACACACAATAAGAATATCGGACGAATGATCGCCTGCTTTTTTTTTTTTCCATGCTATTCTCTATATTGAAAATAAAGAGGTTACTCAACTTACGAAAATTCTCTTACAACAGAAAACATCAGAAGTGATGTCATTGTATTTTTGGACGAAAACTGTACCGTTCAACCACTTCAGCCCCGGAAGGATTTCCCCCCCTTTAATGACAGGCCATTTTTTTGATATGGCTCTGCGTTACTTTAGCTGACAATTGCGTGGGTGCACATTTATGTCCCCCCCCCCACAAATAAAGCTTTCTTTTGGTGGTATTTGATCACCTCTGCTGTTTTTATTTTTTGCGCTATAAACAAAAAAGAGCGACAATTTTATTGAATTTCTTCATCAATTTGGGCCAATTTGTATTCTGCTACATATTTTTGGAAAAAAAAATCCCAAAAAGTGTTTATTGATTTGTTTGCGAAAAAGTTATTGCGTCCATAAAATAGAGGATATATTTATGGCATTTTTATTAATTTTACTAGTAATGGCGGTGATTAGTGATTTTTAGAGAGACTGCGACATTATCGTGGACAGATCAGACACCTAACTGACATTTTTTGACACTTTTTTGGGGACCAGTGACATTATTACAGTGACCAGCGGTAAAAATATGCACCAACGTGGTACTAATGGCACTGGCAGGGGCTAACATCAGGGGCGAGAAGCGGGGGGACGCCGCAATATGAGAAGCAGGGGGGGCCCTTTACAAAATAAAGAAAAATATATATTAAAAAAAATTATAAAAAAGGGGGGTAGCCATCCAGGGCCCTGGGGACCTCTGGGCCCTTTAATAATAATAATAAAAAAAAAAAAAAAATATATATATATATATATATATATATATATATATATATAGAAAAAACTAAATTATAAAAATAATTTACAAACAAGTGGGAATTGCCATCCAGGACCTCTGGGCCCTTTCATAAAAAGAAAAAAGAAAAAATAAACCTCTGGGCCCTTTAATAAAAAATAAATTAAAAAAATATAAAAAATAAATAAACATTTATAAAAATAAAATAAAAAAAAGGGGGGGTTTCCATCCCGGGGCCTGGGGACCTCTGGGCTCTTTAATAAAAAAAAATATATATATAAAAAAAAAAACATTCATAAAAAAAAAGGGGGGGGGTTGCCACATGGGGCCCTGGGGACCTCTGAGCCCTTTAATAAAAAATATATATATATATATATATATATATATATATATATATAAAAAAAAATAAAAAAATTAACATTTATAAAAAATAAATAAAAAAAAGGGGACTTTTGGGCCCTTTAATAATAATAATAATAATAAAAAAATTATATATATATATATATATATATATATATATATATATATATATGTATGTATATGTGTGTGTATATATATATATATATATATATATAATGTGTGTATGTATGTATGTATGTATGTATGTATATATGTATATGTGTGTGTGTGTGTGTGTATGTGTATATATATATATATATATATATATATATATATATATATATATATATATATATATATATATCCTATTTAAAAAAAAGAAATAAAAAATATATAAAAAAAATATGCCTTTTGTAAATAATCCCAATAGTGTCATAGTTCCAAAAGAGAGGACAGTCTCACTGTAATTTCATGAATTAAGGTGGGTACCACCCTGAACTATCGGTAAACTGTGTAAGTGCCCCTGTGTATACATACTACCTGCAAGGTTTTAGTTTTCATTCATTCATTCATTCATTCAAGGTTTTAGTTACGGAGCCCTCTCTCCCAGCCATCCCGGTATGGATGACGGTTACCATACTACCTGAGTTCAGCAAGGTTTGGGCATGAAACCGGTAAACCCAAAGGTCACATTCGAACCATTCCTCACTCCAGGTGGACAGCACAGATCCTCAGGGCAAAGAAGGACATCCTCTGCGTAGTTCCACATTCCATGGGTTCCGCCTGCAGGGGACACTGAACCTGGACATGACCCCAGAAGTGACATAGCAAGCAAATACAAACAGTCCAAAGTTCTGGTATATTGAAAAAAAAAATACTACAGCTTACAGCAGTACACAATACCACACCTGGAATAAGGAGCCTTTCTGCTTCAGTGTACAGGACAAGTCCAGGAGCGCAGCAAAGTTTCAGTCACCAGACACTTTCTCAGAGCTGTGAACTGTTCTTTTCAACAATGCCGACTCCTTCCTGCTCCTTTTCAAGCCTCACCCACAGGTGGATTAACCCTTTTGTAACCAAAGTCCCAAATGAGGATTTACCAATTCTGTGAGAACTGTAAATAAGTCCTTTACTCTGCAACCAGACTACTCCAGAACTTCTCACGCTGCACGGGTGAGAACCGCTCAGTACTCAAAAATGTCTCTCATCATCTCTCTAAAAAGGGACCCAAATAACAGAGAATTTTACCTGCCTTCCAGCCATCTCGTGCATCCTGTACGATTTTATATATATAAAATGATGACTGATTATATATATATATATATATATATATATATATATATATATATATATATATATATATATATATATATATATTTATATTATTAGTAGACATGGTAAAGATAGTGAACACTAGTAAAAAATATATTATAAATGTGAGCTCACAATTATATATACGATTCAAAGATTTTTACGTTTGTACAGATATGTAATAAAAATATATAACGTTACCAGTACACACAAGTAGAAAATTACACACAAATTTACACACAAATTTGTACATGAACTACTGTATGCGTGTGTGGGTGTAGAACCTTCAGGGCCCTGGTACAAGTAACCATAAAGGGCCCCCCTGACCCCCAGCTGGGGCCCTGCCCTTCGAGCCCAGGGCCCTTCCTACTCATCCTCGGGCCCTTTGCTCTGATCCCGCAGTGGAACCCTCTCTCATGTTCTGCAGCGGGCCCCCTTCCTGTCATCTTGGGGCCCTCCCACAATGGCAAAACGCTAGGGCCTGGTCGCAACTGCAACCTTTGTGACACTCCTAGCTCCAGGGCTGGACTGGGACAAAAATTTGGCCCTGGACTTCATCCGGACTGGCCCACTTTGACAGGTCTCTTGACCCTAGTGTGTACCTGTAAAATCATTTTCTTCGAGTATGTCACGGGACACAGAGCACCATAGTCATAACTATGTGGGTTATAGCCCCCTTTAGGTGATGGACACTGGCACACCCAAAAGAAAGGAAGTCCCCCTCCCTATATAACTCCTCCCATACAGGGAGTACCTCAGTTTTTGTAGCAAAGCTATATATATATATATATATATATATATATATCCCAATAAGAGGGGAGGGACCTCTGTGTTCTGTAATGTAATCGAAGAAAATGATTTTACAGTAAGCTGTTATAAAAATCCTATTTTATTTTTCGTACATCACGGGACACAGAGCACCATAGTCATAACTATGTGGGATGTCCCAAAGCAATGCCATCTGAGGGGAGTGAAAAGCAAAGCAAAACAGCCACCGCTAGGCATGAGGACCTATACTGCTGCCTGCAGCACACTGCGCCCGAAGGTGGCATCCTTCTGCCATCTTACATTCATCTGATAGAATTTTGTGAATGTATGCACTGATGACCAAGTAGCGGCGTTGCAAATCTGAGCCACAGAGGCTTGGTGATGCACTGCCCATGAAGCACTGACTGCCCTGGTAGAGTGCGCTTTAACCTGAAAAGGTGGAACCCCTTTCTTTAGACTATAAGCCTGACTAATCACCTGACAAATCCATTTAGCAATAGTTGAGTTTGATGCTGCCTGGCCCTTTCTGGGGCCTTCTGGAAGTTCAAACAAAACATCAGTTTGCTATCGCCTTCAGATAGGCCTTGACTGCTCTCGCTACATCAAAGGGAAAGCAACAATCCTTCTTCTACAGAACAAAGTTCTAGAAAAAAGCAAGGCAGGGAAACATCCTGGTTAAGATGAAAACCTGACACTACCATAGGCAAAAAGTTAGGGTGAGGAAGCAACACAACCTTGTCCTTATGAATAATCAAGTATGGCTCTTTACAGGAAAAAGTAGCAAATTCTTCATGCGGAGGTTACCGTAACTAAGAACACCAATTTACTTGTCAAAAGAAGCAAAGAAATATTGTATATCGGCTCAAAGGGCTGTCTTTGCAAAACCGACAGAACTAGATTCAAATCCTATGGACACAAGGGTGACCTGGCTGGCGGACTTATCCGAGTTACCTCTTGTACAAAGGCCCGGACCAAAGAATGCGAAGTAAGCCGCCTTTGGGACCCTTGGTTTCACACAAGGAGACATAGGCCCTCCAGACCCTATAATTAAAGGTCCTAGAGCAGTGGTTCTCAACCTTCCTAGTGTCGTGACCCCTTGATAAAATTTCCCAAGTTGGGGGGACCCCCAACAATAACATTTTGTAGCGTGGGTTGTCAGCACCCAAGGTAAGACAAGTGAATTGCGCCTCTAACCCAAGGACATATAGCGTTCGCCAAGTCTCTTCCACCCGTACAGTATTAAAACCCCTTGTGGTACATTTTAGGATGTACCGCTCTTTATCTTTATTCTCCTTTCTTTCCCTTTTATATCTCGCTATCCTAATTTCTTGTTTTTTTCCCCTTCATCCCTCTCTAGCCTCCTTTCTTGTTCTTTCTCTTATTCTTTCTCTCCCCTTTTCTTTGTTCCTCCCCCTGTATTCCTCTCCCTTCCATATATTCTCTATTTTTATTCCTTCTTTTACTCCCTATTGGGGGGTGGTGGTAGTTGGGATGAGTGGCAGTGCTGGCGGGGAGTTGGGATGAGTGGCAGTGCTGGTGGGGAGTTGGGATGAGTGGCAGTGCTGGCGGGGAGTTGGGATGAGTGGCAGTGCTGGAGGGGAGTTGGAATGAGTGTCAGTGCTGGAGGGGAGTTGGAATGAGTGTCAGTGCTGGAGGGGAGTTGGGATGAGTGGCAGTGATGGCGGGGAGTTGGGATGAGTGTCAGTGCTGGTGGGGGGAGTTCTGATCAGCCAACTTAGGTGCTCTTGATCAAAGTCATCTGCTGATCTGAGAACTGTAGTGGGGACTTTTATTGGCAACTATAATCACAGGCAGTGTTACTCACTGTGTCTTTGGCTTCACTGTGTCTCTGACTTTGTGGTGTCTCGCATGCCCTGAACTGAATGGGCGGCTGCGAAGAAGGTTGAGTGGGTGGCCACAGGCTCCAGGAACAGCCCTGCTTGGCAGCAGCGAGAAGCCTGGGAGAGTGGTGCGGGCTTCAGGAACAGCCAAGGTTTCAGGGACCCCTGGCAAATCACCATTCGACCCCCAAGGGGGTCCCGACCCCCAGGTTGAGAACCACTGTCCTAGAGGGTGGCTTTCTAGCATCTAATCAGGGTGGCAAATTTACTGTCATTGTAAGGTAGGATGGAATAGTGACCCTTGCGACAGCAGGTCTGGACGAGATGGAAGAGTTCAGGAATCCCCTACTGCCATCCTCATGATCTCTGCATACCAGGATCTTCTTGGCCACTTAGCTACTAGGATTACTGGCCTCCTTTCTTCCTTGATCCTGTGAAGAAGTCGTGGTAGCAGCTGAATTGGGGGAATGCATAAACTAGTGAAAACTGACACTAACGCATCTGTCCTGAGTGCGAGTGGATTCCTTGTTCTTGACACAAAGTTGTCCAACTTCTTGTTGAATCTGGATGCCAACAGATCTAAGTCTGGGGTACTCCATCTCTGGCATATGGGCAGAAAGACATTGGGATGTAGGGACCATTCTCCTGGGAACAACTGTTGGCAGTTCAAGAAATCCGCCGGCCAATTCTCCACCCCTGGGATGAAGACTGCAGATAGGCTGTCGGAATTACCGATCATGTGTATGGGGCATAAGATTTATAGCGCCTGCACTTGTAGTGCAAAGTAGTGTAAATAACCCTCTATAAGTCTTTTTTGCCTTTATGGTAATTTGCACGTTGTGGCACCACAGAATCCTGAGGAGGAGATTAAAACAGCCAAAATTGTACTCTGATGATTACAGCACAGAGAGATTACACACAGGGCTGTCTTAATGAGAGGGCACACCTGGGCACTACCCAGGGGCCCCAGCTGCATGGGGGCCCCTGCACTTTCCCCAAAGCAGCTGGTCCTCGAGTCCACACTGCCCGGGTTCAGAGTGCTGGGGGGGATTATCTGGGGTGTAGAGGGGTCAGAGTGCTGGGGGGATATCTGAGGTGTAGAGGGGTCAGAGTGCTGGGGGGATATCTGGTGTGTAGAGGGGTCAGAGTGCTGGGGGGATATCTGGGGTGTAGAGGGGTCAGAGTGCTGGGGGGATATCTGGGGTGTAGAGGGGTCAGAGTTCTGGGGGGGTATTTGGGGTGTAAAGGGATCAGAGTGCTGGGGGGATATCTGGGGTGTAGAGGGGTCAGAGTTCTGGGGGGCTATTTGGGGTGTAAAGGGATCAGAGTGCTGGGGGGATATCTGGCGTGTAGAGGGGTATCTGGGGTGTAAAGGGATCAGAGTGCTAGGGGGATATCTGGGGCGTAGAGGGGTCAGAGTGCTGGGGAGGCATCAATCTAGCAGATTATATGCACAGGACAGCTTTGTTACATTATGTATGTAGTATTTTCTTTGCTGTACAGAATGATTGTTCATGTAGTTAATGCGGAAGCTCCGCTTGTCTGCCTCCTACCTACTTGATGTCTGTTTACCTGCACTGTCTCCATTGTAGCGGCCCCAGAGCATTACTTTGCCCAGGGGCCCATAATGCTATTAAGACGGCCCTGATTACACAAAGCATGTTTGCTGTTCTCTTGGCTGAGACAACATTTGTTTCTTGTGAGTTGCCACTTCTTCTGTTAGTCAAACATTAAGAATTTTTTACAGATAGTATATTTGCATTTTTTTTTTTTAAGTTTCTTTGAGTACTGTATATTACTTTTATTGCAAGCAGCTTCTTATTTACGGCTTTTTGATTTTTGGGTGTAGTGCTGACTTTTTATTTTTAGCAGAGGTTCATACCCTGGCTGTACATCTCCTTAAAATTTACATTGAGATATATTGTATCTGAGGATCTATGATCTAGGTTACATGAATGAGATCAAGCCAAAATAAATTTTTAGAAAAACAAAGAATCCAAGGAATTATGCCGCGTACACACGATCATTTTTCGGCTTGTAAAAAACTATGTTTTTCAGCCGCTAGAAAAAACAACGTTTTTTCCAACTTCATCATTAAAACTACGTTGCCCACACACGATCGTTAAAGAAAAATGCTCTAGCAAAGCGCGGTGACGTACAACATGTACGACGGCACTATAAAGGGGAAGTTCCATTCGGATGGCGCCACCCTTTGGGCTGCTTTAGCTGATTTTGTGTTAGTAAAAGACGATTCACGCTTTTCTATCTGTTACAGCGTGATGAATGTGCTTACTCCATTACGAATGGTAGTTTTACCAGAACGAGCGCTCCCATCTCATAACCTGCTTCTGAGCATGCGCGGGTTTTTCACGTCGTCTAAGCCCACACACGATCATTTTTTACAACCCGAAAAACGACATCATTTAAAACGTCGTTAAAAAATGCAGCATGTTCGAATTTTTTTTTTGTCGTTTTTCAGAACCCGAAAAATGATGTGAAGCCCACACACGATCGTTTTAAATTACATTTTTTAAAAATTTTGTCTTTTACATGCCGAAAAATGATCATGTGTACGCGGCATTAGAGTGCTTTAATGAGTGGGGGGTTAAATAAATATTCTATATCAACCTGAAACCAAGTGTAATATGACCCCTAAAAAGATAAACAAACAGGGGGCGCACCAGCCTTGTGCATTACCTTTGCAATGTATAAAAGTTTATACTCACAAACGAGTATTGAGTCAAGCATATAATGTACAGTCCATCAATTGCATCATCCAGCAAGATCAGCTGGCCAGTTTCAATGGCGGGATGTGTAGTCCAAAAGCTGCTGACGCATTTTGAGGGTGTCCTCTCTTCTTCAGTGGCTCTTCAGTATTTTGACTCAATACTCGATTGAGTATGAATTTTTATCCTTTATACATTAAAGTGTTGCGAAGGTAATGCACAAGACTGGTGTGCCCTCTGTTTGTTTTTTGTTTTGTTTTTGTTTTTAGAGTTTCCTCTGGGTTTCCCCTGACCTGGTATGAGTGGCAACACAGCTGGCATGGTGGTTTGATTAGTGAAGACTGCTTTATATTATTCCTTCTGATCTACCGCACGGTCATCTCTATTTTCTGTACTAATATGACCCCTACCAGCAGGTCCTTTTGTCTCCATTATTACAGGGCACTTAAACTTAATTTACAGTGATGGAAGGCCCGAGGCAGATCACTAATTTTAGGCCTAAAATGACACCTAGGCCCGAGCTCGCCAACAGTTGAACAGGGGATATGAGACTCATACTCTCCACGCAAGCCCAGGGGACATAAGGCAACAAGCCAACTACCTCCAGTTTTTCCAGAGTCCAACTCTCTTCTTACGTCAGCCTAATACTTAGCACACTTGTGTACTTCACAGAAAGAAGATGTCTAGGCCAAATTGCTTTATAAAAACTTAACTTAAAGGAATGTGAATAGTCCATTCAACAGAGCAGCTTCACAAAGTGTATTTTGTATTACACAGTCTAATTTTCCTTCACTGGAAATCCAGTGCCCATATTGGAATCTAACTCCACAAAGTGAGAGAGCCACGCTTACTAATCATGGGAAAATAAAAGTGTGCGTCCGATAACTGTACAAGGATAAAGCGCCTCTGTTACTCATAGGCACATGCCTACTGGTATATCTGGCCCTGGCTTTAGTAAATTATACAAACAAACTAAAGTTTGGAGCTTAATTAATGGAAGACATTGCCTTTCGTCATCCGGCTCTAAATTTGAGGATAAATTGCTCCACAGTACTTGCAGCTAGAGAGGTCACTGAGGGCTTGTTTAAAGACAAAATTACAATTTGTTGAGAGCATATAATTACTTGAATGACCATAGCATAGGCCACTGGTTCAGATTAACTTGAACTCCAGGAAGATTAAAAGACAAAAAAAAACTTGAATGCAATTATATATTTATTACAACAATCATGAAAATCCATATGGATAAAGGTACTTTACTGGTCGTTTGCAAGTTTTAAAAGCATGGATATAGTAATGGCTATCAGGATCAATCTGGTGCAGCTATATGGGTGTTGGCCCCAGTGCAGACCATGGGCTCTTTCCCACCCCCACCCCCCTTTACTCTGCCTAAACCCTCTAGCCCACGCTATACTACCACTACTATTGTGCAGAAGAAAGAGTTCTGCCCTTTCATTTGGCTACAAATTATAACACCTATTTGGCTTGCATTTTCTAAGTAGTAGTAAGTGTAAAACACTGGAGGCTGGGGAAAATTGTGAGCAGAAAGGGTCCAGTATCAGCTACGAATGCAGTATCTATGCCACTGCATCTGTCCTTGAGTTATTAGTATCTAGAATGTCTTGATATTCATAAATGTTTACTAATATTAATGTATTATAATATTAATTAATGAGGAAAAAAATCTCTTAATTTCCACTTGGCTTGGATTTAATTGATCTGTGCTGTTTCACTAGCTTTGTCAATTGTAATATTAATTTGGAAAGCAACAGGGGAAATTACTGATTAGAACCTGTGTAGAAAAAAAAATGTAATTTGCCCTATGAACATGGTTTACGGGCACGGACAAAATAATAGCTATCCTGATTAAAGATGTTCTTTCCTGTTTTTTCAGTAGCTGCAATGACCTTTAGTTTCACTATTTCATATCCAGCTTTCTTAAATGCCATCTCCAGTTCTTCCTTAGTAATGGGCAGACAGGAGAATCTCTTTTGACCAATATAATAGTATGTACAGTTAAGCACACTCTGAATTACTATGTGACCCCCTGGTTTAATGAGGCTCTTGAGATTCCTCAAAGTATCGGTGAATGATTCTACGTCTTTGCAGGGTGCTTCTAAACAGAGGCAACTAATCAGGCAGTCGGCTTGTGGCATCTCCACCGGATCATATGGGTTCTTCTTCAGAGCATCGCATTTTAGAACTTTTGTCACTGTTCTCCTCAGTTTTTCCTCCTTCTTCTTACAGCTCTCACTGTCACTGAAAGAGGACACCGTAGAATGTTAGGATTGCATATATTTATAATAATCTGTATAGTAAATAACAGTGGCGGTTCGTCCATAGAGGGCGCTGGAGCGCTGCCCCCTCTGGCTCTCACCGCCACTGAGTCTAATAACATAGATTCATGCATTGCACAAATCTATTTTATTGTCCCGCTGCCGCCCACTATTCAGCTGGCCGGATGTTGAGCGCCAGCTAGCTGAATAACGACAGCTGGTTGGCTGTACGGAAGTGCCTATCAGAGCCAGTGGCTCTGATAGGCTTTCCGAGTACACCCCTCGGGTCCCCAGAAGCTTATCCTCGGAACGCACGGTATGTGCGCTCTTTGGATAAGACTGACAGGCGTCTTAGCCAATCAGGTTGGCCGGTTCTGGCTACCGGTAACCTGATTGGTTTAAGCGTCATCGAGGGCGGGACAAGACATCGAGACGAGGGTCGAGGACGTGGATGGCTGACTCCAGTAAAGGTAAGTGCCGGGCGGGGGGGGAAGGGGCACAGCGGCAGACGAAGGGCACAGTATACTATTATGAGAATCTTGGTCTTAAAATGTGGAGATTAATATAAATAAAAACAGGATACAAAATATCATGCTAAAAACTCTTTACATGCATACTATTATCAAAATCTTGGTCTGTAAATGTGGAGAATAATATAAAGATAGGATACAAAAAAAAATATATATTATACTAATAACTCTTTACATGTATACCATTAGAGTCTTTGAATTTTTTTGACTTTTTGAGAAAAATATTGAACACACAATTTATTATAGAGGAGAGTCTACAAATCAGATTTGCATGGATATAAGAAAAGTTTTACACAGAAAACAGTTTAAAATATAATGTGCATATGTGTGAATTTGCTACAAATGCAGTCTTATTATTAGATATCTGTGCATTGCATTTTGCCACTGTTTTCTATCCTTTTTTTTCTGTAGATGTATAATACATATGTATAATGCAGTGAGTTACACTAATTTATGAAAACTAGAAAAAAAGAACATTAATACACAATTTGAGTTGTTTTCTATAGCATCCAATCAGAATTTGTGTTTCATTTTTAAATAAATGCCAAGTGAAACCTGATTGGTCATTGTGGCCATGTCTGGGGACAATTGGCACAGCGGCGACAATTAAAGGGCACAGTGACGAGTCTGACGACAATAGGCACAGTGGGGACAATGGGCACAGCGGGGACAATTGGCACAGCGGCATGAATGGGCACAGTGGCGACAATTAAAGGGCACAGTGACATCAATGGGCACAGTGGCGACAATTAAAGGGCACAGTGGTGACAATTGGCACAGTGGCGACAATTGATGGTACAGTGACTGTGTTTGATGGCGTGGCACAGTGGCTGCGTTTGATGGCCCGGCACAGTGGCTGCGTTTAATGGCATGGCACAGTGGTGACAATTGATGGCACAGTGGCTGAGTTTGATAGCATGGCATAGTGACTGCATTTGATGGCATGGAACAGTGGTGACAATTCATGGCACAGTGGCTGCGTTTGATGGCATGGTATAGTGACTGCATTTGATGGCATGGAACAGTGGTGACAATTGATGGCACAGTGGCTGCGTTTGATGGCATGGCATAGTGACTGCATTTGATGGCATGGCACAGTGGTGCGAATTGATGGAACAGTGGCTGCGTTTGATGGCATGGCAGAGTGGTGATAGTTGATGGCACAGTGGCTGCATTTGATGGGCACAGTGAGGCTGCAATTTTTTTTCCATTTGCGCCCCCCCAAAAGTTTTGAGCACCAGCCGCCACTGGTATATAAGTTCTATACTGATTGAAAGAAACCAGCTGTTACCAAGCTAAGTAAGAGCCTTGTTTTGTTTGGCAAATGGGAATGGGAAGAGTAGGTTTCAATCAATTCCATAGAATTTGTTCTAAAGGTTTTGCCACTTACTATGCCCTTCCACACTCCTGAATACTTACCTGAGTCCTGTATGGATCTAGTGCTGTACCTGTCCATTGGTCTTCTCTCCATTGGCTCCCGCTGCTGTCAGTTAAAGCAGAGTTCCAGGCTTTTTTTTGTTTATTAAAAATCAGCAGCTACAAAAAGAGTAGCTCCTGACTTTTAATAATCAGAAACTCACCTGTCCCACTGTCCATCGATGCGGCTGCACGGAGCCTTGCTCCTCTCCCCCTCATCTCCTCGGTGCCTTCATTGGAACTGTGGGCACCCAGCCGTGATAGCTTGCGGCTTCATGGCTGGGCATGCACTTCTCACGCGCGAGTCCCGCTGCACTCTCCCAGTGGACAGGCAATCTTCTGGGACAGAGATGCAGAAGAGTAGAAGTTCTCTGACAGGGAATCCAAGAAGTGGAGGTTCTGGTTCGCTCTATGCACTACCATTGCACAGAGCAGGTAAGTATACATTGTATATCATTTAAATAAAAAAAATATAATTTTAACCCCTTTAATACAGGACACTTTCACCCTTGGCCAATTTCCAGCTTTTCAGCGCTGTCGCACTGAATGAAAATTAGGCGGTTATGCAACACTGTATCCATATGAAGTTTTTATCATTCCTTTTAGACAGATAGAGCTTTGTTTTGGTGGTATTTATTCACCACTGGGTATCTCTAAAGACTGAACATTTTGAATTTTGTATGTTTTTTTCTTAGTTTCTGTTTAAACATTTAGCAAAATAAGTAATTTTTCTTCTTCACTGATGGGCACTTACAGGGCAGGACTCAGGGTGTAAGGGCCCCTGGGCTTAATAATGGAAGGGGCCCCCTGGAGCAGAGAAGCGGGGGGGTTGTTACCGCCGACTGATCATAGTTGTTGAGGGGGGGTTGGGGGGGGCTGAATCCGCCGGCCAACCTATCAAAGTTGTTGAGCGGGGGGCAGTGCGCCGACCAATCATACTTGTTGAGCGGGGTGGGGATTCGCTGGCCGACCGATCAAGATTGTTGAGGGGGGAGGGCAGCCTCTGGACAGGTTGAAAAAGAAGAAAAAAACAGCACGTAGTGCCTTGTGTTTAAACAAAAAGCACCGCCCCTACGCAACGTACACCAACCTGCACCTGTTTTAGTAAAGTAAATATTGGGTTAGATACAATATGCTATAATATATACAAACTAGTCGGGGGGGGGGGGGGGCAGAACTGCTGTTACACAAACACATTATCCTAATAACACAATTGTGACATACCTGTTACCTTCCAGCTCACACACAAGCTTGACAATTTTAGTCCAGTCTAATGCATCAGGATCATTTCTCAGCCACTTCTGTAGGTGTTCTAGGTTTTGCTCAAGAAAGTCGGAAGTGATGATATTGTTGAAAGCTTCACAAGCAGAGAGAAGCTGATAAATACTGGGTCCAGCTCCAAAGTCAATAAGTAGGTCTCCTTTAACACCACCTTAGGAAACAAACAACAGAGTAGATCATTCTGTTTAGAAGCAAAGAGAAGTCAATGCAAAATCAGATTTATTCTGATAACACTGTGGTTAATGATCAACATACACTTGTTTGTGTGTAGTAGCAGGGGCGGATCCAGGGGGGCAACCAGGGCCGGATTAACAATGGGGCTGATGGAGCTGCAGCTCCAGGCCCCTTTCTCAAGATAGGCCCATTTGCCCAAAAAAAATATATATATTTTTTTTTTTTTAAGATCGAATTTGGGGGGTTGTAGCTCGACGATCAGAGGTCACAGAAACCCCACATTTGGAGGTAGGCATGGGAAGAGCTACCCCACAACTGGTTAAAATATGGGATGGCTATCATTTATGGTTCCGGAGATACGGGCCTGCTTGCACAGCCTGTCAGAAGCTACATTCAGAGCGGCCAATATAAATATAAGCTGACACACTACAGCAGACTGATAGGATCACAGGGCTTATAATAATTATTTGTATATTACTCATGGTAATTAACCCCTTGCCACCCAGGCCAATTCTGACACTTCTCTACTACATGTAAAAATCACCATTTTTGACATGCTAAGAAATCGATCCGCTGGAATCCAGTCCAATGGATTGATCCGCTGGTCTGTACAGACTCACCGGATCAATCCGTCCGATTCCATCCCCCGCATGCGTCGTAATGATTCGACGCATGCGTGGAATTCCTTATATGACAGCGTCGCGCACGTCGCCGCGTCATCATCGCGACGACGGTGCGACACGTCACCGCGGACGGAATTCCGCGGGGATTTTGATCTCATGGTTAGTACAACCATGAGATCAAAATCCGCCAGAGGATTTATCCGCAGAAACGGTCCCCCGGACCGTTTCCGCGGATAAATCCTCTCGTGTGTACCCGGCCTTACTGAATCTACCTAAGAATATCAACCAAAAATCCAGAAAAAACACGATACAAATGTTATAAATTGAGTTGCAGTTCAGTAAGTTAACCACTTCCATACTGGGCACTTAAACCCCTTCCTGACCAGAGGACTTTTTGCGATTCGGCACTGCGTCGCTTTAACTGACAATTGCGCGGTCGTGCGACGTGGCTCCCAAACAAAATTAACGTCCTTTTTTCCCCACAAATAGAGCTTTCTTTTGGTGGTATTTGATCACCTCTGCGGTTTTTATTTTTTGCGCTATAAACAAAAATAGAGCGACAATTTTGAAAAAAAATAAAATATTTTTACTTTGTTGCTATAATAAATAGCTCAATTTTTTTTTTTACGTTTTTTTTTTAATCCTCAGTCTAGGCCGATACGTATTCTACATATTTTTAGTAAAAAAAAAAAAAATCGCAATAAGCGACTGGTTTGCGCAAAAGTTATAGCGCCTACAAAATAAGGGACAGAATTATTATTATTATTTTTTTTTTTTTTTTACTAGAAATGGCGGCGATCTGCGATTTTTATTGGGACTGCGACGTTATGGCGGACACGTCGGACACTTTTGACACATTTTTGGCGCCATTCACATTTATACTGCAATCAGTGCTATAAATATGCACTAATTACTGTATAATTTTTTTTTTTACTAGAAATGGCGGCGATCTGCGATTTTTATTGGGACTGCAACGTTATGGCGGACACATCGGACACTTTTGACACATTTTTGGCGCCATTCACATTTATACTGCAATCAGTGCTATAAATATGCACTAATTACTGTATAAATGCTTTTTTTTTACTAGAAATGGCGGCGATCTGCGATTTTTATTGGGACTGCGACGTTATGGCGGACACATCGGACACTTTTGACACATTTTTGGCGCCATTCACATTTATACTGCAATCAGTGCTATAAATATGCACTAATTACTGTATAAATGTGACTGGCAGGGAAGGGGTTAACACTAGGGGGTGAGGAAGGGGTTAAATGTGTATCCTAATTAGTGTTCTAACTGTGGGGGAGGGGGGGTGACTGGGGGGGGTGACCGATCTATGTCTCTATGTACAAGAGACACACATCCGTCTCCTCTCTCCCCTGACAGCACCGCTGTCTGCGAGAGCCGGGAATGAGAGATGATCTCATATGTAAACATATGAGATCATCTCTCATTGGCCGCACAGATCGCCTAGGAAACGGCCGCTCCGATTGGCCGTTCACGGCGATCTGTGACTGGCTGTGTCCAAGGGACACGGCCAGTACAGAAGTTCCCCGCCGCGCGCTCGGGAGCGCGCGCGGGGAACGTGTAAAGGAGAGGCCGTAAAAACACGGCCTGTCAGAGATTGGGAGCTGCGCTGCGGCCGTACAAAGTCGTACGGCCGTCAGCAAGTGGTTAAATAAGTATTTGGTCCCCAACCAACCAACAATAATTCTGGCTCCTACAGACTGGCTACAGTGTGTTCTCATGTGGTATACATCAGAGGGCATCTGTATCTCTCAGAACGCGGTGGGACCCGGGTACAGACAACTCCTGCTTCTACCTTGAACAGCCGCGTGGTCACGCCCTGACCGGTTTCGTCATTCATTCGTCAGAGGGCGTCCTCTGATGAAGGAATGACAAAACCGGTCATGGCATGACCACGCAGCTGTTCAAGGTAGAAGCAGGTGTTGTCTGTACCCGGGTTTCGCCGCATCCTGAGAGATACGAGGAGCGGTGAGATATAGACATATCAGCTGAACTGAACTATGTTCATGCTTTTACGATTAATATTTTTGTAAGTGTACATCTGTAAGGGGGGAATAGTTTAATAAACTTTGAAACAGTATTATGTTATGTACACTATTTCTGTCATGAGTAACATTTAGATGGAATGATGGTCCCGGATTCGAGAAAGGATTTTTATACAGGCATTTTTCCATAACCCCTCTGGTGAGCTGAATACCTTAGGGGAGAGGTCTCAGGAGGTGTGGTGACGGGATCCGTGGATTTATTTAGATGTAACTCTAAGGCCTCGTACACACGATCGGTTAACCAGAGGATAACGGTCTGATGTCAAAACCGATCGTCTGTAGGCCCCATAGGTTATTTAGCCTTCGGTTAAAAAAAAGCCAACTTGCTTTAAATTTTAACCCGATGGATTGCTAACCGATAGGTCAAAACCGATCGTTAGTACACACAACCATCGGTTAAAAATCCACGCATGCTCAGACTAAATTAGGGGACAGGAGCGCTCGTTCTTGTAAAACTCGCGTTCGTTTTGGAGATGGCACATTCTACATTTTTAAAACTAGTGCCTCGTTTATTGCAGCACATTTTTTTTCTTCTTTCTATTGCTAGAATAAACACATTGGCCCAGATTCAAAGAGCAATTGCACCTGCGTAACCATAGTTCCGCAGCGCAATTGCTTACTTGCGCAGGCGTAACGACTTCTCCTGATTCAGAGAGCTTGTTACGCCGACTGAAGCCTAAGATATGCGTGGCATAAGGCTCTTATGCCCTCATATCTTAGGCTGCATTCTTACGCAGGCCGCTAGGTGGCATTCCCGTTGTGGTCAGCGTATAGTATGCAAATTGCATACTAACGCCGATTCACAACGTTACGCGAGCCCTGCGTACGCAGTTTACGTACGTCGGGTTTCGCGTAAGGCTGCACATGCTAAAAGCAGGGGCAGCCAATGCTGGACGCCATTCACGTTCACTTTGAAGCAAATGACGTCCTTGCGACGTCATTTGCCGCAATGCACGTCGGGAAAGTTTCCCGACGGAGCATGTGCCCTACGCTCGGCGCGGGAACGCGCCTAATTTAAATGATTCCCGCCCCCTATGGGATCATTTAAATTGCGCGCGCTTAAGCCGGGCATTTTGCCGGAGCGCCCACGCAATTTACGGAGCTACTGCTCCGAGAATCGAGGGTAGAGCAGAAAATTTGCGGGGGCGCAGGGCAAAAACGGTGCCCTGCGCCTACGTAAAAACTGCGCAAATGTTACCCCATTGTTTTGCTGATGCTATTTAGACAGAGTTCTCCCATACTGACTTCTTTTTTTGTTTGCTTGAGATCTCATGAATATTTTTGTTTTTTCTAAAGCCAGATCTCAAAAATAATGTGTTGTACTCCTCCTTTTTTTTTTTGTTTATTTTTTTTTTTTAATCAAGTTATCACTACATCCCCCCCCCCCCCTCAAGGAGGTTGTGTCCTTTGTTAATTACACATTGTATTTCGGAAATGTTTGATGGCTACTCACCAGAAAAACACAATAGACAAGTATTTAACTTCAATTAAATCTCCATTTATTCTGGTTAAAAAAAAAAACATGAAGGGCAACAATAGACAAATATATACAGACTTTGGTCACCAAAGGCAAATTCCACAATGATAAACAACAAAATCAAAAACATCAGGAGTCCCTCTAATTTGGGTCACAATGTGCTCCCCAAATCCCTGATATCAGAAGCAGCAGCAGATGTCATACATGACCCCAAGCTGTGGTACTACAACAACCTAATTTTTATGGCAAATCAGCTTGAAGCCAGGGAATCACTTTCTGCTCTTCCTTGCAGCCTTCCTTCCACGGCTCCTTGAGGTGGTGGAAATGTGGTAACAGGAGGAGGAGACTGGGCCGGGTCACTGAATTGTGTGGTCTCAGTCAGCAGGCCCCTTCTTCCCCTCTGTATCACAGATGCTATCAGATCCTGGGCCAGGCCCCTTTGTCGCTGCTCAATTTCCTGCAGCTCGTTTGCAATATATGAAGCTGTAGCCCTCAACAGGGTTAAGGGGGCCCTCATGATTTCAGCTGCCTCCCTAATAATGCGCAGAGACTCCTCCTCCAGCTGGGACATGCGTTTCTGGTTTTTTTTTTGGTGCATCTGGAGGGGAGGCACCTGTGACACAGTGCTGCCCCTGGGCCTGGGCACCTGCTGACTGCCACTCACCCCTTCCTCCTCCTATCTGCCACTCACCCCTTCCTCCTCCTGGCTGACACATTCCTGAGCCTCCTCCTCTTGGCTGATCTCTTCCTGTGTCTAAAAAAGGCATCTTTGCTTCATCAAACACACATGTTTTAAAGCTCATGACTGTTGAACAGACTCTCATTCTGACCCCTGCAGTTGGCATCCCTGTCACTATATTTTCTGCCCACGACTTTTGTTTGGGTTTTCTAGCTTTCATTTTGGTTCCAAAAACATCTTGTTCACCCAAAATTTCTTTGAGGCCAAGAAATCTGTTGTAAACTACTATACCTGACTGTAGATGTGCAGATCTGGCTCCTCAATCTAAGCCTGCTCCTTGGTACCCTCTGCAGGGGTGGGGGGAACAGTGGAAGGAACACTGGAGGGAACGGTGGAGGGAAGGGTGGAGGGAAGACTGGAAAGTGAATGATTCTCTGTCCTTGATCTGATCGTCCAGAAAACTGAGGTGTTTATAGTACCACAGCTTGTGCTCCTGTACATCATCTGCTGCTGATCCTGACCTCCGAGAAGCACGGACCTGTATCAAACGCATTTCTCATGTAAGCATTCCTAATGTTATTGGTTTTATTACTTATAATGGTGGAGGTTAGCTCTGGTATCCAGGTATGCATATAAGTGACCAAGTGGGCAATTGTTGCCCTTCAAACATTCTTGTTAGAATAGGATGTATTTTGGATTTCCCACAGGTTTTTTAAAGTGCAATATTTGTCGATGAATCGCATCATATTCTCGGGCAAACAAATTCTCTGCCAGGGCACGTTGTCGCTCATCCTTTTTTTGCAGCTGGTCAGCAAGGTAGGTGCTGTAGTCCTCAACAGGGTTAAGGGGGCCCTCATGATTTCAGCTGCCTCCCTAATGTCCTGCAGACACACTTCCTCCAGCTGGGACATGCGCCTCTGTCTTTTTTTTTTTTTTTTTCAAAGAAATATGGTCTGGCATAACAATGGCCCCCCTACCAGTGAAGTACTCAACGTATATATCACAGGCATCTCTAGCAGTTCGGGGGGCCAATCCAGTACGGCCAGTGTCTAGGCCAGTCAGGTTCTCAGATGATTGTCTGGCCTAAGGCCCAATGTTTGAAAGGTAGGTCTCTGAATGCCTGCGCAAAAAATTTGGAAAAATGCAGCAGGAAAAGTGACAGTGTTCAGTTTATAGTCCGCCATGTGGATGGCTGTCTGGAACAGGCAGAATCGTCTGGCCATTATGAAGGCATTTTCGACAACCCTTCGGGCTCTGGCCAGCCGGTAATTCAAAACCCTCCTCTCCGGGGTGAGAGTCCTCTGGGGAAACGACCTCATAAGGTGTGGTTCAAGCCCGATAGCTTCATCCGCAAAAAAAAACACAAAAGGGAGTCCCTCCACATTGTCTTCATCCCGTGGCAGGGCCAGGCCACCAGTCTGGAGACGGTGTGCAAACTCCATCTGCGCAAAGACTCCACCGTCAGATATCCGGCCGTTCTTCCCCACGTCCACATACAAAAACTCGTACTGTGTCAACACCATCAACACAATACTATGAAAACCTTTGTAGTTGAAATTGTATGACCCCGAACGGGGTGGCGGCACTATGCGGACATGTTGCCCATCTCTTGCCCCCCCGCAGAAGTCCTACCGAAAGCCTTCCGGCTTTCACATTGAAGACTGCAGGGCACGATTTTTTCAGGCGGTATAGCAGTGGTATTTTTAGCGCTAAACCGCCTGAAAAACGTGTCAGTGTGAAAGGGGCCTTAGGGTTGCCACGTTTTCTTCAAGCCAAACCCGAACACTTTAGCGGCACAGGGCACTTTTTTTTCGTTGTATACACTATAGAATTATAAAAGACCTTTGGGTGCCCCAAGGAGAGTGGTAATGCAGCGCACTGCGGCAAACTACTCTTACTGACATCATCGCCCCCCCAATGATGCCAAACCTGCCCCCAGACAGCAGCCCGCAGCTCCCGAATGACAACAGATTTTTGTGAGACTATCTCAGTTACTTAAGGAGCCACAGCTCACACAAGATTCCAAACCCAAACTGTCCGAGTGAATCCTGGACAGGTGGCAACCCTGGTCTGTCTTCATTTCAGGCTGCAAAGCAATAAAATGTGGTTATTTTTAGGGGGGTTGATTCTTTTCTATATCCACTGTGTCTGGTTTGATCATCTTGCCAAGTCGTAAAAAGGAGGGAACACTTTTTGTATTTTTTGATGGAGTACAACTTTTTTGTGTGACAATAAGACAAATAAAGCAGACAGTTGTTTACCTGAAGTGAAAGTTTCATGAAAATTCTGCAATGCAAAATGAAGCCATTCTCCAGTTATAGTTCCTTCTTCAGGGTGATAATATGTTCTGTAGTAATCTACAGGGTCAAACTCATCAATGTAGGTTTGAGATGATGTGTATGGAGTCTCCATGCTGGTCTTCTATCTTCTCTCTAGGAGAGTAAAGGCAGCTTGATACAGTGGACTGCAATGAAAACAGGGAATGTAATACTATGGAATAAAAGAGATAATTGAGAAGGACTTTGCTCAGCATGAAATGTACAGGTTAAACATCATTCTCAGTTTAATTATTTCCTCTAATCAAATATTTATGTGTAGCGCCCCCTTACTTTCAGTATGGGCACTATGCACAGCACAGAGGTGCAGGGTGCTGTGTAATGTAAAGGGGTCCAGTGGTGCAGGGTGCTGTGTAATAAAAAGGGGCCCAGAGGTGCAGGGTGCTGTGTAATTTAAGGGGCCCAGTGGTGCAGGGGGCTGTGTAGTGTAAAGGGGTCCAGAGATGCAGGGTGCTGTGTAATGTAAAGGGGCCCAGAGGTGCAGGGTGCTGTGTAATATAAAGGGGCCCAGAGGTGCAGGGTGCTGTGTAATATAAAGGGGTCCAGAGGTGCAAGGTGCTGTGTAATATAAAGGGGTCCAGTTGTGCAGGGTGCTGTGTACTGTAAAGGGGTCCAGAGGTGCAAGGTGCTGTGTAATATAAAGGGGTCCAGAGGTGCAGGGGGCTGTGTAATGTAAAGGGGCAACGCAGAGAGAGGATTCTGAAGAAGAGGAGTCAGAGGAGGAGGTGGAAGACCAACCACATCAGGCATCCTAGGGGGCTTGTTGTCAACTTTCAGGGACCCTTGTGGGTGGAGAAAGAGACATTCAATGATGTCAGTGAGGACAAGGAACAGGACATGGCTAGCTTGGTATCCAACCTTGTGTAAATGGGGAGTTTGCGGTTGTGCAAATGGACTGTTTACGGTTGTTTGCGGTGCGTTAAACGGGGAGTTTGGTCTGTCAGAGTTTGGTCTGTCACTGTCTCCTGACTGCTCTTCCCTCAGCAGACGGGGTAGCCTCGGGCAGGGGGGATTATGTGGTTCAGGGGTCAGGTCATCACGTAGGTCAATCTGCAGGCCCCTTCTCACAGCAAAGTTGTGCAGAATGCAACATGCACCGATGATCTGGCACACAAAGTTTGGGGAATACAACAGGGTACCCCCAGACTTATCCAGGCATCGGAAACGGGACTTCAGGAGGCCAAAGGTGCGTTCCACAACTCCACAGGCACGTGCGTGTGCTTCATTGTATCTTGTGTCACAATCTATTAGTGGTAGTCAGGGCCGCTGATAGGCCAGTACAGCTGGCCCAGTTGTATCGGGCCCGGCTGGCAGGGGGGCCCGGGCAGCCTCGACAGAACCAATTAATATTCTAAAAAAAAAAAAAAAAAAAAAAAAAACCTCCACAGCCCTGACCGCTAGTCATCCGTCCACCAGGCACCAAACCCGAACCCCCCCCCCCCCCCCCGCCGCTTTCTACGTTTTTTTTTTTTGCTCAGTACCTGCCTGCTTGTTCCGTTCGTAGGCTGCAGCAGGTAGGCACTATTTCCTCTATTTCGGGCGCGGAAGAGTATCTCTTCTCTCTCCCGCGCCCGCTCCTCTGCTCAGTCTGCAGAATCAAGTTCCGGCCAGCTTGTCCTTCCCTGGCGCCGCGGAGTGATTCTTCTCCCTCCACGGCGCCAGGGAGAGAGTGAGAGAAGGCAAAACAGCACAGGCAGTTGCAGAAAAAAAAAAAAAACTTTTTGTGACACTCCAGGCAGCGAATCCAGGAATCCAGGCAGGCAGACAGCACAGCAGCCAGCGCTACTACTACAGGAGGAAGTGACTATGTCCTGGGGCCAGGAATCAGGATAACAGGTATGAATGTACTTGTTTGGGGGGGGGGGGGCAAGATCTACTGTCTGCAGGCTCACTCCAATTATTATTTCAGGCCTGGCTACCCCACTGTAGCTGAAAGTAATGACAAAAAGGAAAAGTAATCGGCTGTTTTTTTTTTTTTTTTAGTCTAGTAAATCTAGTAAATTTTTAACATTACATTCAGCCAAGTTGTCCTAATGACAATCGGCTGTTTTTTTTTTTTTTTTTCGTACATACCGTATTTTACCGCCGCTTCCAGGTATGTCTTCTGCGGGACTGGGCGTTCCTATCTGATTGACAGGCTTCCGACGTCGCATACAGCGCGTCACGAGTTGCCAAAAGAAGCCAAACGTCGGTGCACAGGCGCCGTATAGAGCCGCACCGACGTTCGGCTTCTTTCGGCAACTCATGATGCGCTGTATGCGACGGTCGGAAGCCTTTCAATCAGCTAGGAACGCCCAGTCCCGCAGAAGACATACCCGGAAGCAGCGGTAAAATACGGTATGTACGAAAAAAAACAGCCGATTGTCATTAGGACAACTCGGCTGAATGTAATGTTAAAAATTTACTAGACTAGAGTCCCAGAAAACAGGGCCCCAGGCGCAACCTTTAGGGGGGTGACATTCCGTGCCTCCTCCTAATTTTCATTTTCTGTGTCCCCGATCTCACCCACCATGTTTGGTGTCCTGTGATTGGGCGTATGGTGGTCATGTGCGGCGTGGGGCTGGCCTGTCTGGGATCGTCTAGAAGTCCCGCCTCCGCACATGACCGCTATACGCCCAATCACAGTGCGACGGGAAATACGGAGCCGCCGGAGCTGCGGTCTTCCCCTCCGCCTGTCTCTCTGCTCTGTGTCCCTCGGCGGCAGAGGGGCAGGGCAAGTCGGTTCTAAGAGATGGGAGCATGGATGATGGCTGCAGGATTAGGGAGGAAGTGACTCAGCTAACAGGTGTGTGCTTGCTTGGGGGGGGGGGGTTGGATTCAAGATCTACTGCAGCAGCATCTATACATTATGGCATTGGCGACATGGGTGGCACTGTCTGCAGGTAGCACATGCGTTTTGGGCCATAATGCATATGCTACCTGCAGACAGTGCCACCCATGCTGCCAATGCCATATTGTGCTGCTGACAGTGTCACCCATGACGCTGATGCCATAACGCATGGGCTGCCTGTCTGCAGCACAATATGGCATTGGCGGCATGGATGGCACTGTCAGCAGGTAGCACATGCGTTATGGCATAAGCGCCATGGGTGGCACTGTCTGCAGCACAATATGGCATTGGCTGCATGGGTGGCACTGTCTGCAGGTAGCACATGCGTTATGGCCCATAACGCATGTGCTCCCAGCAGAGACAATGCCGTAATGTGCTGCAGACAGTGCCACCCATGACGCTAATGCCATAACGCATTTTCTGCATGCAGAGACAGTGCCACCCATGCTGCCAATAGCATTATGCCATTTGCGGCATTGGGTGGCACTGTCTGCAGCACAATATGGCATTGGTGGCATGGGTGCCACTGTCTGCAGGTAGCACATGCGTTATATTCCATAACACATGTGCTGCCTGCAGAGTGCCATCCAATGCCGCCAATCCCGTAGTGTGCTGCAGAGAAAGTTTCAAGGAGGGGCCAGGGGTTGGGCTAAAGGAGGGACCAGGGGTGGGGCTGAAGGGGGCCCCATCAGGTAGGCTGTACGGGGCCCCATGATTTCTATCAGCGGCCCTGGTGGTAGTACATGCAGGCAATCTACTGATAGTACCAGACAAATTTCCCTGCCCCAGCTGCTGCAGCGCCGAAAGAAGTACGCTCCCAGCCATCCACATGCCCAGGCCAGCGGTTGAATGCTAGCTTAGCAAAATTGCTAGCACTTCAACTGCTACCTTTTCAGTTGGTAGATTCTGCCCCCTTCCGTGAGTTTGTGGAATGTGCAGTACCTCAGTGGCAAGTACCCAAATGCCACTTTTTCTCACGGAAGGCGATTCCGGCTCTCTACCGGCGTGTGAAAGGCAATGTCCATGCCTCGCTGGACAGGGCACTCAGTGGTAAGGTGCATCTTACCGCTGACTCATGGTCCAGCAGGCATGGACAGGGACGTTACCTGTCTTTTACGGCCCATTGGGTGACTCTGCTGGCAGCTGGGAAGGATGCAGGGCAAGGTACAGTAGTTTTGGAGGTTGTTCCGCCACCACGCCTCCAAAACACTACTACTGCTTGTGACACACCTCTCTCCTCCACCCCCTTCTCTTCTTCTTCCTCTGTGGCCTCTTCCTGTGGTGATGTTTCCTCAGAACCAGCCGTGCTCCGTAGGCGTACGAGGGGCAATGCAGGAATGCAGGCCAAGAGATGCCATGCGGTGCTAGAGCTGGTGTGCTTGGGAGACAGGAGCCACACTGGGGAAGAGGTTCTTTCAGCTCTGCAGGGGCAGGCTCAGAGGTGGTTGACGCCACGCCAGCTGAAGCCTGGAATGGTGGTCAGCGATAATGGCACCAACCTCCTCTCTGCCCTGCGACAGGGAAAACTCACCCATGTGCCCTGTTTTGCGCATGTCCTGAATTTGGTGGTGCAGCGGTTCTTGGGCAGGTACCCGGGCTTACAGGATGTCCTGAAGCAGGCCAGGAAAGTCTGTGTGCATTTCCGGAGGTCATATAATGCCACTGCTCGGCTGACAGACCTCCAAAGGGAATACAACCTGCCCAAGAACCGCCTAATCTGTGACATGCCCACCAGATGGAACTCAACGTTGGCCATGCTGCAGCAGCTGCACACACAGCAGATGGCCATCAATGAGTACCTGTGCCAATATGGCAGCAGAACTGGGTCAGAGGAGCTTGGTTTTTTTCACCACGCCAGTGGGCCTTGATCAGGGATGCATGCACTGTCCTGTCACCATTTGAGGAGGCCACGAGGATGGTGAGCAGTGACAGTGCATGCATCAGTGAGACTGTCCCTCTTATTCACATGTTGGAGCACACGCTACGTGGAATAATGGACAGGGCCCTTGAGGCAGAACAGAGGGAGGAAGAGGAGGACTTCCTTACCTCTCAAGGCCCCCTTTATCCAGACACTGTTCCTGTTTGCCCACCTAGCACACAGGAAGAGGAGGAAGAGGATGAGGAGGAGGAGGATGATTGTATCAGCAGCAAGGAGGTGGAGCCTAGCACTCAGCATCAACAGCAGCAGTCTTCAAGGGATCATTACAGTCCGAAGGAACATGTGGACTTTTACGTGGCTGGGATGAGGTGGCTGCGGATCCTGTCGTCCTCAGTGACCCAGAGGACTGTGCCCCGAATGCCTCTGCAAACCTACGCTGCATGGCCTCCCTGATCCTGCAAAGCCTGTGTAAGAAACCTTGGGTACGTGCTATCAAGGAGAGGGATCATTACTGGCTGGCAACTCTCCTTGATCCACGTTACAAGAGTAAGGTAGCAAACCTTATGTTGCCATCGCAAAGGGAGCAGAAGATGAAACTTCTGCGGGAGGCCTTGCAGAAGGGTCTGTGCAATGCTTTCCCAGAACCGGGGGGGATTACCAAAACCTGGCCCTGGACAACGTCTTGCTGAGGCTTCGGTGAGTCAGAGAAGGAGCGGTGGAGAAGGTGGCCGTCTGACCCATGCGTTCAGACAATTTTTTAGTCCGCAGCCCCAAGGTCTGACCGGTTCCAGCAACCATCGCCAGCATCTGGTTTACATGGTCCGGGAATACCTAGGGGCAAGATCCGACTTGGACACCTTCCCCACCGAAAAGCCTCTGGCTTACTGGGTCTTGAGGATGGATCACTGGCCAGAGCTTGCACAGTACGCAATTGAGCTACTGGCTTGCCTTGCATCCAGTGTTCTTTCAGAACGCACATTCAGTGCTGCTGGAGGCTTTGTGACCGATCACAGGGTGCGCCTCTCCACCGACTCTGTTGATCGACTGACCTTCATCAAAATGAATCAGGCTTGGATCAACACCAGCTACCAATCACCTGATGCTGATGTTACCGAATAAGATTTTTTTGTTGAAATGTCAGATCCCTTTGAGACTGCCTATGCTGATGCTGAGTGACTGTCCTGTTATGCTGCTGATGGAATATCCTTCTCCTCCTCACTTTTCATTCTGATAGCTAGTAAGATATTTTGTGTTTCTGGGCTCCGCCACCAGTGCCTAAGGCCTAATTTTTCTGCCCCTGTTTAACAGGGGCGCCTACTAACAATTTTTAATGCAATACTTTGCATATGGCTCCTTGTTGCGCTCCAATTACAGTTATTGGGAGGGGTTGCAGTGTTGTGTTGTGCCTAAGGCCTAACTTTTGTGCCCCTGTGTAACAGGGGCGTCTAATAACAATTTTTGATGCAATACTTTGCACGCGGCTCCTTGTTGTGCTCCAATTACAGTTTTTGGGAGGGGTTGCAGTATTGTGTTGTGCCTAAGGCACAATTTTTGTGCCCCTGTTTAACAGGGGCGCCTAATAACAATTTTTGATGCAATACTTTGCACGTGGCTCCTTGGTGCGCTCCAATTACAGTTATTGGGAGGGGTTGCAGTGTTGTGTTGTGCCTAAGGCACAATTTTTGTGCCCCTGTGTAACAGGGGCGTCTAATAACAATTTTTGATGCAATACTTTGCACGTGGCTCCTTGTTGTGCTCCAATTACAGTTATTGGGAGGGGTTGCAGTATTGTGTTGTGCCTAAGGCACAATTTTTGTGCCCCTGTTTAACAGGGGCGCCTAATAACAATTTTTGATGCAATACTTTGCACGTGGCTCCTTGTTGCTCTCCAATTACAGTTATTGGGAGGGGTTGCAGTGTTGTGTTGTGCCTAAGGCACAATTTTTGTGCCCCTGTTTAACAGGGGCGCCTAATGACGATTTTTGATGCAATACTTTGCACGTGGCTCCTTGTTGCGCTCCAATTACAGTTATTGGGAGGGGTTGCAGTGTTCTGTTGTGCCTAAGGCACAATTTTTCTGCCCCTGTTTAACAGGGGCGCCTAATAACAATTTTTGATGCAATACTTTGCACGTGGCTCCTTGTTGCGCTCCAATTACAGTTATTGGGAGGGGTTGCAGTGTTGTGCCTAAGGCACAATTTTTGTGCCCCTGTTTAACAGGGGCGCCTAATAACAATTTTTGATGCAATACTTTGCACGTGGCTCTTTGTTGCGCTCCAATTACAGTATGTTTGAGGGTGCCCTTTTTTCTACAATTTTGCTTTCACAAAAAAATAATGGCCCCCCACCACCCCTAAAATAATTGAGATATTGTGCCACACAGCACGTGCGCAAGCAGTATTAAATTACTTTTTTCTTATAATAATTTCATGTTGTGTAGGGACATTTATAAACATGTGCCACTACTATAGACACACAGCAGGTGTGATATTGAAAGGAATTTTTCATTTTTTTTTTTCACTTTAAGCATCATTAAAATCACTGCTCCGGAAAAAACTGCCATTTTTAAAACTTTTTGCGCAGGATTAGAGAGGAACTTTTCTCCTCCTCCTATTCAGACACAACCTGTAGTAGGGCAATGTTCTGTACATCCTCCCCAACCATGTCTTGCATAGGAGGAGATTCCTCCCCTCCCCGAGGGCTCTTCTAGGTCTGTAGACCGCCTATCACAGGTGCCACCTTATCGACAATTTCTATAGTCACAATATCAAGCTCTTCTAATGGAAGAGAATGGTCACTCTGTGCAGACAGTTCTCTGCTAACATAGGGGGTTATTTACGAACAGCAAATCCACTTTGCACTATAAGTGCAAACTACAAGTGCACTTGAAATTGTACTGAAAGTGCACTTGGAAGTGCAGTCTCTGTAAATCTGAGGGGTGATCTGAAATTAGGGGAAACTCTGCTGATTTTATTATCCAATCATGTGCAAGCTAAAATGCTGTTTAATTTCCTTGCATGTCCCCCTCAGATCTACAGCGACTGCACTTCCAAGTGCACCTTTAAATGCACTTTGCACTTGTAGTTTTTACTTGTAGTGCAAAGTGGATTTGCCTTTTGTAAATAACCCCCATAGTGTCATAGTTCCGAAAGAGAGGACATTCTCGTCTCACTGTAATTTCATGAATTAAGGTAGGTGAACTGTGTAATCTCTAGTGTCCCTGTGTATACATACTACCTGCAAGGTTTTAGTTACGGAGCCCTCTCTCCCAGCCATCCCGGTATGGATGACGGTTACCATACTACCTGAGTTCAGCAAGGTTCGGGCATGAAACCGGTAAACCCAAAGGTCACATTCGAACCATTCCTCTCTCCAGGTGGACAGCACAGATCCTCAGGGCAAAGAAGGACATCCTCTGCGTAGTTCCACATTCCATGGGTTCCGCCTGCAGGGGACACTGAACCTGGACATGACCCCAGAAGTGACATAGCAAGCAAATACAAACAGTCCAAAGTTCTGGTATATTGAAAAAAAAAATACTACAGCTTACAGCAGTACACAATACCACACCTGGGATAAGGAGCCTTTCTGCTTCAGTGCACAGGACAAGTCCAGGAGCGCAGCAAAGTTTCAGTCACCAGACAGTTCACACTTTCTCAGAGCTGTGAACTGTTCTTTTCAACAATGCTGACTCCTTCCTGCTCCTTTTCAAGCCTCACCCACAGGTGGATTAACCCTTTTGTAACCAAAGTCCCAAATGAGGATTTACCAATTCTGTGAGAACTGTAAATAAGTCCTTTACTCTGCAACCAGACTACTCCAGAACTTCTCACGCTGCCATGGGTGAGAACTGCTGAGTACTCAAAAATGTCTCTCATCATCTCTCTAAAAAGGGACCCAAACTCAAATATCAGGGAATGTTACCTGCCTTCCAGCCATCTCTTGCTTCCTGTACGATTTTATATATATATATATCCCAATAAGAGGGGAGGGTCCTCTGTGTCCTGTAATGTAATCGAAGAAAATGATTTTACAGTAAGCTGTTATAAAAATCCTATTTTCTTTTTCGTAACATCACGGGACACAGAGCACCATAGTCATAACTATGTGGGATGTCCCGAAGCAATGCCATCTGAGGGGAGTGAGAAGCAAAGCAAACAGCCACCACCAGGCATGAGGACCTATACTGCTGCCTGCAGCACACTGCGCCCGAAGGCGGCATCCTTCTGCCATCTTACATTCACCAAATAGAATTTTGTGAATGTATGCACTGATGACCAAGTAGCGGCGTTGCAAATCTGAGCCACAGAGGCTTGGTAATGCACTGCCCATGAAGCACTGACTTCCCTGGTAGAGTGCGCTTTAACCTGAAAAGGTGGAACCCCTTTCTTTAGACTATAAGCCTGACTAATCACCTGACAAATCCATTTAGCAATAGTTGAGTTTGATGCTGCCTGGCCCTTTCTGGGGCCTTCTGGAAGTTCAAACAAAACATCAGTTTGCTATCGCCTTCAGATAGGCCTTGACTGCTCTCGCTACATCAAAGGGAAAGCAACAATCCTTCTTCTACAGAACGAAGTTCTGGAAAAAAGGAAGGCAGGGAAACATCCTGGCAAAGATGAAAACCTGACACTACCTTAGGCAAAAAGTTAGGGTGAGGAAGCAACACCACCTTGTCCTTATGAATAATCAAGTATGGCTCTTTACAGGAAAAAGTAGCAAATTCTGACACTCTTCATGCGGAGGTTACCGCAACTAAGAACACCAATTTACTTGTCAAAAGAAGCAAAGAAATATTGTATATCGGCTCAAAGGGCTGTCTTTGCAAAACCGACATAACTAGATTCAAATCCTATGGGCACAAGGGTGACCTGGCTGGCGGACTTATCCGAGTTACCTCTTGTACAAAGGCCCGGACCAAAGAATGCGAAGTAAGCGGCTTTTGGGACCCTTGGTTTCACACCAGGAGACATAGGCCCTCCAGACCCTATAATTAAAGATCCTAGAGGCCGTCTTTCTAGCAATTAATCAGGGTGGTAAATTTACTGTCAAATTTAGCGATTGTAAGGTAGGATGGAATACCGGCCCTTGCGACAGCAGGTCTGGACGAGATGGAAGAGTTCAGGAATCCCCTACTGCCATCCTCATGATCTCTGCATACCAGGATCTTCTTGGCCACTTAGCTACTAGGATTACTGGCCTCCTTTCTTCCTTGATCCTGTGATGAGGTCGCGGTAGCAGCTGAATTGGGGGAATGCATAAACTAGTGAAAACTGACACTAACGCATCTGTCCTGAGTGCGAGTGGATTCCTTGTTCTTGACACAAAGTTGTCCAACTTCTTGTTGAATCTGGATGCCAACAGATCTAAGTCTGGGGTACTCCATCTCTGGCATATGGGCAGAAAGACATTGGGATGTAGGGACCATTCTCCTGGGAACAACTGTTGGCAGCTCAAGAAATCCGCCGGCCAATTCTCCACCCCTGGGATGAAGACTGCAGATAGGCTGACGGAATTACCGATCGTGTGTATGGGGCATAAGATTTATAGCGCCTGCACTTGTAGTGCCAAGTTGATTTGCTTTTCGTAAATAACCCCCTGTAAGTCTTTTTTGCCTTTATGGTAATTTGCACGTTGTGGCACCACAGAATCCTGAGGAGGAGATTAAAACAGCCAAAATTGTACTCTGATGATTACAGCACAGAGAGATTACACACAGGGCTGTCTTAATGAGAGGGCACACCTGGGCACTACCCAGGGGCCCCAGCTTCATGGGGGGCCCCTGCACTTTCCCCAAAGCTGCTGGTCCTCGAGTCCACGCTGCCCAGGTTCAGAGTGCTGGGGGGGATTATCTGGGGTGTAGAGGGGTCAGAGTGCTGGGGGGATATCTGGGGTATAGAGGGGTCAAAGTGCTGGGGGGATATCTGGTGTGTAGAGGGGTCAGAGTGCTTGGGGGATATCTGGGGTGTAGAGGGGTCAGAGTTCTGGGGGGGGGGGTATTTGGGGTGTAAAGGGATCAGAGTGCTGGGGGGATATCTGGGGTGTAGAGGGGTCAGAGTGCTGGGGGCATATCTGGGGTGTATAGGGGTCAGAGTTCTGGGGGGGGTATTTGGGGTGTAAAAGAATCAGAGTGCTGGGGGGATATCTGGGGTGTAGAGGGGTATCTGGGGTGTAAAGGGATCAGAGTGCTAGGGGGATATCTGGGGCGTAGAGGGGTCAGAGTGCTGGGGAGGCATCAATCTAGCAGATTATATGCACAGGACAGCTTTTTACTTTATGTATGTAGTATTTTCTTTGCTGTACAGAATGATTGTTCATGTAGTTAATGCGGAAGCTCCGCTTGTCTGCCTCCTACCTACTTGATGTCTGTTTACCTGCACTGTCTCCATTGTAGGGGGCCCCAGAGCATTACTTTGCCCAGGGGCCCATAATGCTATTAAGACGGCCCTGATTACACAAAGCATGTTTGCTGTTCTCTTGGCTGAGACAACATTTGTTTCTTGTGAGTTGCCACTTCTTCTGTTAGTCAAACATTAAGAATTTTTTACAGATAGTATATTTGCATTTATTTTAAAAAAAAATTTAAGTTTCTGTGAGTACTGTATATTACTTTTATTGCAAGCAGCTTCTTATTTACGGCTTTTTGATTTTTGGGTGTAGTGCTGACTTTTTATTTTTAGCAGAGGTTCATACCCTGGCTGTACATCTCCTTAAAATTTACATTGAGATCTATTGTATCTGAGGATCTATGATCTAGGTTACATGAATGGGATCAAGCCAAAATGAAATTTTTAGAAAAACAAAAAATCCAAGGAATTATGCCGCGTACACACGATCATTTTTCGGCTTGTAAAAAACGACGTTTTTCAGCCTCTAGAAAAAACAACGTTTTTTCCAACTTCATCATTAAAACTACGTTGCCCACACACGATCGTTAAAAAAAAATGCTCTAGCAAAGCGCGGTGACGTACAACACATACGACGGCATTATAAAGGGGAAGTTCCATTCGGATGGCGCCACCCTTTGGGCTGCTTTAGCTGATTTTGTGTTAGTAAAAGACGACTCACGCTTTTCTGTCCGTTACAGCGTGATGAATGTGCTACTCCATTATGAACGGTAGTTTTACCAGAACGAGCGCTCCCGTCTCATAACTTGCTACTGAGCATGCGTGGGTTTTTCACGTCGTCTAAGCCCACACACGATCATTTTTTACAACCCGAAAAACGACATAATTTAAAACGTTGTTAAAAAAATGCAGCATGTTCGAATTTTTTTTTTTGTCGTTTTTCAGAACACGAAAAATGATGTGAAGCCCCCATACGATCGTTTTAAATGACATTTTTTAAAAATTTTGTCTTTTACATGCCGAAAAATGATCATGTGTACGCGGCATTAGAGTGCTTTAATGAGTGGGGGGTTAAATAAATATTCTATATCAACCTGAAACCAAGTGTAATATGACCCCTAAAAAGATAAACAAACAGGGGGCGCACCAGCCTTGTGCATTACCTTTGCAATGTATAAAAATTCATACTCACAAACGAGTATTGAGTCAAGCATATAATGTACAGTCCATCAATTGCATCATCCAGCAAGATCAGCTGGCCAGTTTCAATGGTGGGATGTGTAGTCCAAAAGCAGCTGACGCATTTTGAGGGTGTCCCCTCTTCTTCAGTGGCTCTTCAGTATTTTGACTCAATACTCGATTGAGTATGAATTTTTATCCTTTATACATTAAAGTGTTGCGAAGGTAATGCACAAGGCTGGTGTGCCCTCTGTCTGTTTGTTTTCTGTTTTGTTTTTGTTTTTAGAGTTCCCTTTGGGTTTCCCCTGACCTGGTATGAGTGGCAACAAAGCTGGCATGGTGGTTTGAATAGTGAAGACTGCTTTATATTATTCCTTCTGATCTACCGCACGGTCATCTCTATTTTCTGTACTAATATGACCCCTACCAGCAGGTCCTTCTGTCTCCATTATTACAGGGCACTTAAACTTAATTCACAGTGATGGAAGGCCCGAGGCAGATCACTAATTTTAGGCCTAAAATGACACCTAGGCCCGAGCTCGCCAACAGTTAAACAGGGGATATAAGACTCATACTCTCCACGCAAGCCCAGGGGACATACAGCAATAAGCCAACTACCTCCAGTTTTTCCAGAGTCCAACTCTCTTCTTACGTCAGCCTAATACTTAGCACACTTGTGTACTTCACAGAAAGAAGATGTCTAGGCCAAATTGCTTTATAAAAACTTAACTTAAAGGAATGTGAATAGTCCATTCAACAGAGCAGCTTCACAAAGTGTATTTTGTATTACACAGTCTAATTTTGCTTTACTGGAAATCCAGTGACCATATAGGAATCTAACTCCACAAAGTGAGCGAGCCACGCTTACTAATCATGGGAAAATAAAAGTGTGCGTCCGATAACACACACAGGCCTGTTACTCATAGGCACATGCCTACTGTTATATCTGGCCCTGGCTTTAGTAAATTATACAAACAAACTAAAGTTTGGAGCTTAATTAATGGAAGACATTGGGCCAGATTCAGAAAGAGATACGACGGCGTATCTCCTGATACTCCGTTGTATCTCTGAGTTCGGCCGGTCGTATCTATGTGACTGATTCAGAGAATCAGTTACGCATAGATATCCCTAAGATCCGACAGGTGTAAGTGTTTTACACCGTCGGATCTTAGGCTGCAATTCCAGGCTGGCCGCTAGGTGGCGCTTCCGTATTTTTACGCGAGGAATATGCAAATGAGTAGTTACGCCGATTCAGAAACGAACGACTGCCCGGCGCTTTTTTTTTTACGTCGTTTGCGTTCGGCTTTTTTCGGCGTATAGTTACCCCTGGATCTATGAGGCGCAGCCAATGTTAAGTATGGCCGTCGTTCCCGCAATGAAATTTGAATTTTTTACATCGTTTGCGTAAGTCGTTCGCGAATACGGCTGGACATAATTTACGTACACGAAAGCATGACGATTTGCCAACGTCATTTGGAGCATGTGCACTGGGATTCAGTCGCGGCCGGCGCATGCGCAGTTCGTTCGGCGCGGGGACGCGCTTGATTTAAATGTTACACGCTCCCTACCCGCGGAATTTGAATTCCGCCGGGGGATTTACGCTACGCCGGCTCAACTTTACAGGCAAGTGCTTTGTGAATAAAGCACTTGCCTGAAAAACTTGCGTCGGCGTAACGTAAATGAGATATGTTACGCCAGCAGAAAGATCCGCTGATCTTTCTGAATCTGGCCCACTGACTTTTGTCATCCGGCTCTTAATTTGAGGATAAATTGCTCCACAGTACTTGCAGCTAGAGAGGTCAGAGAGGGCTTGTTTAAAGACGAAATTACAATTTGTTGAGAGCATATAATTACTTGAATGACCATAGCCTAGGCCACTGGTTCATATTAACTTGAACTCCAGGAAGATTAAAAGACAAAAAAAACTTGAATGCAGTTATATATTTATTACAACAATCATGAAAATCCATATGGATAAAGGTACTTTACTGGTCGTTTGCAAGTTTTAAAAGCATGGATATAGTAATGGCTATCAGGATCAATCTGGTGCAGCTATATGGGTGTTGGCCCCAGTGCAGACCATGGGCTCTTTCCCACCCCCACCCCCCTTTACTATGCCTAAACCCACTAGCCCACGCTATACTACCACTACTATTGTGCAGAAGAAAGAGTTCTGCCCTTTCATTTGGCTACAAATTATAACACCTCTTTGGCTTGCATTTTCTAAGTAGTAGTAAGTGTAAAACACTGGAGGCTGGGGAAAATTGTGAGCAGAAAGGGTCCAGTATCAGCTGTGAATGCAGTATCTATGCCACTGCATCTGTCCTTGAGTTATTAGTATCTAGAATGTCTTGATATTCATAAATGTTTACTAATATTAATGTATTATAATATTAATTAATGAGGAAAAAAATCTCTTAATTTCCACTTGGCTTGGATTTAATTGATCTGTGCTGTTTCACTAGATGTGTTAATTATAATATTAATTTGGAAAGCAACAGGAGAAATTACTGATTAGAACTTGTGTAGAAAAAAAAATGTAATTTGCCCTATGAACGTGGTTTACGGGCATGGACAAAATAATAGCTATCCTGATCAAAGATGTCCTTTCCTGGTTTTTCAGTAGCTGCAATGACCTTTAGTTTCACTATTTCATATCCAGCTTTCTTAAATGCCATCTCCAGTTCTTCCTTAGTAATGGCCAGACAGGAGAATCTCTTTTGACCAACATAATAGTATGTACAGTTAAGCACACTCTGAATTACTATGTGACCCCCTGGTTTAATGAGGCTCTTGAGATTCCTCAAAGTATCGGTGAAAGATTCTACGTCTTTGCAGGGTACTTCTAAACAGAGGCAACTAATCAGGCAATCGGCTTTTGGCATCTCCACCGGGTCATATGGGTTCTTCTTCAGAGCATCACATTTTAGAACTTTTGTCACTGTTCTCCTCAGTTTCTCCTCCTTCTTCTTACAGCTCTCATTGTCACTAAAAGAGGACACCGTAGAATGTTAGGATTGCATATATTTATAACAATCTGTATAGTAAATAAGTTCTATATTGATTGAAAGAAACCAGCTGTTACCAAGCTAAGTAAGATCCTTGTTTTGTTTGGCAAATGGGAATGGGAAGAGTAGGTTTCAATCAGTTCCATAGAATTTGTTCTAAAGGTTTTGCCACTTACTATGCCCTTCCACACTCCTGAATACTTGCGGGAGTTGTCCGGCCGTCATGGGAAAGACCTGTCAAAGTGGGCCAGTCTGCATGGAGTCCAGGGCCAAATTGTTGTCCCAGTCCAGCCCTGCCCTTGGCCAATTTCCAGCTTTTCAGCGCTGTCGCACTGAATGAAAATTAGGCGGTTATGCAACACTGTATCCATATGAAGTTTTTATCATTCCTTTTAGACAGATAGAGCTTTGTTTTGGTGGTATTTATTCACCACTGGGTTTTTCTAAAGACTGAACATTTTGATTTTTTTCTTTTCTTAGTTTCTGTTTAAACATTTTGCAAAATAAGTAATTTTTCTTCTTCACTGATGGGCACTTACAGGGCAGGACTTAGGGTGGTGGGGCAGAGAAGCTGGGGGGTTGTTACCGCCGACCGATCATAGTTGTTGAGGGGGGGTTGGGGGGGCTGAATCCGCCGGCCAACCTATCAAAGTTGTTGAGCGGGGGGCAGTGCGCCGACCGATCATACTTGTCGAGCGGGGTGGGGATTCGACAAGATTGTTGAGGGGGGAGGGAAGCCTCTGGACAGACTTCTTACCTCTTCCCAGGGCCGCCTTCAGTTACACAACTGCAGTGAAGGGGCCCCCTGGAGCATCAAAGTTGTTGAGCAGGGGGGCTGGGGGCTGCCGAGAATTACATCCATCCGACCGAAGTTGTTGAGGGTGGGTGGTGCCGAAATTGCCGCAATCGGGAGATTGCTGCGAAATGGCAGGAGGGGGTTGCCGCGAAATTGCGGGAGGGGGTTGCCGCAAAATTGTGGGAGGGGATTTCCGCGATTGTCGCAAAATTGCGGGAGGGGATTGCGGCGAAAAGTTCCTTTTACAGCACTGTCCTTTAAGATGGTGTGAGGCAGGATTTTTACCTGGCCTTTAGCTGCCTTCTACTCCCGTGAAAGCTAAGGAAATAATATGGTGATATGGATTCTATATAACTGCAGTTACTCCTATTTCAAAAAGAGGAGATCTGGCAGGTTTAAGGTTTGTTCACCCCTCATTAATTCAGCTGTGTTTATTTGCAATTTGTCGCTTTCTATGTGCCTTATGTAGCACCCTCATAGTGCAGGATGCTAGGCAAATTTAGTTGTTGGCTCCTTCTGTAGTCAAGGGAGTAGTGAAGTGATTGATTGCTCTGGTCTGTTCAGGGTTTCACAAGCTGGGACTTTTATTGATTCATCTGCTTCTGGAAGAAGTTTTGAGAATATGGAGTTGGGAGAGTCAAATGGCCAGAATTACTATTTATCATTCCCTAGACAATCCCTGGAGGGAGTGCCCAGAAGGTGGCTGGGGAGGTGATAAATAGTATGGAGTCCTGGGGAGATTGCTCTTTTCTATTCAGGGAGGGTTCCTGAAGTCTCTGGGGCTTGTGTAGCTGTTCTTTGAGGTATCAGCTGTGGCAGAGCTGAGAGCCTAAAGTGACCTTTTTGAGGAACTAGCTGTAGGACGCCATAAGGCAGTGGTCATCAACCCTGTCCTACAGGGCCCACTAACAGGCCAGGTTTGCAAGATAACTGAAATACATCACAGGTGATATCATTTGCTGCTCAGTGATTGCAGTATTCTAGACTGCATCTCCCCATGGTAAGACATAAAACCTGGCCTGTTAGTGGGCCCTGTAGGGCAGGGTTGATGACAACTGCCATAAGGGATCTGGTCAGGAGAAGGATTGTCTCCCTCACTGGACCATGTCCGGAGAAAGCTAGAAGGTGTGCAGCTGTCCTGGGGACTTGTGAGTACTGATCCTGAATTGTGATACTTGGGAACTGTCTTAGAGTACTTGCCTTTCCCCTGTTTCCCCAGTGGAACCTATGTATGCAAGACTAGAAAAGAGAATCCTCTTATTACTGCTCAAGCGTTTTGAAGTATCCCATGTTTAACCCCTCTCCTGTTTGAAGTTCTTCAAGCAATAAATCTCAAAAAGATATCCCCTAGATTAAAGCGGGAGTTCACCCATAAAAAATTTTTTACCCTTAGATTGATGCTCATTTTGTCTAGGGGAATCGGCTAGTTGTTTTAAAATCCGAGCAGTACTTACCGTTGTAGAGAGCGATCTTCTCCGCCGCTTCCGGGTATGGGTCTTCGGGACTGGGCGTTCCTTCTCGATTGACAGTCTTCCGACAGGCTTCCGACGGTCGCATCCATCGCGTCACGAGTAGCCGAAAGAAGCCGAACGTCGGTGCGCCTCTATACTGCGCCTGCGCACCGACGTTCAGCTACTTTCGGAAAATCGTGACGCGATGGATGCGACCGTCGGAAGCCTGTCGAAAGACTGTCAATCAAAATAGGAACGCCCAGTCCCGCAGCCCATACCCGGAAGCGGCGGAGAAGATCGCTCTCTACAACGGTAAGTACAGCTTCGATTTTAAAACAACTAGCCGATTCCCCTAGACAAAATGAGCAGCACCCTAATGTTAAAAGGTTGAAAAAGAAGAAAAAAACAGCACGCAGTGCCTTGTGTTTAAACAAAAAGCATTGCCCCTACGCAACGTACACCAACCTGCACCTGTTTTAGTAAAGTAAATATTCGGTTAGATACAATATGCTATAATATATACAAACTAGTCGGGGAGGGCAGAACTGCTGTTACACAAACACATTATCCTAAAAACACAATTGTGACACACCTGTTACCTTCCAGCTCACACACAAGCTTGACAATTTTAGTCCAGTCTAATGCATCGGGATCATTCCTCAGCCACTTCTGTAGCTGTGCTAGGTTTTGCTCAAGAAAGTCGGAAGTGATGATATTGTTGAAAGCTTCACAAGCAGAGAGAAGCTGATAAATACTGGGTCCAGCTCCAAAGTCAATAAGTAGGTCTCCTTTAACACCACCTTAGGAAACAAACAACAGAGTAGATCATTCTGTTTAGAAACAAAGAGAAGTCAACGCAAAATCAGATTTATTCTGATAACACTGTGGTTAATGATCAACATACACTTGTATGTGTGCAGTAGCAGGGGCGGATCCAGGGGGGGCAACAGGGCAATTGCCCCCCCCCCAAAAAATTGCACTGACAATCATGTCACACTAGCTTGCTGCCGCTGCCCAAGTCTCTCTCTCACATCAGCCGATCTGCGGCGCAGAGAGAGAGACTCATCACTAATTACGCCGCATTGACAGACCAGAATACCAGGAGGAGGACGTGAGTGGAGCCTCTTCCCTGCACTCGTTGCTAACGCCTGGACCGCTTGGCGTCTAGCAACGAGTGATGTCATATCTGCAGTATTTTGTTATCTCTCTTCATAGAGCTAAGTCCCGTAGCTCTCTCCTGACCCCTTGCTCTGTTATCAGCCTGATAACTCCTGACAAATTCTCGGACACAAAAGCAGCCTGAAATTTCTGTCCGGGGAGGTTGCTATAAATAGATTAGCAGAGAGCTGGCCCTGTTACAAAACACCTCTGAAAGTCTCTGCCTATGATGATAGGGGGTGTGTGCCTTTCCTCCAATCTGCAATTTTAGCATCTTGGCTGTATGCCCAGACATCACACTCTGTGTTAAACAGGAAGAAAAAAATGTCCTAACACGATCTGAACTTTCTAACCAGTATGTAAATGTGAAGACAGCAGATATATATGTAAAACCTATGTAGGGAGATTTGTTTCATATCTGTGTATCATCAGACAACCCCATGGTCTCAAGTTCTAATAAGAATGGACTCCCTGAAGTTAGTGGAAAGGATATTCCACACAATCCAATATTCTATGCAATCCTTCTAGATCAAGTGGGATTCTTGGTCTTGAACTGGTATTAGCTGTTTGGTTTCTTTCTTCCCCATTACAAGCCCATAATCTGTATACTATTATTAATAATTGGAATCCTTGTCACTCATTGCCATACATTATTCATCTGGCCACATGCCTTAATTTAATTTAATGGTACTTTATGTTATTTCCATTTAAATTACAATGTTTGTTACATATTTAACTTACCACTTACTCAATTTTGACTTGGTCTTCTGTGTATGTATATTCTTTTGTTTGTAGCCCGGCACTTTACTGGTCAGAGAGAAGTATTTGCAGTCCCGCCTTTATTTGCTGTTGTCTCTGTGTGTCTATCCCGAGAAGGACTTCTACACAGGCAACAGTCCTAGCAGAGAATTTTACTGTGGAGCTGTAATAGTCAGTGCAAGGATGCCTCCATCCACTAGAGGGCACACAGGGAAACCTGGACTACAAGAGACTCATGGAAGATTGTGTGGAGTTTAGTTCACTGGGAGGGAAACTCAGCTATTACAGCATGTGGGATTAAAAAAAAACTTAAATTCCCAACAGAGAGACACAAAACAGATGAGGAAGAGATATTGTTTTTTTTTTGGGGGGGGGGGGGGGGCATAGGAAAAACTCCCTCTTACTGCGGGGAGAGCAGGACTGAGCACAGCTTAACCCACCTAAGTGCAGGGAAAGCAGAGAGCGGGACATCAAGCAAGGAGACACATGCTGAGGATACCATCAGGAAACACCTTTTGCCATGCACATTGACTGAAAGCCGCTGTGTACACAGGATTGGTGAGTGGCCACTGGCCAGCCATACACTGCATCTGCTAGCACAGAGACAGATTTTCCAGTTAGGATCACTTTCCCACTGCATGCAAACTCTTAAAGGGACAGTACATCAATGTGCCAACACAAGGTTCTGGGCCCCATCTATCTGGCCAGCAGAAGGTGTAGAACAAGTGTTTCTTTATTACTAAGGGCTCTTTCACACGGAGTGGATCCGTATTGATCCGCTCCGTTAGCCCATTTGGCTCAGCGGGGATTCCTCCGTTAATCCCCGCTGAGCTGTCGGCGGACAGGGCGGAGCCCCGCAATCGGTCACAGGAGCTAAAGAACGGGGAGAGGTGTGTGTAAACAAACCTTCCCAGTTCTTCACAGTGGCACTGTCATCGATCGTCTGTTCCCTGATATAGGGAAAGGCGATCAATGACGTCACACGTCCAGCCCTGCCCCCCTACAGTTAGAAACACATATGAGGTCACAATTAACCCCTTCAGCACCCCTAGTGGTTGACTCCTAAACTGCAATTGCCATTTTCACAGTAAACAATGCATTTTTATAGCACTTTTCGCTGTGAAAATGACAATGGTTCCAAAAACGTGGTAAAATTGTCCGATGTGTCCGCCATAAATGTTAAACAATGTTTTAAAATTGTTCTAAAGGAACACAATAACAGCTACAATAAATTGCAAAGTGGTAAAACTCATATGCCTTAAAATATCTTAAAATAAGATAAAACAAAATATCCTATATCATTAGCAATGCTACATGTGAAAAGAATCCTTCCACCCAGTGTGGCTCCAAAAAATGTGTGTTGCACAGATAAATGTCCAAACAAAATTTAAAGCCTAAGGCTCCATTCACATCTAGGCGGACGAAATCGCGGCGACAAATCGCGGTAAAAATAGCGGCGTTTTGTACCGTGATTTGCGGCGAAAAAACGCCGGTATTGTCTGCCTAGATGTGCCCCAAGATGACCCCCTCTATGGAGATGATTCCCATCTCCTAGCCGAACGCTCGAAGACGCCTGAAAAAAAGGTCCGGGACCTTTTTTCACGCGGCAGGCGACAGGCGTCCGGCGTTCGGCGTGGAGATGTGAACCATCTCCATAGAGGGACATCTGTTTTCAGCCCTCTGGCGGCAGCGGCGTAGCGCTACAGGCGTAAAAACGCCTAGGTGTGAATGCGGGCTTAGTCCATAGAACCGTATTCCTTAGAGTTAGACTGCATTCACATCTGAGCGACAAAACGCCCGACGCCGGCCGCTTCTGCCGCTAGAGGGGAGAATTCCCATTGCTGTCTATGGAGATGGTTCACATCTCATAGATGCGGAACGCCTGTCGCCTGAAAAAAAGTCCCGGACCCTTTTTTTCAAGCGACATAGGCGTTTTCCCATTGACAGCAATGGGAAGACTTAGAAAAAAAAAAAAAAATCGAAGGTTTCACACTAGTGGCAAAATACGCCGCTACTGCCGATCGCGGCTGTCGCTCAGGTGTGAATGCAGCCTTACATCTAAATAAATCCACGGATCCGGTCACCACACCTCCTGAGACCTCTCCCCTAAGATATTCAGCTCACCAGAAGGGTTATGGAAAAACGCCTTTTTAAAAATCCTTTCTCGAATCCGGGACCATCATTCCATCTAAATGTTACTCATGACAGAAATAGTGTACATAACGTAATACTGTTTCAAAGTTTATTAAACTATTCCCCCCTTACGGATGTACACTTACTAAAATAAAAATCGTAAAAGCATGAACATAGTTCGGTTCGGCTGATATGTCTATATGTCACCGCTCCTCGTATCTCTCAGAACACGGTGAAACTCGGGTACAGACAACACCTGCTTCTACCTTGAACAGCCGTGTGGTCATGCCATGACCGGTTTCATCATTCCTTCATCAGAGGACGCCCTCTGACGAATAATTGACGAAACCGGTCAGGGCGTGACCACGCGGCTGTTCAAGATACCGTCGTATTTACTGTGATACTGCGGTTTTAACCCCCGCTAGCGGCCGAAAAAGGCCTGTAGAAGCGCATTGCCGGCGGTATTACCGCGGTTTCCCATTGATTTCAATGGGAAGGAGCGGTAAACACCCTGCCCCTTTACCACTCCAAAGATGCGGCTAGCAGGACTTTTGGAGCGGTCCTGCTAGCACACCGCTTTAATGTGAAAGCTTTCGGGCTTTCACATTGAAGACTGCAGGGCACGATTTTTTCAGGCGGTATAGCAGTGGTATTTTTATTGCTAAACCGCCTGAAAAACGTGTCAGTGTGAAAGGGGCCTTAGGGTTGCCATGTTTTCTTCAAGCCAAACCCGAACACTTTAGTGGCACAGGGCACTTTTCTTTCGTAGTATACACTATAGAATTATAAAAGACCTGGGACACCCTTTGGGTGCCCCAAGGAGAGTGGTAATGCAGTGCACTGCGGGAAACAGTGGAAGTGGCCAAACTTCTCTTGCTGACATCATCGCCCCCCCCCCCCCCCCCCAATGATGCCAAACCTGCCCCCAGACAGCAGCCCGCAGCTCCCGAATGGCAACAGATTTTTGTGCGACTATCTCAGTTACTTGAGGAACCACAGCCCAGTCTAAATTACCGTGTTTCCCCGAAAATAAGACACTGTCTTATATTTATTTTTCCTCCAGAAATCACTCTATGGCTTATTTTCGGGGGATGTCTTATTTTTTTTACCGGCAAGTATGGTACAACAGTATGGAGCCGACCTTACCGTATTTATGGGGCTGCCGACACCTCTCTGGTCACTTAGAGATACCGTGGAGCAGATAAGAAGGGCTGCACGACTTCTTTACAGCTCCTGAGCTCCGCACCAGTACAGTACGCCTATCACGTCTTGTTTTCCCACCCGCGCCGCTACGCATACGACACGCCATCGCTATGTCTTATTTTCGGGGATTCGACACGCCATCGCTAGGTCTTATTTTCGGGGGGATGTCTTATATTTCGATCTTGCGTCGAAATCCCGATACGGCTTATTTTCGGAGTACGTCTTATTTTCGGGGAAACACAGTATGTGTCCGGGTTTCAGGCACACTGAAACACTGGACACAAGATTCCAAACCCAAACTGTCCAGGTGAATCCAGGACAGGTGGCAACCCTGGTCTGTCTTCATTTCAGGCTGCAAAGCAATAAAATGTGGTTATTTTTAGGGGGGGGGGGGGGTTGATTCTTTTCTATATCCAATGTGTCTGGTTTGATCATCTTGCCAAGTCGTAAAAAGGAGGGAACACTTTTTGTATTTTTTGATGGAGTACAACTTTTTTGTGTGGCAATAAGACAAATAAAGCAGACAGCTGTTTACCTGAAGTGAAAGTTTCATGAAAATTCCGCAATGCAAAATGAAGCCATTCTCCAGTTATAGTTCCTTCTTCAGGGTGATAATATGTTTTGTAGAAATCTACAGGGTCAAACTCATCAATGTAGGTTTGAGATGATGTGTATGGAGTCGCCATGCTGGTCTTCTATCTTCTCTCTAGGAGAGTAAAGGCAGCTTGATACACTGGACTGCAATGAAAACAGGGAATGTAATACTTTGGAATAAAAGAGATAACTGAGAAGGACTTTGCTCAGCATGAAATGTACAGGTTAAACATCAGTTTAATTATTTCCTCTAATCAAATATTTGTGTGTTCTCCGCTGTGATCATTCACAGGAAGATTTAAAGTGGTATTAAACTCAAAAGCAAACATTTATTATATTGCAGCATAGCAATTTTTTAGGTGTGATGGCTGCATTTGTTTTTCTTTATTAGGCATTTGTGACGGTATTGGTATGATATCCCCGTCAAAGATTCCCTTCTTCCATAAGAACGTCACCCAATATTCCACTAGGAGGAATATTCCTGAGATCGCCCATTAAGCCACACATTAGTCCAGGCTTACTGCTAGAACAAGACAGACTTTAATGTTATATCACACAGCTTATATGTCATTTCCAAAACTGTTACAATGACAAATCTCCGCCCCCCTCACACTGGGGCTTCCATACAGATGAGTAGGCAGACACGACGGAGCCGAGTCTGAAAACACATTTTCTTTAGATAATGACATCAGTGGAGTTGAGTACTAGTTGTACTAAATACATTACTAGACAGCTCGACCCCGCATATAGAGAGATAATTACCACAATGAAGCAATCAGAATAATTAACACAAGCCACATAAACACAGATCTCCTTCACACAACACAATAGATCAATTAACCTTTAGAAATAGTGAGGGGACATTAGCACTTCAATAACCGGATGGTAATCACAATGGCAAGCAGGGAGAATTAAACTGAGACATATAGGCAAATGTATCACAATGGCCCCCCTTTTTCTCCCTGCTCCGGAAAACCCGGTTGGACCTTCCCTGGTCCAGTAGGGTTGACGGGTTTAGAGCTTTTAGTCCGAGGTTAACTCCGTTTGGCATGACTGACCTCCCTTGGCAACTGCTTCAGACTCAGGTATGCCACCGGGTCGTCAGATCACACGCCGGTCAGTCCCCAAGTCTTTGTGCAATCTGCAAAGTCACCAGAAGTCAGTGTGAAGACGGCGAATGGGTCTGTGCGCCGCCATCTAGGTGTCCCGCTATGGGAGGGACAGGTTATGGCTCTGAAGTGACAATCACAGGAGATTCATAAAAAGAAAAAGTTATATTTGTTGAAATGCTGTAGCACTGGTGCTCAGAGTCCGGGGGGGGTGGGAGGGGACTCAGAGCCCCATAAGGTCAGCCACCCCCTGCTCCCTCCGCAGCCGCCGGTTCTCCTCTTTGAGCTTCTCCAGCTCCATCTCCAGTTCATGGAGCCTGGGGGGGTCAGCCCGCTGTGACCTCAGGTGGTTGTTCTCCTCCTCCATGCGGCTTATGCACTCCTCCAGCTCTATGTACTCACGGATCAGATCCTGCTTGCTCATGTCCTGCAGGCTTTCCACGTGGTCCTTCATCATCAGGAACTGGGTGGTGGTGTAAGGGGCCACCGGTGGGCCCTTGGCGAACATCTCGGCCCGCATCTGGGGCGCCCGCTGCGATTCCATCTCCTCCAGTCGCTTCTTCTCCTCCCAGGTTATATGACTTCCAGGACCTCTTCTTCTTGGAGGGTAGCTGGCGGTGCCTCTTTCTGCCCAGCTCCCTCCAAGGCCCCTCCGGCTCATGGCTGTCGCCCATGACCAGCTGACAATGGTGTTCCCTGTTGTCCGTAATAACAGATTGTACCATGAGGGCTTCGTAAGGGGTGCCCAATGGTTCTTCCTGACCCAGCTCCTGGGGATCCCAAGCCGAGTCTACACAATGGGCTGCTGCTGGTGGGCGGTACCCAGGTTGAGACCAATTTGACCTGGTGTTGTCATTCATGGGGCAATTCTGCTTGAAGTGACCCAACTGTTTGCACCGGAAGCAGCGTTGTTCGTTGTCCTCCTGGCGTGGATAGCGAGGGCTCGATGTCATCGGTCTGTTAGGCGGTTGGTATCTAGCGGCTGGTGGGTGTGAGGGCGCCGTTGGTCGTGGAGGTTGTTCCCGTGGTGTGACCTGGTTTGTCTTGCGAGTATCCGCATATTCTTCCGCCAACTTCGCGGCCTCTGGTAGAGTCATGGGCCTGCGATCTCTCACCCAGTCTTTGACGTCCGTCTGGATGTGATTGTAAAATTGCTCCAGGAGCATTAGTTGCAAAATGTCCTCTGCGGTGGTGGCCTGGCTGCTGTTAACCCAGTTAGAGGCCGACAGGGACAACTGGCATGCCCATTCCGCGTAAGAGTCTTTCGTGGTTTTGCGTGAGTCCCTGAACTTCTGTCGGTGGGACTCTGGGGTTACTGCATAACGAGCCAGGAGCACTTCTTTAACCCTGGCGTAGCTATGGATATCCTGATCTGGCACGGTCCGGAAAGCATCAGAAGCTTTGCCTGACAGTTTGCCTGACAATATTGCAACCCACTCTCTTCTAGCTATTCGGTGCAGGTTACATTGTCGCTCAAAATCCGCCAGGTAGTTATCAATCTCACAGTCCTTTTCATCAAAAGCTTTAAAAGCGCTAAACGGAATCTTCCTTGCGTCTGCTGTGCTGTACTCACTGTTCGGAGAAGGTGCGGCTGCTTGTTGGACTGCTGCCAGTTTTAACTGTAGTTCTGCGTCCCTTATTTCTTTAGCCTCCTGTAGCTCCATCACTCTCAGCACCACATCTGCCGTTGGGTTCGGGCCGAACCATGCTAGCTTCTCTCTCATTAGCTTGTTGGCTGGCGATTCCTCCTCCTGAATCACTGGTGTCTCCATCTCTTGTACTGCTGGCGTTGCTGCAATCCCGTTCTCCTGGTCTATCTCCATTGATTCTGCTATGATGACCCGTTCGGTTTTGTTGCTAGCAATCCTTCCACTAACTTCCAGTAGTTCTTCCAGTGTCTGCTTGGAATCCCGGGTGTAAAGGAGAGTAGAAGGGAAAATCCCGCTGCTGCCAACCGATTTGTGACGGTATTGGTATGATATCCCCGTCAAAGATTCCCTTCTTCCATAAGAACGTCACCCAATATTCCACTAGGAGGAATATTCCTGAGATCGCCCATTAAGCCACACATTAGTCCAGGCTTACTGCTAGAACAAGACAGACTTTAATGTTATATCACACAGCTTATATGTCATTTCCAAAACTGTTACAATGACAAATCTCCGCCCCCTCACACTGGGGCTTCCATACAGATGAGTAGGCAGACACGACGGAGCCGAGTCTGAAAACACATTTTCTTTAGATAATGACATCAGTGGAGTTGAGTACTAGTTGTACTAAATACATTACTAGACAGCTCGACCCCGCATATAGAGAGATAATTACCACAATGAAGCAATCAGAATAATTAACACAAGCCACATAAACACAGATCTCCTTCACACAACACAATAGATCAATTAACCTTTAGAAATAGTGAGGGGACATTAGCACTTCAATAACCGGATGGTAATCACAATGGCAAGCAGGGAGAATTAAACTGAGACATATAGGCAAATGTATCACAGCTTTCTTTCCTTTATTTCTACCTGGTGATCCTTCCAGTGTATCTCTTTTTTCTTCAGAACAAGCTGTCCTGCAAATGTAGCAGTTTTGAATTCTGAGACAAACCATACCTCAGGGCTCAAGTCCTGTGGGAACGCGTGGGAACGGAGTTCCTGCACTTTTTTCACAGCAGGAACGCAGTTCCCTTTGCAGGACTAGAGCAGCCGAGCCGCCCGAGCCAATCCTTCACTAAGTGGCGATGCCCAGCTCGAGTCACTGCCAGGGGCAGGCGAACCTTAGTAATCCTTTATGTTACTGGCCGCTTCCTGTATATGGATTCATCGGGTAGTGTGCGGGTATTCCGTCACTTCCTCGATGCCGCAATGTCTCCTGGGAGCTTTTGTCATTGTTCCCAGGAGACATTGCGGAGGTCTGCTGTGAGTTATCGCAGGATTTAGAAAAAACTTAAGTTCTTTCTAAATCCCGAGATAACTCGCGGCAGACCTCCGCAATTTCTCCTGGGAACAATGACAAAAGCTTCCAGGAGACATTGCGGCATCAAGGAAGTGACGGAATACCCACACACTACCTGATGAATCCATATACAGGAAGCGGCCAGTAACATAAAGGATTACTAAGGTACAGTGGATCGAAAAACAAAACAAAAACATGCGTTTTAGTAATTATGCATATGAGCGTATCATTTTTTTATTTTTTGTGGGGGAGTGGATCTTGGGTGGGAGTTCCCACACTTTTTCCCCAGGACTTGACCCCTGCCATACCTGCCAACTTTTGAACGTCAGAATAAAGGAACACTGAAGGAGTAAAAAGACCTGCGGCACGCTATGTCATGGTAAATTGTGGGCATGGTCAAGCGCCTAGCAGTGGGAGGAGCTTAAGTGATGCGGTTAAACAAAACCCATGCTTCCTTGTACCTATAAAATATGCTTTGATTGCTTTGTCTGAGCCTAAATTAAAGCGGAGTTCCACCCTAAAGTGGAACTTCCGCTCATCTGATTCTTCCCCCCCTCCAGTGCTACAATTTGCACCCTCCGGGGGGAGGGGGGACAGGATACCTTTTCCACTTCCGGGAGCCTCAGCCACGGCTTATTGACGTCATGGCTGGGGCTCCCTCCACCTCCCCCGGCCGCCGGATCATCAGGAGAGAAGAGCGGGGGTTCCAGTAGGGTTCCCGGGATGAAGCTGAAAGGCTAAACTGCCGGGTTCCCTTACGCGCAATGTCAGCGGCAGCACTCGACAGCTGCTGGAAACATCATAGGTAAGTGTCCTATTATTAAAAGCCAGAAACTGCAGCATGTGTAGCTTCTGGCTTTTAAAAACAAAAATCACTAATCACTAGGAACAGCAGATCTGTCTCCTCCCCTGACAGAATAGAGATCTGTCTTTTTATATTGACAGATCCTCGTTCTGTCTCTCTCAGGAGCAATCGTGGGTGGCCGGCGGACATCGCGACCTTTGGCGATTCGGATCGACTCCGACATCTTCACATGCACCCCTCAGGCCGGGTACACACGGACAAACATGTATGGTGAAAGCGGTCCGTCGGACCGCTTTCACCATACATGTCTGCCAGAGGGCTTCTGTACGATGGTTGTACACACCATCGTACAGAAGTCCGCGCGTAAACAATACGCGGGGCGTGTCCGCGGTGTCGCCGCGTCGATGACGCGGTGTCGCCGCGACAATGACGCGGCGACGTGGGCGGCCCGCCTTTAAAATGCTTCCACGCATGCGTCGAAGTCATTCGACGCATGCGAGGGACGGCGGGCGCCTGGACATGTACGGTAGGTCTGTACTGACGACCGTACATGTCCGAGCGGGCTGAATTCCAGCGGGCTGTTTTAAAACAAGTCCAGGAATATTTGTCTGCTGGGAAAAGGCCCGGCGGGCAAATGTTTGCTGGAATTCGGCCCGCTCGCGCCCACACACGACCAAACATGTCTGCTGAAACTGGCCTGCGGGCCAGTTTCAGCAGACATGTTTGGTCGTGAGTATGGGGCCTTAGAGGTCTTAAAGCAGCTGACTTACAATCACGGCAGTTAAAATCGCATCTCATATAATGTCCCAACCTCCCCCCTTTTTTTTTTTTTATATATATTTTTATTTATTTTTTACCAATCACGGCAGTTTTCCCAGGAGAGCCAACCTGCCACAATACAACTGCGGCGGCTGGTCTTTGAGTGGTTAAACCGGAACACACTGGACCCCTGCTGTGAACCGTATCCAAATTAAAGTGGAACTTCAGTAATTTTTTCATCTTTCCATCTATTATATCTTCTGCCCTTGTTGTTTTAACTTTGGATAGTAAAACATTATTTTTTCTACCAGGAAATACCTTATACAGCCTACTTCCTGTTTCTTGTCTGGTCATTAGCCTAGGCTTATGACATCATACACAGCTCTCTCTCTCACTCTCCTGAGAGTTTGCCAGGAAGGGAGGGGGTGAGTCATAAGAGGGCCAATGAGAGCTGCAGAGCTGGTGGCTGGCCTTTGTGTGTCTGTGTAAATCCAGGAAGTGAACAGGCAGCAGCTTCAGCTGCCCACAGTTAAAATGATTGCAGCCAGACTCAGTGGAGGGAGATTTCAGCATATTTGGCACAGTACAGAATCACAGTATATATAAAATAATATGCAAAGTGGTAGGAGGGAAGCTTCAGAAAGGCAAATATGTTTTTTATTGCAAATGATGTGATCAGATTGCAGTTCCTCTTTAAGTGTAAACCCAGCATCAATGGAAATCCAGAGCCCATATTGAATACTGGCAGATTCCTACCTTATGTTATCCTGAAGAAATCCCTGTGTGTTTGTCTGTATCCACGTTGAAAATGAATCTAATGGGAGTGGTTTCATAATTATCAATGAGCTGTGCACCTGCAGAACACTATTGAGGAAAGCTGATGGGTCTGCATCCCTTTAGATGTGTTCCTATTGAGAGTATCTCACCAAAAAAAAATATGTTTTGTTCCAGGGGTTGCCTGAGATCTGACTTGTATCTTAGTATAGACTTCTGGGGGAAATTCCGTACACAGAGGGCCGGATTCAGGTAGATCGGCGAATAGTTATGCCGGCGTAGCGTATCGAAAGATACACTACGCCGACGTATAGCAGAGCGGCAAGCACAGTATTCACAAAGCACTCGCTCCCAACGTTGCGCCTGCGTAATGTAAATTCCTTGGCGTAAGCCCGCCTAATTCAAAGTAGGTGGAAGGTGGGCGTGATCCATTTAAATGAAGTGTGACCCCATGCAAATGATTGGCCAAACGAACGGCGCATGCGCCGTCCCATGGGCGCATCCCAGTACGCATGCGTCAGAATCACGTCGTAAATACTCCATAAGATACGTCGAATCACTGCCTACGATGTGACGTAACCTACGCCCAGCCCTATTCACGTACTACTACGTAAACTACGTAAAATACGACGGCTGTTCCCTGGTCCATACCTTAACATGACTTACCCCTGCTTTATGAGGCTTAACTTTACGCCGGACGTAAGACTTGCGTAAACAGCGTATATTAATGCACCGGGCGCAAGTACGTTTGTGAATCGGCGTATCTCACTCATTTGCATATGGGAATCGAATTTCCCATATGCCTCCAGCGTAAATATGCGCCCAATATACGCCGGCGTAGCCAAGTTACGTCGGTCGTAAGAAGCCTATTTTCAGGCGTATTTAGTTCTATGGGCACAGCGCACAGATACGACGGCGCACATTTACACTTACGCGGCGTATCTCGGGATACGCCGCTTAAGTGTTACGTGAATCCAGGCCAGAATGTGTACAGAACACCTCCAGGTAGCTATATTGTATTTTCAGAAAATTACAGTGGCTGCAGATTGAAAAGAAAATTTAACTTTTTTTTTTTTTAAATAAAATAATTCTAATTCCATCTGGGAATTGGTAAAAAAAAAAAGACAGAGCTTACAAATTGGACCAATACAAAAGATTGAAAAGTCAGCTGTTTTTGAAACAAAAGAAGACTCTAAGCACTCAAACAAAATGTAACTTTTAATACCATTAAATGTAACTTTTAATAACATTAAATTACAATATGATTTTGTGTCGCAAATCTCTTAATTTGAGAATAAATTGCACCACAGTACCTGTAGCTAGAGAGGTCACTGAGGGCTTGTTTAAAGCTGAATTACTATTTGTCGAGAGCATGTAATTAAAGTAAAACCTTGGTTTGCAAGCATAATTCATTCCAGAAACATGCTTGTAATCCAAAGCACTTGTATATCAAAGCATTTTTTTAACAGGGTATAAAAGAGAAGAGAGGCACCTCTAAGGCCCCGTACTCACGACCAAACATGTCTGCTGAAACTGGTCCGCAGACCAGTTTCAGCAGACATGTTTGGCCGTGTGTTGGCCCGAGCGGACCATTTTGGGACGGATCAGACAGGTTTCCAGCGGACAACTGTTTCCCGGACTTGTTTTAAAACAGTCCGCTGGAAACCTGTCCGCCCGGACATGTACGGTCGTCTGTACAGACCTACCGTACATGTCCTGCCGCCCGCATCCCTCGCATGCGTCGAATGACTTCGACGCATGCGTGGAAGCATTTTTAAGGCGGCCCGCCCACGTCGCCGCGTCATTGTCGCGGCGACACCGCGTCATCGACGCGGCGACACCGCGGACACGCCCCGCGTAATGTTTACGCGCGGGCTTCTGTTCGATGGTGTGTATAGCCATCGAACAGAAGTCCCCGGGCAGTCCCCGGCCAGACATGTCCGATGGAAACGGTCTGCAGACCGTTTTCATCGGACATGTCCTGCCGTGAGTACTCGGCCTTGGTGTAGCAATAAGTTGCTAAATGTTGTACCTTCATTAAATGTAACCATATTGCTACACTTAGAGGCTACTCTCTTCTTTTTTATACTCAGTTTTGACATGACGCTACTTTTATATCAAGACATTGCTTGTATATCAAGGCAAAATGTATTAAAACATTTTGCTTGTCTTGCAAAACGATCTCAAACCAAGTTACGCTCAAACCAAAGTTTTACTGTACTTGAATGACCATCGCCTAGGTTACAAGTTCAGATTAATGTGACCTCCAGGAAGATACAAAAAGAAAAAAACACAGAAAAAACAACATACACACGATTAATTCAGTTATGTATTTTAATCATCTGGATAATTGTACCTAATTTGCAAGTTTTAGAAGCATGGATATTATAAAGGTTTTGGCCCCAGGGCAGACCTTGGGTTCTTTCCCACCTCCACCCCTCTTTATTGCGCCCAAACCCTCCAACCCATGCTATACTGCCATTGTGCAGAAGAAACAGTTATGCCCTTTCATCTGACTACAAATTGCAACACCCTTTGGCTTGCATTTTCTACACAGTAGTAGGTAAGTAGTAATAATTGTAAAACACTGGAGGCTGGGGGAAACTGTGGATAGAAAAGGTCCAGTATCAGCTGTGAGTGCAGTTTCTATGCCACTGCACTGGTCCTTGAATTATTAGTATATAGAATGCCTTGGTATTCATAAATGTTTACTAATATTATTGGAAATAAATCTCATAATTTCAATTTAGCATAGGATTTAATTGCTCGGTGTTGTTTCACTAGCTTTTTTAATTATATAAACAATTTGGAAAGCAGCAAGAGAAATTATTGATTAGGATCTGGGTAGAAAAAATCCATGTCACTTGTCCTATGAACATCGTTTACGGGCGTGTACAAAGTAATATTTATCCTTATCAAAGATGCCCTCTCCTGGTTTTTCAGTACGTGGAATGATCTTTAGTTTCACTATTTCAAAGCCAGCCTCCTTAAATGCCATCTCCATTTCTTCCTGAGTAACGGCCAGACAGAAGTATCTTTTCTGAGCAACATAATAGTATGTACAGTTGAGCACACTATGAATTACTATGTGACCCCCTGGTTTAATGAGGCCATTAAGATTCCTCAAAGCATTGTTATAAGATTTTATGTCTTTGCAGGCTACTTCTAAACAGAGGCAACTAATCAGGCAATCAGCTTGTGGAATCTTCACCGGGTCAAATGGGTTCTTCTTCAGAACATCACATTTTAGAACTTTTGTCACTGTTCTCCTCAGTTTTTCCTCCTTCTTCTTACAGCTCTCATTGTCACTAAAAGAGGACACCGTAGAATGTTAGGATTGCACATATTTATTATAACCTGTATAATGAATACGTTCTGAAATTATTAAAAGAAACGCCAAGATCGCCAACAGGAGAGCCAAGAAGAGGAGGTTCCGGGCCGCTATGTGCAATACATTATATACATTGGGAAAGTAGAGCAATGGCGGGACTATGGCGGTGCATACAATAATAAAGCAAAATAAAGCAATAATATAAATTTTAATAATTTATTAAAAAAAGGAACAGAATAGCATCAGGCTACATAGCACACTATAGACCCAACAAGGGCCCAATAGGCAACTCAATAACCTGATCGATAATACAATATTAATTTAAAAATTCCCGTAACAGACAACCAATACTGTAACAGAGATCGCAACCCGGTTGGCAAACCCTATATATTTCGCCCGGTCAGGCTTCTTCAGGGGTGGTTGAGATCAGGGTTTCGATTCTGATGGTGAAATACAGAAAGATAAAAGTTTACAAACATTCAAAAAATATTAAACATACATAAATAATAAAGTCGCTCTGCCAATGTGTATCACATAATGCCAACCTGCTGGTCTGTAGTGGGAGTAAAAAGACAACAGGGTGCATGTACGCCCTGATTCCATCACATGCCTGAAGAGTCAGGCCGGATGAGCACGAGTTGACAGCCACAAGGATATCTTAGGCAGGGAAAAATGGGGAGCTGCTGCAGATGGAGGTCACACATTCCCCAACCATCGGAGAGGCAAGGGGCGGCACCTAAGGACAGAGTGACCAGCTGTGAAGAAGAATAGTAATATCAGTATCTGTTAAGGAAGTACTTAACAAAGGATAAATGTACAAAGTAATAAGTGGAATGTACACTCACAGTGCTTAAATAAGCATATATAGCATCTGTGGAGGGATCCACCTACACTTGAGGCAAATGGCTCACCAGATCTATGAGAAGCTGATCCAAAAAATATATAATGTCAAAAACTCGGAAAGAAGAAACAGCCAGAGAAAAATAAATAAAGCAGACAGTTTTCTTATATATATAAATTTAAATGTAGCGATCCTGGGGACCTTCAGCATACAGCTGGTCCATATTAGGATAAAAAAGGTCCATTCATAAAGAGAAAATTTGCCACTAGAAAGCAACAAGCCAGAAGAATATATATAATATACTTTTGAACAGGGGAAAGGCATTTAGTAAAGGGCATGAGAATTACTATTAAACATCATAGGGACACACTAAGAATGTATAGGAAAGACAGAGGTATAGTTCAAGCAGTGTGTAGTAGACAGCATTCACGCTGGCAAAGAAATACCTGGCCAATCAGTGTCAGCAGCATAGGTTGGCTCCACAGGAGTGTACAGCACACTGACGCTCCACAGCAGAGCAGGGTCCTGATATACCCCTAAACCCCTCCCACACGTCTGCGCATCAGAGGGGGCGCAGTCGGACGTGGGCGGACACAAAGTGTCAGTGCGCAGGCGCCCGTACTGGCGCTGGACATAGGCCTACAATCCCCAGCAACCCCTGGGTTGGAAAGCGAGGAAAGCCGAAAAATCGGCCAATCACAGCGCGCCGGGGGAGGGACAAACGCCGCAAAGCGGGGCATCCAATAGGCACAAAGGAAGAACCAATGGCCGAGGGCGGGGAGGGGCCGAGCCGCCGATGGAAAGGGTTTTAACACAATGCATAGCTGTGAATCCTGTGAAAGGGATGGGAGAGCTTAAAATTTACACCAAGGCCCTAAAGCTGGGTCAGCTTGGTGTCATGCTTGAAGATTTCATTGTCCATTACTCTGATGAATTCTCTGTCAACAACTGACAAGGTTATTTTATTGTTGTCCGTAGTACAAAAACACTATTCTCCCTAAGTTGTCATCACAGAGGATAGGAGTAACACCAGGCACTTAGATGATGTATTTAAGAGGTTATGTGCATATTTCCCTTAAATTGAGGAGACATCCCTTAACCCCCTCTGCCAAAGGTTTCTACATGACCATAACAGCTGTTGAGTTTATATGGAAATGCATGTCCTTTTATGCTGAAGATCTCAAAAAATTAAAATTTGTGGTCAGGTATACTCACCATAATGAAAATATGGCCTGAAGTGTGATCTGTCTGTAGATAAGAGGGTATGCCTGAAAAGGGGCATACCCTAGATATTATAGTGTAAAATTTAATTGGAGAAAAGAGGAGGAGGGGGGACGTAATACACTAACCACTAGAGGGTAGTGTTTGAAGGTTTAAATAGATGAATAGCCCCCTCCCACAAATACAGGTTAACTACCTCAGCCTTACACCTTGTAGTCGGGTATACTCACCATAATGAAAATATGGCCTGAGGTGTGCCCTGACCATAGACAAGAGGGTATGCCTGAAATGGGGCAAAAATGAGACAGAACCAGAAATAGGTTTGAAGATTTATTAATAAACAGAAGACACCTTATTTTAAGAGTCTACTAAATGCTCTGGCTATTTCCACTTGTGGATCGGGGATATACCTAACATAACAGGTGGACTTCCACCTACTCAACTACTTAATAATATGCAGAGGAACCTGGTGTTTGGAGGCAGCCGAAGCTGCCCCAATCCTAAATAATTGTCATGAGATCAGTATAGGTCTAACCCCTACGCTGAAGGGGAGAGTTCGTACATGACACATAACCCTAAGGTTGACATTGGTTGTATGGGAAATGGCAGGAGTGGGCTATAAGGAGGTAGATGGTGTGTAAGAGAGAGGAGGTCGTCAAAAGCGGCTATGGGGCACCAAGCATTACATGTAGGGTAATAATTAATTATGGCCCCACTGTCCTGTTGAGTTTTGGGGCGTGGTAATGTAAGTGTAAACCAGTCAGCAGACTTAACCAAATGTCTTTTACACAGAATAGTGGACATACTTTCGGACTTGGCGCATTTACTCGGTCTAAGAAAGCTGCAATAAGCCAGGAACATGGCGGCCTTCAAGACTAAACATTTGAACCGCCCAAATAGTGCTGAGTTTAGGGCTACCACAAACTGTTTGAACATGTCGGGGGAAATAGGAATCCTCAAAGGTAACTTACCCAGTTGGCACTTATGAATACCCTTCAGAACAGCCTTAATCGGATGAGTAAAGAATAGGGTAGGCCTGCTTGGGTCTTTTAGCAACAGATGGTGTGGTACACCTGCTAAATATGCCCTAATGGTAGCGTGAAACAGCTTAAGATTTAGATGGCAAAAAGTAGCGAAGGCTAGGATGTGCTTAATGGTATGTGGCAATGGTGACGGGAATTGTAACATAAATTGTGTGTAAGTCCTCCAGGCTAGCCTATACATGTGTGCTGTACTGGGCGCTAGTGAACAACAAATCAAGTGACTGGCAGCCTCCTCAAGACCTTTTATTCTAGTCTGAGACCTGCAAACTTGGGAGCTGGAGTGGGGACTCGATCCGCCTTTGGTACATTCCTGAAGAAAGCCAGGCTGGGATCTCTTCCTCCAGGATAAGATATTGCTCTTACAGGCCTCAGATTATTTAAAGGCTCTCTCTCCACCTTCTGGGCACACTTCCCCAGGGATTGGCTAGCGTTCCATGAATATTCAAGCTCAGGATCTGCCTCTTCCAGCCCACTACATTGTAGAAACTATTGCGGGGAAGAAGCAGAGACAGCCGCCGAGGGACCCCAGAACAGGAGGATCGGGGCCACTTTGTGCAAAATGAACTCCACAGTGAAGGTAAGTATGACATGTTTGTTATTTAAAATAAAAAATAAGATAAACCTTTACAACCCCTTTTAAGATGGATTTGACTAACAAATTGAAGCTGAACTCCACACACGACCGAGTTTCTCGGCAGAATTCAGCCAGAAACTCGATCGGAGCTGGATTCTACCGAGAAACTCGGTCGTGTGTACACTTTTCAGCGAGGAAGCCGAACATGTTCTCTATTTCCTCGTTGTTCAATGAGGAAAGTCGGCCCGCTGAGATCCTCGGCGGCTTCAACACTGAACTCGATGAGGAACTCGATGTGTTTGGCACGTCGAGTTCCTCGGACGTGTGTACGGGGCCTAACAGTTTTTTGTTAACTTTTGGGATAAAGGTTTTAAAAGCTGCCCAGTTCTTTCGCATCGGGGGCGCGCTTCATTTGAATAGAAGATGCCCCCTTGGAGATCCGCCAGGCTACGCCGGGACACTTACACTCCGCTGTCCCAACTTATGGAGCAAGTGTTTGGGGAATACAACACCTGCTCCAGTAAGTTGGGACAGCGGAGTGTAAGTGCCCTAAGCGCAGCAGGCGGATATTTTTCGAGAATATGGCCCTAGTGTTTGGGGGTTCTAAATAATTTTCTAACAAAAAAATTATGATATTTGCATGTAGGAGACTAGTGCCAAAATAGGCCCTGTATGGAAGTGGTTAAGTGGCTCCTGCAGGGGTAGTGTAGTGCTACACATATAAATAAATAGTGCAATAAATTCCACGTAAATTGAATACAAATAATAAATTTTCTAATGAATATAAAGTGCTTCACAGAAAAAACACCACTGTGTTTCGACAATGTCCAACTTGTGCGCCGTTCACCAGATGAAATGCAAGCTCGCCTTCATTATAGACCCCAAAAAGGGTCAACTAAGCAAGTAGACAAATCAATCTGATGAACCAACCACTGGTGTTCAGGTTTTTAAGAGCAATAGGGTTCCCTCTCCAAAATAGTTCCACACAGCTCACAAGCGTTTCAAAAAAGAACAGCCTCCAATAGTGCAATACTTGGGTTAATATGTTCAACAAACCACACAGACCCTGCTTCATAAAATAGACTCACATTTATTTGGTAAAAATAAGCATGTCATAAACGTCCAGTATCTCACGTAACCCAGTGAATACTCCCACCGCCAGGCTCAACCTCTACATAATAACATATTAACCCAGGTACTGCACTTTTGGAGGCTGTTCCTTTCTGTTTGTTGCCTATGACCTGCATGTGAGATGTGTGAACAGTTTGAGGATCACCCCTTCCTGTTCCAACATGACTGAGCACCAGTGCACAAAGCAAGATCCATAAAGACATAGATGAGCGAGTTTGGGGTGGAGGAACTTGACTGGCCTTCACAGAGTCCTGACCTCAACCTGATAGAACACCTTTTGGATGAATTAGAGCGGAGACTGCAAGCCAGGTCTTCTCGTACAACATCAGTGCCTCACCTCATAATTGTGCTTCTGAAAGAATGGTCAAACCTTCACATAGACACACTCCTAAACCTGGCGTATAGCCTTTATAAAAGAGTTGAAGCTGTCAAAGGGTGTGCCAACTCATTATTGAACCCTAAGGACAAAGGCCCAGTTCACACTGATGTGACAAGTGCTCCGACTTTGGAGAACCTGTCGCATCAGAAGTCGGACCCCATTAAGTGCAATGAAACTGTTCTAATTGGTGCGACTTGAGTCTGCATGCTTGGATTAAGAGCATGGTATGGATTTTAGGTCTAACATGATGCCTAGGCCTGGGCTTGCCAAGAGTTGAACAGGAGATGGGAGACCCATACTCTCCACCAAAACCCAGGTGTCCTACAGTAGTAGGCCAACTATCTCCAATTCTTAGAGAGTTCAACTATATTTTGACTTCAGCCTAATACATAGCATACTTGTAAACTTGTATACTTCACAGAAAAAGGGAATGTCTAAGCCAAACTGCATTGTAACAGACACATTTTACTTGTATAAAAAGGAATGTGAAAAGTCCATTCAACAGAGCAGCTTCACAAGTTGCATCTTTGTAACGCAGTCTAATTTTCCTTCACTGGAAATCCAGACCAGTGCCCATATTGGAATTTAGCTCTACAAAGTGAGTAAGCACCCACTTATTAATTATGGGTAAACTGTACATGAATAAGCTGCCTCTGTTACACATAGGCACATGGGGCCAAATCCTCAAAGATCCTGCCTAACTTATCTTTTCCCATTTAAGTTACACTGCCTTAAAATTTCTACCTAAGTGCCTGATCCACAAAGCACTTATCTAGAAATTTCAGGCCGTGTAACTTAAATTCTCCCGGCGCAAGGCGGTCCTCTTCTCCAGGGGGCGATTACAATTTAAATGAGGCGCGCTCCCGCGCCAGACGTACTGCGCATGCCCGTGACGTCATTTTTCCCGACGTGCATCGCGTGTTTTTACGATTGCTTTTGAGGATCGCGCCGGGTTAAAAAATTGCGACTGGTTAAAAAAAAGATACGGCAAAAAAAAAAAAATCAAATTTAAAAAAAAATCGCGGCGATCGAAAAAAAGGTCTGTTTTTACAAGGTGTAAACAGTTTACACCTTGTAAAAGCAGCCCTAATTTTACGTATGCAAACGTAAACTTACGCAGAAAAAACAAAGCTAAAAAGCTTTGTGGATCTCCGTAAGTCCTCATTTGCATACGCAAAGCGGCATTTCAACGCGAAATGCCCCCAGCGGTACTGCATCCTAAGATCTGACAGTGTAAGTGTCTTACAGATGTCAGATCTTCTGCCTATCTTTGGAAAACTGCTTCTGAGGATCAGTTCCAAAGATAGGCACAGGGATACGCAGGCTGAACAGCAGTTCCGCCTGCGTATCCCTTTTGAGGATTTGGCCCATGCTTTCTGGTAAATCTGGCCCTGGCTATAGTAAATTATACAAACAGACTAAAGTTTGGAGCAGTAACAGGGTGAGCTTAACTGATGGAAGATATTGATTTCAGTTATCCAACTTTAAATAAGGGTTCATGCACACTAGCGTTTTTTTTTTAAGCTCCTAGAAGCTGTTAGTAGCATTTTTTTTATCAGTGTTCAGCATTTTTTACATTGCAGAGCTGAATGTAAGCTGGTGTAATTTTACAAAAATGTCCAAAACCACTGACACTGAAAAAAAGCTCAAAAACGCACATAAAATCGCGTTTTTAAAGCAGCGTTTTATTGCCAGCAACTCAGAAAGACTTTTTTGAATGTCCTATGTGCATGGAGCCTTAAGTTAAGGATACATTACTCCACAGCACCTGCAACTAGAGAGGTCAGTGAGGGCTTGTTAGCTGATTTGCAAATTTGTGCTTATAGTAGAACTATAGGCAACACTTTCTTTTTTTTTTCTTCCATCCCTTCATTTCCTGCCCCATAGCCAAATAGAAAGTGAGAGGAAATCTCTGCAGATTAAGGGAACCACCCCCAAGGCCCTCAGAAGTAGTGTCCCCACTGGAAAAATTCAGGGAAAATCTTAAACAGGAAGGGGTGTGACCTTGACAGGAAGTGGATCATATTTAAATAAGGAGTTGCATGAGTTTAGTCAGGCCTAGGGCAGCACAAAACCTAAATACACCAATGGACCATAGCCTAGGCCATATGATCAGATTAACATAAGCTCCAGGAAGATAAAACACACACACCCCATGAATGCAATTATGTATTTATTACAACAATCATTAAAATACATCTGGATAAATGTACTTTATTGGTCATTTGCAAGTTTTAAAAGCATGGATACAATAATAGCTAATAATAGTAATACAAGATCAGTCTGGTGAAAATATGTGGGTTTTGGCTCCAGTGCAGATGTTGGTCTCTTTCCCACCCCCACCCTCTACTGCTGTGCCTAAACCCTCCAGCCCACGCTATACCACCCCTACTATTATGGTGGAGAAAGAGTTCTGCCCTCTGATTTGGCTACAAAATTACAACACCCCTTGGCTTACATTTTCTACATAGTAAGTGTAAAGGCCCATACACGAGATACGAAAATCGGATGGAAAAATGTGCACGGCGAGCTGTCTGTCGATTTTCAGATCATTAGTCAGTGCTTTCGACAGCCGATTTCGCTTTTTTCGGCAGACAAAAGCTGGATGTGCAGACTATGGGCCATATTCTCAGAGAAGTTACGATGGAGTATCTCAGGATACTCCATCGTAACTCCCTTTTTTGGCCAGTGTATCTATGCTCCTGATTCTCAGAATCATTTTTGCATAGATACACTTAAGATCCGCCATCTGTAAGTCACTTACACTGGCGGATCTTAAATGCAATGACACCGGCCGCCGCCAAATGGCATTTACATGAAGGAGTCATTTGCATATGCAAATGATCCTTCTACGCCGATTCCCGAACGAGTTTGCGTCGCGTAACCGTCGCTAACGTCGTTTGCGTAAGCGGAAACTTACCCCTGCTATATGAGGGGTAAGTTTCCGCAAGTCTCGCGTAGGCCATGTTACGGATGGCGTCGGGTCCCCGTCGTGTTTTTTCGTCGGATACGTCGTTTACGTAAGTCATTCTTGAATACGACTTTACATCAATGACGCACACGTCGGCGTCATTGACGTTTTCCGCCGAGAACTGGAGCATGCGCACTGGGCTTTTTGCAGCCCGGCGCATGCCCAGTTCTTTTGCATCGGGGGCGCGCTTCATTTGAATAGAAGCCGCCCCCTTGGAGATCCGCCAGGCTACGCCGGGACACTTACACTCCGCTGTCCCAAGTTATGGAGCAAGTGGTTGGGGAATACAACACCTGCTCCAGTAAGTTGGGACAGCGGAGTGTAAGTGCCCTAAGCGAAGCAGGCGGAGATTCTTTCAGAATATGGCCCTATATTTTTTTTGTCGGATGTGAACTCAACGTCTGATTTTTGTTTCATTAGTACAGTTTTCGTCTGAAAAAAATCGTAACAGCAAGACTATGCATGCTCAGAAACGAAAGAATACATACAAAACTATTCAATACGTTAGGTCACTTCTGATGTTGTATTCTGTCATATGAAAATTTTCGTATTATGAGTGAGGCCTTGTACACACGACCGAGTAACTTGTCGGGCGAAACACATTATTTTCCTCGTCGAGTTCCTTGTTAGGCTTGTCGAGGAACTCGACAAGCTTGCTTTGCGTACACACGTAACAGACAAAATCTCCTTGTTCTCAAACGCGGTGATGTACAACACATACAACGGCAGGGGAAGTTCGATTCCACTTGCACAACTCTTGGGGCTGCTTTTGCTAATCTTATGTGTTTGCGTGTTAAATAAATGTTTGGTAAGAGACGATTTGCACTTTTCAGTCAGTTACAGCTTTAAAAATGTGTTATCTCCATTACAAATGCTACTTTTACTCCCGTCTCATACTTTAATCTGAGCAAGCGCAGGTTTCTTAGCATACACACGCTCGAGTTTCTCGTCGGAAACCAGCCCGACCAGGAACTCGACGAGCCAATTTGAGACTCCCGTCGAGGAAAAAGAGAACTTGCTCCCTTTTTGGCTTGTCGAGTTCCTCGACAGTTTCCTTGATGAAAAATGTACACACGACCAGTTTCCTCAGCAAAAAAGCTCTCCCATCAAGTTACTTGATGGGTTCTGCCGAGGAATCTGGTCGTGTGTACGAGGCCTGGCTTATTCACTTTCGACATGAGATTTTCTGCTAATATTTGTCTTGAGATTTACCAAAACCAGATTATAGGAGGTCAAACCTTGAGTTTCAATTTGCAGGCCCTTGCATTACATGGTTTTGGTAAATTTGAAGACAAAAATCTGCAGAAAATCTAATAGTGTGTATGACAGGGGTACCCAACCAGTGGCCCGTGGGCCACATGTGGCTTGCGACCTCCTGCTCTGGGATGGAATAGAATACTGTTATTAAAGGTCAGTTTATTACTAAAATCACAGGGGTAGATTCAGGTAGATTGGCTTAATTTTCTGCGGGCGTAGCGTATCTCAGATACGCTACGCCGCCGTAACTTAGTGAGGCAGGTTCTGTATTCACCAAGAACCTGCGCCCTAAGTTACGGCGCCGTAGCGTAAATCTGCCGGCATAAGCGCGCCTAATTCAAATTGTGAAGAGGTGGGCGTGTTTTATGTAAATAAAACATGACCCCACGTAAATGACGTTTTTGACTAACGGCGCATGCGCCGTCCGTGAAAGTAACCCAGTGCGCATGCTCCAAATTAACCCGCAAAAAGCCAATGCTTTCGACGTGAACGTAAATTACGCACAGCCCCATTCACGGACGACTTACGCAAACAAAGTAAAATTTTCAAAATTCAACACGGGAACGACGTCCATACTTAACATAGGATACGACTCATATAGCAGGGGTAACTTTACGCCGGAAAAAGCCTAAAGTAAACGACGTAAAAAAATGTGTTGGGCGGACGTACGTTTCTGGATCAGTGTATCTACCTAATTTGCATATTCCTCGCGTAAATCGACGGAAGCGCCACTTAGCGGCCAGCGTAAATATGCAACTAAGATACGATGGCGTAAAAGACTTACGCCAGTCGGATCTCAGCCAAATTCCGGCGTATCTTGTTTTCTGAATACAGAAAAAAGATACGCAGGAGCAACCTAGAAGTTACGCGGCGTATGAATAGATACGCCAGCGTAACTTCTTTATGAACTAACCCCACAGTGTATATATGGGCATATCTATTCTGCAGTGGTTACTGGGCTGCTTTCAAACTAATCTGCAGATGCAGAGCAGTGTACCTGCGGGTTACCTGCACTGAGCCATAGACTTCTGCTATTACCTGCGACTCGAGTTTGGTGAGCTTTCTGAAAGTACACCAAACCTGCAGACTATAATAGTCTATTGCAAATTGCAGAAAAGCCAAAAGTACACTGCGTTGCACCCGCGGTGTGGGTAAATTGCAGCTCATCAGTGTAAAAGCAGACATGGGCCCCTTTCATGTGGTTAGTCTGACCTTTCACCTCTAAGGAGTGACAGATGTAAACCCAACTTGTGTCCTCCCTCCAATCCAGACAGGCTGTGTCTGTGTCCGCTCTGCATATGCAGAGCGGACATGGACCTGCCGCCCGCTCCGCTGATTGTGTCGCGCGACCAGTTACCAAGTCGCTTAAGTGGCCCTTGTGCTTCTAAAGGTTGGGCAACCCCTGGTGTATGGGGTCTAAAGACCCGTACACACGATCAGAAAATCTGAAGTTAAATTTCGTCCGATAAACGATCTGCCGATTTTCTGATCGTTAGTATGCTGCTTTTGACAGTCGATTACAAATTTTCGTCAGACAAAAACTGGATGTGCAGGCTCCAAAATGTTATTCTGATGTGACCACAACGTCCGATTTTCTTTTCATTAGTACGGGTTTCTGGCAAAAAAATAAATCTGAAGAGCAAGACTAGGAATGCTCAGAAATGAAAGAACACATACAAAACAATTCAACACATTGGGGGTTATTTACGAAAGGCAAATCCACTTTGCACTGCAAGTGCACTTGAAAGTGCAGTCGCTGTAGATCCGAGGGGGACATGCAAGAAAAATAAAAAACAGAATTTTGACTTGCACATGATTGGATGATAAAATCAACAGAGCTTCCCCTCATTTCAGATCTACCCCTCAGATTTATAGCGACTGCACTTCCAAGTGCACTTGTAGTGCAAAGTGGATTTGTCTTTTCGTAAATAACCCAAATTACGTCACTACTTGATGTTGAATTTTGTAGTACGAACATTTTCTGATGGTGAGTAACCTCTTCACTTCCAATTTGAGACTAGCATCCAACAAAAAACTGACGAAAATGTGTCCAATAATCTGATCGTATGTACAAGGCTTTACACACTGGAGGTTATTTAGGAAACGCAAATCCACTTTGTACTACAAGTGCAAACCACAAGTCCAGGGACTCGCGTGGGAACGGAGTCCCTGGACTTTTCACAGCAGGAACGCAGTTCCCTTTGCAGGACTAGAGCAGCCGAGAGCAGCCGAGCCGCCCGAGCCAATCCTTCACTAAGCGGCGATGCCCAGCTCGAGTCACTGTCAGGGGCAGGCGAACCTTAGTAATCCTTTATGTTACTGGCCGCTTCCTGTATATAGATTCATCGGGTAGTGTGCGGATATGGCGTCACTTTCTCGATGCCGCAATGTCTCCTGGGAGCTTTTGTCATTGTTCCCAGGAGACATTGAGGAGGACTGCCGTGAGTTATCGTGGGATTTAGAAAGAACTTGCTTCTTGAAGAACATGCGGTTTAGTAATTATGCATATGAACGTATCATTTTTTTTTTTTGGTGGGGGAGTGGATCTTGGGTGGGAGTTCCCACACTGTTTTACCCAGGACTTGACCCCTGATTTCAAATTGGCATAGGATTTAATTGATCTGTGCTGTTTAACTTTATTAATTATATTAACCATTTGGAAAGCAACAGGATAAATTGCGAATTAGGGGTAGAAAAAAAAAGGATGCAGTTTTCCCTATAAGCATGCTTTACAGGCAAGGACAAAGTAATAACCATCATGCTGAAAGGTGTCCTTTTCTGGTTTTTCAGTCAATGGGATGACCCTTAGTTTTAGTATTTCATAGCCAGCCTCCTTAAATGCCATCTCCAGTTCTTCCTTAGAAATGGCCAAAGAGAAAAACTTTTTTTGACCAACATAATAGTAAGTACTGTTAAGCACACTTTGAATTATTATGTGACCCCCTGGTTTAATGAGGCTCTTGAGATTCCTCAAAGTATCGGTGAAGGATTCTACATCTTTGCAGGGTGCTTCTAAACAGAGGCAACTAATCAGGCAATCGGCTTGTGGCATCTCCACCGGGTCATATGGGTTCTTCTTCAGAGCATCACATTTCAGAACTTTTGTCACTGTTCTCCTCAGTTTTTCCTCCTTCTTCTTGCAACTCTCATTGTCACTAAAAGAGGACATTGTAGTGTGTTATTATTGCACACATTTCAATTATTCTCTATAGTAAATAAGCTCTATACAGATTGAAAAGAACCAGAGTACCTAATACCAAGCTAAGTAAGAACCTTGTCTCATTTAGCACCCTCTATTAGCACTAAAATTGGAAGAGTAGGTTCCATCAATTTCATTAAAGTGGTTCTAAAGGTGCTTTTGCTACTTGCTACACTCTTCCCCTCGGCCTAATACTTACCCGAGTCCTGTATTGATCCAGTGCTGGTCTTCTTTCCTCTTGCCCCACTCTCACAAGCATGGCTGAAAAAAGCAGAAGCCATTGGCTCCTGCTGCTGTCAGTCAAATCCTTGGAGCAGAAAATGGGGAGTGGGGCCGAGCCAAGCTGTGTGTTTCAATGGACCCACATGTCTGCCCCCATAGCAAGTGTTTGCTATGGGGGCAGACACAGAAGACTAGGAGCCAAGATTGAGGGCAGGGAACCCGGGAAAGGGGAGGTTCGGGGACCGTACCATAAGTTAGTTGCAATTTACATTTATACATTTTCTATATTTTACTTGTGTGGAATATTTTGTAGTTTTTTTCCTAAGTGCAAGGAAATGATTATGCAGGTCAATCCCTTTTACAGCACTACAGATAGTAGGAGAAAGGATTCTCACCTGGCCTTTAGCTGATTTCTCCTCCTGTGGAAGCCATGTAAATTTATTGGGAATATGGATTCTACATAACTGCAGCCCTGTTTTAAAAAGGGGACATCTGGCAGGTTTAGGGCTTGTTCACTCCATATTAATTGAACTGCGTTGGTCTGCAAACTATTGTTTTCTATGTGCCCTCCTAGCTAGAATCCTAGGCAAATTTTGTTTTGGCTGCTTCGGTAGTCAAGGGAGCAGTGATTGATTGTTCTGGCCTGTTCGGAGTTTCACAGGGTGGGAATTTGACTGCTTCCCTTTGATTCTGGAAAAATGTCCAGAATATGGGGTTGGGTGAGTCAAATGACCAGACTGAATATTTCTCATGCCCTAGACAACCTCTGGAGGGGCGTGTTTAGATGGTGGCTGGAAGTCAATACATGGTCTGGAGCCCCAGAGAGATCATTCTTTCCTCATCAGGGAGAGTTCCAAAGCCTCTGAGGCTGCTGCCTCCTGAGACAACCCGTGGACTGTGGAGGTATTCTTTGCGGTATCAGCTGTGGCAGAGCTGAGAACCCGAAGTGACCTTCTTGAGAAGCTGGCTTTGGAACTTCACAATAAGGGATCTGGTCTGGAAAAGGATTGCCACCCTCACTGGATTGTGTGCAGCTATCCTGAGGTCTTGTGAGTACTAACCCTGAATTGTGATACTTGGGGACTGCGTTACTTTGGAATGTAAGTGCTAGAGGTAGCCAAAAGCCCCATACACACTATCAGTTTTCCTGCAGGTTTTTCTCTTCAGGTTTACCAAAACCATCTAATATGAGGTCAAACCTTAAGAGTTTAAATTCATATGGAATCAGACAGGCCCTTGCACTACATGGTTTTGGTAAACCTGAAGAGAAAAACCTGCAGAAAAACTGATAGTGTGTATGGGGCTATAGACTAAGACAGCTCTCATAGTGCCTTAGAGTACAGGCCATTCCTCTGTGGCCCCAGTGGATCTGTGTATGGGAGCCTAGAGAAGAGAGTCCTTTTATTTCTGTGAAAGCAATTTTGAGTATCCCATTTTTTTTTGTTTTTTAAATAACAAACATGTCATACTTACCTCCACTGTGCAGCTTGTTTTGCACAGAGTGGCCCCGACCTGTTACTTCCCTTGGCGGCTCTCACGGCTCCTTCCCACATAAGATGACCCCCTAGGAGAAGCACTTTGCCAAAGGGGTTACCTTGTTGGCACGCTCCCGAGTCATTCATTCGGCGTCCATAGCTGCCGAATGTATGACTAGGCCCGCCCCCCAGCACCCACGTCATTGGATTTGATTGTGAGCAGGGGGAACCAATAGCTGTGCTGCTATCAATCTGTCCAACCAAGAGCTGGGACCCTGTGGAGAGAGGGAGAGCGCGTCACCGCCTAATGAATTCCACTGATCAGGTAATAAAAACGGGGGGGGGGGGGGGGGCTGAGGGGCCGGTGACTGCCAGAAGTTTTTCACCTTAAATGGGTTGTAAAGGAATTTTTTTTCCCTAAATAGCTTCCTTTACCTTAGTGCAGTCCTCCTTCACTTACCTCATCCATCCATTTTGCTTTTAAATGTCCTTATTTCTTCTGAGAAATCCTCACTTCCTGTTCTTCTGTCTGTAACTACACACAGTAATCAAGGCTCTCTCCCTCGTGTGGAGAAAGCCTCTTGAGGGGGCGAGCAGGAGTGTCAGGACGCTCACTAACACACAGCTCCTTTCTCTATCTGCAAAGTAGAGAGTGTTCTGACCCTCCTGCTCGCCCCCTCCCCCCTCAAGAGGCTTTCTCACCACCAGGGAGAAAGCCTTGCATTACTGTGTGTAGTTACAGACAGAAGAACAGGAAGTGAGGATTTCTCAGAAGAAACAAGGACATTTAAAAGCAAAATGGAAGGGTGAGGTAAGCAGTGGCGTCTCCAGCTTTCATATTTAGGGGGGGCACATGGGGGGACAGGGACAAAAGTAGGGGGGCCAACTATAAAATGCAATTATATATATATATATATATATATATATATATATATATATCCTGGGGCCCTTTACTACGATCCCACTATGGGCCCTTTCATATGTTCTGCAGTGAGCTCCCTTCCTACTATACTGGGGCCCCCCAGGGTGGCAGAAAACAAGAGATATATGTCACCAGCACACCAAGAAAATATAAGGGTCCAAAGCAGTGGGAGAACTATCATTGTTGCAAAGGTTGTCTTGCCACCGGGCCCTGGTGTTCTGCCACAGTGGGGATCCCCAGTTGTCCTGTCCCTGCTATTTACAGCGCTGGTCTGGCATCTGTCTCCTTGGCAGCGGCGGCAGTCTATTAGGACCTAGTGCTGGTGACATTATGGGTGCATGCAGGGGAAGGCTGGCACTATTGGTTATAGAGAGCCGAGCCCCCAGCTGATCACCTAGCAGCTGTAATGCTGTATAACCTTCTCTGTTGACATGCTGATCGCCATGTGATCCAGGTGATGCTCCCAGTCAGATCTAATAAACACAGTATTTATTAGCATCAGGAGTACAACCACATAAATATAATCAACCATATGATCAGCAGCCATGTGGGCTCTATGCCTGTAAAGTGTGGGCTTTGATCAATAAAATCACTGATATTTATGACTAGGATTTGACTAAGAGCATCACCTGGATTGCATCCCGATCAGCATGTCAGAGAAGGGTCCACTGCTTCTAAGCAACCTGCAGGGAGCTCAACTGTCTACAACCAATAGAGATGGGCTCGGGTGTGTTTAAAATCCCACATGCCCGATCCCGCCAGGAAGCCGACACTCCACAGTGCTAATTAATGTATGGGCTGCCTAAGAGCTAAGACCAGCCATAGACAGTTTAAACCTCAGCTGGTTCAGCAGAAACTGGCTGAGATTTGAACCATTAATGAGCAGATTCTCTTATAATTATCACTAGTGGTTGCTGTATAGTCACTGGTGATAATCACTGTTTGTCGGGAGAATATAATTGCTGGGCAGGAGGGATATTCCCCTGTCACCACTGTCTGTTGATGGGGGAATCATGCAAGTTTCTTTCCTGCAATCTGTGGATGCAGGAAAGAAATTTGCACCGTATATTATCTGCCTAACTGAAAGTGAAAGTAAATTGTGAATGTTTTGAAAGAACAGGAGAGGGGGAGGGAGACAGATGGGGGGAGAGAGAAGGGATGGAGATAATTTAGTTCAGTGATTACAGTGTACTGCAGTCTGCAGTGCACACACTTAAACACGGCCCAGGCTAGAATATCTGGTTGTGTGAGCGCTCGCATTATGCAGTGTCGGCGAGCAGAGCGAGGGGGAGGAATCCCCCGCAGAGCTGACTGGGGACGCTCTCCCTCTCGGGGAGCAAAATACAAAAATTGCAAAAAAAAAAAAAAAAAAAAAAAAAAAAAAATTTTTTTTTTGGGGGGGCACATGGTGGGGCACAGCATGATGTTGGGGGGGTCAGGGCCCCCTCTGGCCCCCCCCTAGGGACGCCCCTGGAGGTAAGTGAAGGAGGACTGCAGTAAAGGAAGCTATTTAGGGATTTTTTTTTTTTTTTACCTTTACAACCCCTTTGATGCATAGGTTTACAACCCCTTTAAAGCAATACATTTCAAAAAGACATAACCTAGACTGTTATTTGAGCTGGTGTGTATATGGACTGGTGCTTGTGGGGACAGGCAGCCCCTGTACTATTGGAAGAACCAGCCATTGAGGTGAGTGTTGGTGAAGTGTGTAAAAAAACAGACATGCTGCTTTTATTGAAACATACCACACCTCATGTTAGTGCATTTTACTGCAATGCAGCAAAGAAGAGAATGAAAGTGTGTGACATTTCAATAAAGTTTTTAAAGAAAAGATAGATAGTATAATATATACACACTAGTCGGGGAGGGCAGAACTGCTGTTACACAAACACATTATCCTAATAACACAATTGTGACACACCTGTTACCTTCCAGCTCACACACAAACTTGACAATTTTAGTCCAGTCTAATGCATCGGGATCATTCCTCAGCCACTTCTGTAGGTGTGCTAGGTTTTGCTCAAGAAAGTCTGAAGTGATGATATTGTTGAAAGCTTCACAAGCAGAGAGAAGCTGATAAATTGTGGGTCCAGACCCAAAGTCAATTAGTAGGTCTCCTTTAACACCACCTTAGGGGACAAAAAACAGAGAGGATCTTTTTGTTTAGAAGCATAGAGGAGTCAATGGGAAAATCAGATTTATTCTGACAATACTGTGATTAATGTATGACATACTTGAATGTGTGTTGTAGTCAGTTGAGCCCTGTGTAAAAAACTGAATATCTTAAAGTGGATGTAAACTGTGGAAGCCAAGCCAAGCCGGGAGGGGGGGGAGGGGGTGCGGTCGCGGTCGGTGGCGCAGGTGGACCTACCTGATACACATACCCTGACCTACGTGAGTGTGTGTGTTAGTACAGAGACACACACACTGACATAACCTGCATACACTAACACTCACCTGACTACACTGACCTGACTACACTGACCTGACTACACTGACCTGACCTGCATACACTGACCTGTCCTGACTACACTGACCTGAACTGCATACTAGACATGTGCACAGAATTTTTTTTTGTTTTTTTTTGTTCTGTTTCGTATCGTTCCGTAGGTTCGTTCCCGTTTGTTTTTCGTACGACGAGATTTTTTTCGTATTCCGATCGTTTCGTATTTTCGTTACCGTTTTATTTTCGTACATGCGGGATGGTTCGTTATTCTGTTTAATTCATGTTCGTTACTTGTTAGACAATAAATTTCGTCAATGATTTGCATTCTGTGTTTTGGATTCCTTTTTCTGTTCGTGTTTTCGATCGTGTGTTCGTGTGACATCTATGACAATTTGTTATAGATGTCATATGAACATGCGACTGAGAATACGAACAGAAAAAGGCACTTTCAACACGCGGCTCATCCATATTAACTATTGTTAAGCCCCATACACTTGGTCAGACTTTTTTAACAACAAACATAAAAACGATCGTTTTCCGTTCGTTCTCCGAAAATTTGTTTGTTTTTAAACTCCATCAGAAAACCATTTTTGGGTTCAAAAGTCTGGCCAACTGATCTCCCTTCAGATGAAAATCCACAGAAAAGTTTATTTGGCTTTACTGTACTACTCAGCACAAAAGAGAAGCTGCTTTACTAACTAAACTCACTGCCCATTCAAAAAAACGAAAATTACATCTGTGGCAAGGGATTTGCATTCTGTGTTTTGGGTCCTTTTTCTTTTGGTGTTTTCGGTCGTGTGTTCATGTGACATCTGTGGCAAAAGATTTGCATTCTGTTGAATCCAAAATACAAACAGAAAAAAGGAATTCAAAATGCAGGGTGCGGGTCTTTTGTTGTGGATGTCGTGTGAGCATACGACTGAGGGTGCGAACAGAGAAGGGATTCAAACAAGATACAGAGTGCAAATCTTTTGTCGTGGATGTCGTGTGAACATACGGCTGAGGATACGAGCAGAGAGGGAATTCAAACAGGATACAGAATGCAAATCTTTTGTTGTAGGTGTCATGTGGACATGCGGCTGAGGATACGAGCAGAGAGGGGATTCAAACAGGATACAGAATGCAAATCTTTTGTTATAGATGTAATTTTCGTTCTTTTGCCGTTTTCGTTTTGTCGTATTTTCGTCAGATCGTTCGTTTCGTATTTGCGGTTGTTCGTTATGCGGCTCATTCGTAATCGCGTTGTTTTCGTATTTTGGTGCTTTAATTTTTTCGTATGTACACATTATTCTGCGGGTACGAAAATGAATATTTTCGTACGAAAATAACATTCGTACGAACGGGAATGCACATATCTACTGCATACACTGACCTGAACTGCATACACTGACCTGAACTGACTACACTGATCTGACCTGACCACGCTGACTACACTGACCGGACTACACTGACCGGACTACACTGACCAGACTACACTGACCAGACTACACTGACCGGACTACACTGACCAGACTACACTGACCAGACTACACTGACCTGAACTGCATACACTGACCTGAACTGCATACACTGACCTGAACTGCATACACTGACCTGAACTGCATACACTGACCTGACCTGCATACACCGACCTGACCACCACATAATAAATACACTGTAAAAAATGACAACGTTATATTCTAAAAGTGGGGGTATGATGAAATCCCACTTGACCAAAGTATAATTATTAAACCCTAGATATCTGGACATATAACATCAAAAGTAACAGTGATGACAATGACCCTGAGGGTGAGCACTGGAAATGCAGATCTTATACTGGGGCTATGTATTAAATGCTTCCACTAGGGAGTATAAATAACCTGCAAACAATGTTCCAATGGGCCAATATAGCACCAGGCAGAATGGAGAGCACAGAGATCACTGTAAAGGTTAATCAATAGATCAGTCCATCAATTCCAGTGATAGTGGTAACGCTCTTATTCAAAAGCACTACCCCCGGAGGAGCTGCTGAATATTTCGGGTGGCATGTGTAACGATACCCTTGCTCGCTCGGTTCCGCTCTACCGACACTCCTCTGCTACTATTGAATCAGATTGCAGATCGCAACGTCTGATGGTTCGGTTATCCAAGGCTCCGGGTTTCGAACTACAGCTATGTGCCGTTCGAAATCCATCAGAACAAACACCAGGCAGGCTGTATGTAAGTTCAAACAGGAAGCTCTTTTAATGGATGCACACAACACACTTTTATACAGCAGTTCGAACACCCCGCCCCCAACAACCGCTTTCCTATTGGTCAATTGTAAAATACATTGTAGTTCTCAATTAGGTCCTCTTAGCCATGCAAATGAGGGCTTGAAACAGGATCAGCAGGGATTGGTTCAATAGCTTGAATAGAAGGACTGCTATGTGTAAACAGACAGAAGACCCAGGGGGCAATCAATGTACACAAACAGCCAGACACAGAGCAATGCTTTTCCTCCAGACCCTGGAGATGTCTGGAGAGGGGGGGGGGGGGGTGTTAGCCTTAAGACAGGGCAGAAGACCCCCCACTGTGTAACAGATTTCAAGGAGATACACTTCAGTATTCCAAAGTCCATGACAATACTCCCCCCTGGGAAACAGTCCAACAGCCACAGTGGGACCCCGAACGAGTCAACTCGAGGATGTTGGAAAAGTAGTCTTAAGGTTCCAGGTCTGTCTGCCGGGATAACCCATCCGCCTTCCTGTTTTGAGGCCCTGGCCCATAATCGGAAAGGCAAGAGGCTCGCATTCAGTCCTCTCCAAAAGCCTCTGTCGCAGCTAGGTCTGTCACACATCTCCCCTTTCGGCAGGAGACTAACACAGGAGGAGACCCCAGACGGGTTGACTCTGAAGTTAGTCAATAGTTCCAGTCCCCCAATGCCGGTATCCACACATGACCCCAAATAAATTGCTCCAAACAGAGCATTACTCACCCAGCAAACCTCTGCCTCTCTCAGAGAACATGCCTGCCACTGGGGAGAGGCCTAGACTGGCCCTTCTCCCTGGAGTCCTTTCAGCCACTGGAGAGAAGACAGGGTGACTGGCAGGGCTCAAGTCCTGCGGGAACGCGTGGGAACGGAGTTCCTGCACTTTTTTCACAGCAGGAACTCAGTTCCCTTTGCAGGACTAGAGCAGCTGAGCCGCCCGAGCCAATCCTTCACTAAGCTGAGATGCCCAGCTCGAGTCACTGTCAGGGGCAGGCGAACCTTAGTAATCCTTTATGTTACTGGCCGCTTCCTGTATATGGATTCATCGGGTAGTGTGTGGGTATTCCGTCACTTCCTCGATGTCGCAATGTCTCCTGGGAGCTTGTGTCATTGTTCCCAGGAGACATTGCAGAGGTCTGCCGCGAGTTATTGCGGGATTTAGAAAGAACTTGCGGTTTAGTAATTATGCATATGAGCGTATCATTTTTCTTTTTGGTGGGGGAGTGGATCTTGGGTGGGAGTTCCCAGGACTTGATCCCTGGTGACTGGGCTCAGTTCATCATACTGTTGGGGATCTGAGCCAACTGCCCCCCATCCCTGGGGTATACAAGTGGAGACTGAAGTCCCATCCACTTGTGGTAGGTGAAAATCCCCCGGTGCTTGCAAAGCAAGGCTGACATCCTCCTGTCTCGGTGCCGCACAATTTTCTGGGGTTGTGTCAGTGAAGATCGAAGTCCTATCCACTACCACAGGAACTCCCTCTTCCGTTAGTTAAAAAACAGAAACCCGTGGCACTCTTCTCTGTTTCCAGCTCTTCTGCTGGGTTGCTGTGAGTGGAGACCACAGTCCCATCCACCGATATCAGCTCGAGCTGTAATTGTGTGCAGCGGCCAGTAGCATCTTGCCCGGCTGCCAGTGATTCAGCTGGGAGTAAAAGCTTTACAACCTCAGCTTGTTGCTGGAGAGAGGGGCCAACCGCCCCAGCTCCCTGGAACTCCACAGTTGGTTCCGGTGCTGGGCAGAGATTGCTAGCACTCTGCCCTGTTGCCAGCACTTCTGCTGGGGATGCATAAACCGTAACATCCTCTGAATGGTCCATTAAATCCATACATTCTGTAATCTGTGGCTAGGGAGATGAGCCAACTGCCCTAGCCCCCTGGAACTCCACATCATCCGCTTCGGCTTTAGGGATGGCAATCTTCCAATTTTCCACTGCCGATTCATCAGCCAGGATTTCAGAGTTGTCATCTGAAATTTCCTCATAGTCCCAGGCAAAGAGAGCCCCACCCTGCTGCTGAGCAGAGTCTAGCAGCTGTCTGTAGGCGATCTCCAGCTCCCATTCCTGAACGGCTAGAAACTCCAAATCTTCCTGTGCCCAGTGCCCTTCCGAGAAATTCAATTTATGCTCTCTGTGCTCCATTATTTCCTCCAAGTGCCACTCCTGATCACTCCCAAAGTCAGGATCGCTGGACATCCTCCAATACAACAATCCCAGGCCATCATAGTCATAGCCTTCCGTGGGGCTGTCATCCGCTGACCCTGGGCACTCTTGGGCTACATACTACATACCACCAGAGGGCTCTGTAGCTCTCGCCCAACCGCATCTCTGCTCGGATCAGCCTGGGGAGATGAGCCAACTGCCCTAGCCCCCTGGAACTCCACATCATCCGCTTCGGCTTTAGGGATGGCAATCTTCCAATTTTCCACTGCCGATTCATCAGCCAGGATTTCACAGTTGTCATCTGAAATTTCCTCATAGTCCCAGGCAAAGGGAGCCCCACCCTGCAGCTCAGCGAAGCTGGCCCCCCTACAATCAGCACAAATAAAAACTCAAGTGTGTTTCTTTAGTGCTACGTTTGTGCTGTTTTGTGCCGCAAAAATTTACGTTTGTGCTGCTTTTATTTTGAAGATATTAGCAATTGTTTTTTCCAGACTATGACATCACACAGCCCCCCTACAACCCCAAATGACACAAAACTGGTCTCGTTGGTTAGTGCTACGTTTGTGCTGTTTTGTGCTGCTAATATTTCCGTTCTATCTTTTATCGTTTTTGCGTTATTAATGACTTATTAAAGGTCACCAAAGGTCACACAGCCCCCCTACAACGCCCAAATGACACGAAACTGGTCTCGTTGGTTAGTGCTACGTTTGTGCTGTTTTGTGCTGCTATTATTTCCGTTCTATCTTTTATGGTTTTTGCGTTATTAATGATTTATTAAAGGTCACCAAAGGTCACACAGCCCCCCTACAACCTCAAAATGACACAAAACTGGTCTCGTTGGTTAGTGCTACGTTTGTGCTGTTTTGTGCTGCTATTATTTCCGTTCTATCTTTTATCGTTTTTGCGTTATTAATGATTTATTAAAGGTCACCAAAGGTCACACAGCCCCCCTACAATGCCCAAATGACACAAAACTGGTCTCGTTGGTTAGTGCTACGTTTGTGCTGTTTTGTGCTGCAAAAAAATTATTTGTGCTGTTATGGTTTTAAAGTTATAACAGTTTATTTATTTTTTTCAAACCCCACTCACTTTGCCCACCTTACAATCAGCACAAATAAAAACTCAAGTGTGTTTCTTTAGTGCTATGTTTGTGCTGTTTTGTGCTGTTTAAAGTTCCTTTCTATCTTTTATCGTTTTTGCGTTATTAATGATTTATTAAAGGTCACCAAAGGTCACACAGCCCCCCTACAACCCCAAATGACACAAAACTGGTCTCGTTGGTTAGTGCTACGTTTGTGCTGTTTTGTGCTGCTATTATTTCCGTTCTATCTTTTATCTTTTTTGCGTTATTAATGATTTATTAAAGGTCACCTAAGGTCACACAGCCCCCCTACAACCCCAAAATGACACAAAACTGGTCTCGTTGGTTAGTGCTATGTTTGTGCTGTTTTGTGCTGCAATTTTTTTTATTTGTGCTGTTATGGTTTTAAAGTTATAACAGTTTATTTATTTTTTCAAACCCCACTCACTTTGCCCACCTTACAATCAGCACAAATAAAAACTCAAGTGTGTTTCTTTAGTGCTATGTTTGTGCTGTTTTGTGCTGTTTAAATTTCCTTTCTATCTTTTATCGTTTTTGCATTATTAATAATTTATTAAAGGTCACCAAAGGTCAAACAGCCCCCCTACAATGCCAAAATGACACAAAACTGGTCTCGTTGGTTAGTGCTACGTTTGTGCTGTTTTGTGCTGCTAATATTCATGTTCTATCTTTTATCGTTTTGTGTTATTAATGATTTATTAAAGGTCACCAAAGGTCACACAGCCCCCCTACAACGCCCAAATGACGCAAAACTGGTCTTGTTGGTTAGTGCTACATTTGTGCTGGTTTGTGCTGCTAACAATTTTATTTGTGCTGTTATGGTTTTTAAGTTATAACAGTTTATTTGTTTTTTCAAACCCCACTCACTTTGTCCACCCGTACAATCAGCACAGATAAAAACTCAAGTGTGTTTCTTTAGTGCTGCGTTTGTGCTGTTTAAATTTTCTTTCTATCTTTTATCGTTAAGGTCACCAAAGGTCACTCAACCACCCACAACACCCAAATGACACAAAACTGGTCTCGTTGGTTAGTGCTACGTTTGTGCTGTTTTGTGCTGCTAAAATTTATGTTCTATCTTTTATTGTTTTTGTGTTATTAATGATTTATTAAAGGTCACCAAAGGTCACTCAGCCCCCCTACCACCCCGAAAGGACACAAAACTGGTCTCGTTGGTTAGTGCTACGTTTGTGCTGGTCTGTGCTGCTAACATTTTTAGTTATGGTTTTTAAGTTATAACAGTTTTTTTGTTCTTTTCAAACCCCACTCACTTTGCCCCCCCCCCCCTGTACAATCTGCACAAATAAAAACTCAAATGTTTTAGTGCTATGTTTGTGCTGCTAATATTTTTATTTGTGCTGTTATGGTTTTTAAAATATAGCAGCTTGTTTTTATTTGATAACAACCCATTCACTTTGCACCCCATGTTATTAAATCTTAAAAACAAACAAACAAACAAAATGGAGTTTGACTGCTACCTCCCCTGACCATGGCTTGTCTCTGGATTCTGCCTTCTGTTCTTGCCTGATCTAACTCCCGTTGCTGATTTGGCTTCTGACCTGACTATCCTGTTGTCTGCCGTCTATGCCTGATCTGTCCGACCATTATGGACCCGGCTCATCTGACCCTGCATCCTGCTCATCAAGCCTGCTACAGCTCTTCAGTCCAGCAAGGTCTCACCTGTCTCCTGCTTCCAGCTGCTTACCCACAGTATGCTGCCAGCTAAGCTCAGTGCCAGCTTATATGCCACCAGCCGGTTCTGCTGCCACCACGCAGTCTACTGGACTTATCACAGGCACCCATACCTTGCTGTGCTCCAATTGCTGCTGTCTAACCAGGAGATCACTAACCAGGTATGGGACAGGAGGGCAGGGTGGTGTCATTGTCTGGGAAAAAACTAATTGCTTATATCTTAAAAATAAAAGCAGCACAAATTTGTATTTTTATGGCACAAAAAAGCACAAACGTAGCACTAACAAATAGTATGTTTGTTTTTAAGATTTAATAGCATGGGGTGCAAAGTGAGTGGGTTGTTATGAAATAAAAACAAGCTGTTATATCTTAAAAACCATAGCAGCACAAATAAAAATATTAGCAGCACAAACATAGCACTAAAACATTTGAGTTTTTATTTGTGCAGATTGTACGGGGGGGGGGGGGCAAAGTGAGTGGGGTTTGAAAAGAACCAAAAAACTGTTATAACTTAAAAACCATAACAGCACAAATACATTTTTTAGCAGCACAAACCAGCACAAGTGTAGCACTAACCAACAAGACCAGTTTTGCGTCATTTGGGCGTTGTAGGGGGGCTGTGTGACCTTTGGTGACCTTTAATAAATCATTAATAACGCAAAACGATAAAAGATAGAAAGGAAATTTAAACAGCACAAAACAGCACAAACATAGCACTAAAGAAACACACTTGAGTTTTTATTTGTGCTGATTGTAAGGTGGGCAAAGTGAGTGGGGTTTGAAAAAAATACATAAACTGTTATAACTTTAAAACCATAACAGCACAAATAAAAAAAATTGCAGCACAAAACAGCACAAATGTAGCACTAACCAACGAGACCAGTTTTGTGTCATTTTGGGGTTGTAGGGGGGCTGTGTGACCTTTAATAAATCATTAATAACGCAAAAACGATAAAAGATAGAACGGAAATAATAGCAGCACAAAACAGCACAAACGTAGCACTAACCAACGAGACCAGTTTCGTGTCATTTGGGGTTGTAGGGGGGCTGTGTGACCTTTGGTGACCTTTAATAAATCATTAATAACGCAAAAACGATAAAAGATAGAAAGGAAATTTAAACAGCACAAAACAGCACAAACATAGCACTAAAGAAACACACTTGAGTTTTTATTTGTGCTGATTGTAAGGTGGGCAAAGTGAGTGGGGTTTGAAAAAAATAAATAAACTGTTATAACTTTAAAACCATAACAGCACAAATAAAAAAAATTGCAGCACAAAACAGCACAAACGTAGCACTAACCAACGAGACCAGTTTCGTGTCATTTGGGCGTTGTAGGGGGGCTGTGTGACCTTTGGTGACCTTTAATAAGTCATTAATAACGCAAAACGATAAAAGATAGAACGGAAATATTAGCAGCACAAAACAGCACAAACGTAGCACTAACCAACAAGACCAGTTTTGTGTCATTTGGGGTTGTAGGGGGGCTGTGTGATGTCATAGTCTGGAAAAAACAATTGCTAATATCTTCAAAATAAAAGCAGCACAAACGTAAATTTTTGCGGCACAAAACAGCACAAACGTAGCACTAAAGAAACACACTTGAGTTTTTATTTGTGCTGATTGTAGGGGGGCCAGCTTCGCTGAGCTCCACCCTGCTGCTGAGCAGAGTCTAGCAGCTGTCTGTAGGCGATCTCCAGCTACCATTCCTGAACGGCCAGAAACTCCAAATCTTCCTGTGCCCAGTGCCCTTCCGAGACATTCAATTTTTGCTCTCTGTGCTCCATTATTTCCTCCAAGTGCCACTCCCGATCACTCCCAAAGTCAGGATCGCTGGACATCCTCCAATACAAAAATCCCAGGCCATCATAGTCATAGCCTTCCATGGGGCTGTCATCCGCTGACCACGGGCACTCTTGGGCTACATACTACATACCACCGGAGGGCTCTGTAGCTCTCGTCCAACCGCATCTCTGCCCGGATCAGCCTGCTTAACTCAGCTGTCCACTCCTGCTTCCGTTGTTCCCCCAATAACAGCATTCGTACTTCATACTGTGACCAGTACCTTACATGGATGGAGGGGAGAACTTTTCCCTGGTGTTGCTGCTCGAGAGCTAGCACTTTCTTCCAGAGTTTGTGTGACGGGCTGGGGTATCACATGAAAGACAAAACAGGCACCCCATAGCCTACATTAATTTATTTTTATTGTTATTTTTTTGATATCCTGCTATTCTATAAAACAACCAGTAGATGGCAGAGAGGGTACCCGAACAGAGTCTATATAAGGCCACATGCATCATGTGACTAAGTGAAACTCATTTTAGTCATAAAGAAGCATGGTCATATATTTTCCTGTTCGTGTATTTTTGTAGGTATGTACTTTAAACCTTTCTCATTCTTACTAAACTGTACTAGAAAGATTCCTAAACATCTAGAGCAGATGCAGGAGAAAGTTTAAGTAGATTTTGTGCAATAGTTTGGCTGTAATTAGACTTTCAAAGCAGCATGTGTTGAGAGCAGTGAAAATAGCGAAAAACCCTAGGACTATTGTACTGGTCGGAGCAACTGTTTATTGCAAGCACTAGACTGTTATATATGGGTATATTTCAACCTGATTTATGCAAAGTTACATATATTAGAAGTCACATGGTAAAATTATATTAATAGCCACATGGACAGGTTATACACTGCTTGTACATTTATGCAAGATGCGCCATCTAGTGGTCAAAAGAGAGAATTGCTTCAGGATTTATATTTATAGAGCAATGCAGTGTAATTCTCATTGTGACACAGCTAAAGTGTGCTATAGAGATAAGATAAGTGTCTATAACACAGAAAAAAAGGAAAATGTATGTTTATTAAAATATAATGGTATTCATTGTTGCAGCTATGTTTTAAAAGTATTTCAGTCCAATCTGTACTGTTGTTATGTTAACAATTATAAACATGTAACTATAAAAAAACTGTATGTATTGTTATGTAAAAGTGAAACTCATTTTAGTCATAAAGAAGCATGGTCATATATTTTCCTGTTCGTGTATTTTTGTAGTACCCGCCGAGATGATCACATCACATCAGTACGTCTACAATCATCGGTTCCCTTAATCTATATTTTGGGACCGGTAACATTTTGGGGGCTCGTCCGGGATTCGTTGTGTACCAGTGAGAGGGAAATGCGAGACGAGTGTGAGTCGACTGCAGAGCTACAAGGAGAGTCGCGAGTGTCGTCTGCCGTGTGAGTGCAAGTTGTCAGAGTGCAACAGAGATGGCGTCCCCTCGTCGTGCGCTGATGTGGAATATCCGGAAACAAATTCATCTGCTGAGTAAAGAACAGCTGTATAGCTATTACGCTGGATGATGAAAGAGACGTGGACGTTCCATCAGTGACTGGTGCAAACAAAATGGAATTCGTTGAATTTATTGAAGACTACATGAGAAGTGATCAGCTGGCGAAGTTAGAAGATCAAGGCATGTCTTACCTGCTCATCATCCAAGACAAGATCGATGAACTAAAACTCAATAAGGAAAGTACACCAACTGTGAACATTGCAACCACTGCTAAAGAAATGAGTAGTGGGACTGCAAGGACTGAACAGGGATCGGAGGTGGTGAGATTAACTGATGTTGTTGCTTTATTGCCACGTAGGGAATTCAAAATGCATGGTGGTGTAATTTCAGATCATGGTTCGGACATGAGTTACAGTAGCGTGTGCCGTCAGATTGACGAGGGTCTAAGTGAAAAAGTCCCTGAATCTGAAATTATACGCACAGTGTTGAGAATAATCAAACCTGGTCATTTTAAAGATATGTTGACTGACAAAGAGGATCTTACTGTTGCTGAATTGAAAAAGTTTTTGAAGTCACATATGTGAGAACGAAGTGGTACTGAGTTATTTCAGGAACTTAGCAATGCTACACAGCAAGAAAAAGAGACAGCACAACAATTTGTTTACAGGCTAGCAGGGTTAAAACAAAAAATTCTGTCTACATCACAACATGATAGGCTAGAGTTTAACTATGACAAAAAGCTAGTACAAGGCGTATTCCTTCATACACTGTATCAGGGACTGAACGAGAACAATTCTAATGTCAGACGAGATATCAAGCCTTACGTGTCTGATTTGACAGTAACTGATGACTTTGTCATAGAGCAGGTCACCAGATCAGTTGATGAAGAAACAGAAAGGCAGAGACGCTTAAACAGTGCACCTAAACATAAACATCTTACTGTTCATTCTTCACAGACACCAGGGAATAGTGAAAAAGAAACAGTGCAAAAGAGAGTTGAGGGAGATGCTAGAGCAAATCACACTGCACTAATGGAACTAACAACACAGGTTTCGGCTCTCACGAAGAACCTGGAGAAGATGATAAAGCAAAGTCCTGTTGTTGAAAACCGAATGACTAAGCCACTAACCAATGTTCAAGTTCCAGATACAGCTCACTTCAAGCCCAGGTGTGATGATTGCATCAAACGAGAGGGTCAGAACTGCTATCATTGTTTCTACTGTGGTTGGACAGGACACAGAGCAGTTGATTGCTTGAAGAAAAGAAGGCAGTCGGGAAACGACAGACGGTCACTGGGAAAGGGACAACCAGTGACCACCTCAAATAATCTGTCCCATGCTAAGATAAATAGGGTATTCACCCACCAGTCAACTAGAACACTCCCAAAAGAGAATGGATGCTCCAAACAACGCGTAGCACAATTAATTGGAGGAAAATGCCTATTGTCTTGTCGGATGAATGGTGTTCCGGTTGACATGTTGATGGACACAGGAGCTCAAGTCAGCATTGTCGGGAAGGCATGGTTAGAAAAGTTCCTACCCAGTGTCTCTATTAGACACATACAAGATTTACTTTGTGACGACAACTTATCCATTACAGCTGCAAATGGTTCTATCATTCCATTCATTGGATGGATTGAAGTCCTCCTGGAATTCGAAAGTAGTGGACATGGAAACTCAGCCATCCATGTGCCAATACTGGTGAGCGACTGCTGTAACGACAATCCACTTCTAGGATTTAATGTTATCGAAGAATTGATTAGAGAAAACCGTGACCGATCAAACAGCACCCAAAACCTGACTATCTTGCTAAGTGAAGCCATGAAAGTAAGACAAAGTGTAGCAAATAACATTGTCAATGCGGTCAGTCAAGCAACTGACCCAGGAGAAATATCCGATAGTCGTGTGGTCAAAGTGGGGAAGAAAGGACTCCAGATCAAAGGAGGCGAGCTTGGTGAAGTCAAATGCAGAATTAGAGCATGGCCGAAAGGAGGAATCATGCCATTTGAACCACTTCCAGAATATCCAGTTGAAGAAGGACTTGAACTATTTCCTTCAGTGGTAGATGTACCAAACGGTTTCTCTAAACTAGTGAAGATACCCATACTGAACCGTGCTGAACATGATATCTACCTTCCGCCCAGAACAGTATTGGGTACCATTTCTCCAGCAGCTGAGATTCTACCGTTTTCTCCAAATAAAGACGATGAAAAGGGAATTGACCAGAAGAAAAGAATGTTACATGTAAACCAGTTGAATCAAGTGGACGCTGAAAATCAGCTACCCACTAACGAATTTGTTAAGTGGCACCCACCTGTCAATTTGGATAATCTCTCAGAAGAAGAACAAGAGATAGCGAGACAAATGTTATATGACGAATCAGATGTCTTTGCTCAAGATGAGGGAGACATAGGAAGCATTCCAAACCTGAAACTGAAGATAAATCTGAAAGATGAAACTCCTGTCCAGAAACGCTACAATTCGATACCGAAACCCCTATATCAGGAAGTGAAAGAATATGTCCAAAACCTTCTTGACCAAGGTTGGGTAACGAAATCTTCTTCCGCATACTCGTCACCAGTTGTTTGTGTTCGGAAGAAGGACAGAAGCCTACGACTATGTGTGGACTTTAGGGAGTTAAACCGGAAGACTATTCCAGATAGACATCCACTACCTAGAATACAAGATCTGCTGGATAGCTTAGGAGGATTTACATGGTTCTCAATCCTGGACCAGGGTAGTGCGTATCATCAAGGCTTTGTGCACGAAGACTCCAGACACCTGACAGCTTTTAGCACCCCCTGGGGACTCCTGGAGTGGAATCGCATTCCGTTCGGATTAACTAATGCCCCAGCAGCTTTTCAGAGATGCATGGAGAATGTACTAGAGGGCATCAGAGACAAATGCTGTTCTCCATACCTGGATGACGTACTTTGCTACTCCAAAACTTTTCAGGAGCATGTCGATGATCTTAGGCAAGTGCTTAGTCGAATGCGCGAGCATGGTATCAAACTTAGACCGAAGAAGTGTGAACTCTTTAAACGACAGATTCGATACCTTGGGCGAATGGTGTCAGAAGAAGGCATAAAAATTGACCCAAATGATCTTGAAGCGGTATTGCAGTTGAAAAGGAAAGAACCAAAAACAGTTGGAGAAGTCAGAACTTTGTTAGGATTCCTGAGCTACTACAGGTCCTTCATTCAAGATTTCTCTCGACTTGCTAAACCACTGTATGAACTTTTGCAGAACACTGAGAAAGAATCTGCTACATCCATCACCAAAAACCGGCGCGGGGAACCGACAAAGAGAGACGGGAATAAAACACAAGTGCCATCTAAAACACCGATCCAATGGACACCCAAACATCAAGCTGTGGTAGTCAGATTGGTGGACATGCTAACCAATCCACCAATACTAGCATACCCTGATTTTGACTTACCCTTCATCTTACACACTGATGCTTCCAATGAAGGCCTAGGTGCTGTACTGTACCAACGACAAGGAGAACACCTTCGTGTTATTGGATTTGGCTCCAGAACATTGACCCCAGCGGAACGCAATTACCATCTCCACTCTGGTAAACTTGAGTTTCTAGCTCTCAAGTGGGCAATCTGTGACAAATTCAGAGATTACCTGTATTACGCTCCAACATTCACAGTCTATACAGACAACAACCCATTGACATATGTCTTGAGTACCGCCAAACTGAATGCTGTGGGTCATCGCTGGGTTGGTGAGCTGGCCGATTTCCACTTCGATATCAAGTACAGGCCAGGTAAACAGAATGCTGACGCGGATACACTGTCACGATTTCCGGTGGAACTCACTGAGAATCTGAGTGAGTACACAGAGCTTGTACCATTCGAGGTTGTGTCAGCTATGTGGCAAGGGAGCAAAGCTGTCAATGAAGAAGAGGCACCATGGGTGGCCTCATTGACTCTTCACTCAGAAAGTGATGTGGCAGAAGAATTGCTGAAAGGACGGACAATCTGCCCAATGACTCAGGAGAATATCAGAGCATTACAAGAAGACGATACCAACATTAGAGAAGTGGTCTGGCTTAAGGAGAACAATTGGACTCCAAACCACAAAGAAAAGGAGAGTATGACCAGTAAAACAAGACGTTTGATACACGAATGGAACAAACTCATAGTGGAGGAAGGAATCCTATATCGACAATCTGGAACCCGAAAACAGCTAGTTCTACCAGAAAAGCTAAAACCATTGGTCTTAAGAAGCCTTCACGATGACATGGGTCACATTGGCACTGACAAGGTAATCCACCTAGCACGTGAACGGTTTTACTGGCCATTTATGCAAAGAGACATTGATGAATATGTGCTGAAGACGTGTAACAAACAAAAGCGTCCAAATATCCCAGAAAGAGCACCTATGGGTATGATTACTACCAGTTCACCCTTGGAGCTAGTATCCATTGATTACCTCCACTTGGAGAGAAGCAAAGGAGGATATGAGTATATACTCGTAATGGTAGACCATTTCACACGCTTTGCACAAGCGTATCCAACTAAGAACAAATCTGGAAAAACGGCAGCAGAAAAGATCTTTCAAGATTTCATACCACGTTTTGGATATCCAGAGAAACTCCACCATGATCAAGGAAGAGAATTTGAAAACAACTTGTTTCAGACATTGCAACGATTGGCAGGCATTTCTCATTCAAGAACTACCCCATACCATCCACAGGGTAACCCAGTGGAGAGACTGAACCGTACTTTGTTACAGATGCTTCGTACCTTAGAGGAAGAGAAAAAGTCAGATTGGAAAGAACATCTTCCACACATGGTTCATGCATACAATTGCACCAGGCATGAAGCCACTGGATACTCGCCATTCTTTCTATTGTATGGGAGATCTCCTCGTTTGCCGATTGACCTAATGTTCAATCTAAATTTGGAAAAGGAATCAGAGAGTCAACCAACATTTACTCAGAAATGGGCATCCAGAATGCAAGAAGCTTACAAGATCGCATCCGAGAATAGCCAAAAATCATCTGCCAAAGGGAAGAAGTACTATGACAAGAAGATAAAAGGAGCACCTCTCCAACCGGGTGATCGGGTCTTAGTACGAAATCTCTCTGAAAGAGGAGGTCCTGGTAAACTTCGTTCATACTGGGAAGAATCAGTACACAAAGTAGTAGAAAGAATCAAAGATGGGCCTGTGTACAAAATTCAGCCTGAAAGTGGTAAAAAGACTATTCGAGTACTGCACAGAAATCTGTTACTACCAGTAAATGACCTACCCATTGAAAGACACATTCCAAGAGTACCGATGAACAAAAGACAATCAAGTAACAGGAAAGAGACTAGCATGGATCTGAACCAGGAGAAGGAAGGTTCCGATGATGAAGGATGGTATTATTCTTATGTACCGGAGACTACAGAAAGTCATGATCACGTTGTGCCTCAACAAAACTCTCAAAACGTACAAAAACCGCCATTAAGAATTTCTGCTCCAGAGTTCTATCCTACAACTACCACACCCAATCTTGAACAAGAACAAAATGATGGAACAGTAGTTGGCGACCAAGTTTGGGCTTCAGACATGGTGGAACTAGACACTGCAGAATTACACCCATTAAGTCAAGACTTACCGGTGAGCCAAGATATGCTAAGAGAGAATGATGTTGATGGAGAAGACTCAACTCCTGTAAGAAGATCTACCAGGCAAACTAAGTCTAAAGAGATCTTTACATATGATACACTAGGTCAGCCAACCTACAGACCAAGTCAGGTTCACACCGTACAAACTCCTACAATGCTAGCTACTCCCATGTCATACCAGGTAGTTAACATAGCTCCGTGGTGGCAGCAAGTACCTATTTGGGTTTCTTAAATCACTCAATAGAGTTCAGAGAACAATTCAGTGTAATGTCAGGAGCCATTAACTAAAGGAGGGGAGAGTGTGACGGGCTGGGGTATCACATGAAAGACAAAACAGGCACCCCATAGCCTACATTAATTTATTTTTATTGTTATTTTTTTGATATCCTGCTATTCTATAAAACAACCAGTAGATGGCAGAGAGGGTACCCGAACAGAGTCTATATAAGGCCACATGCATCATGTGACTAAGTGAAACTCATTTTAGTCATAAAGAAGCATGGTCATATATTTTCCTGTTCGTGTATTTTTGTAGGTATGTACTTTAAACCTTTCTCATTCTTACTAAACTGTACTAGAAAGATTCCTAAACATCTAGAGCAGATGCAGGAGAAAGTTTAAGTAGATTTTGTGCAATAGTTTGGCTGTAATTAGACTTTCAAAGCAGCATGTGTTGAGAGCAGTGAAAATAGCGAAAAACCCTAGGACTATTGTACTGGTCGGAGCAACTGTTTATTGCAAGCACTAGACTGTTATATATGGGTATATTTCAACCTGATTTATGCAAAGTTACATATATTAGAAGTCACATGGTAAAATTATATTAATAGCCACATGGACAGGTTATACACTGCTTGTACATTTATGCAAGATGCGCCATCTAGTGGTCAAAAGAGAGAATTGCTTCAGGATTTATATTTATAGAGCAATGCAGTGTAATTCTCATTGTGACACAGCTAAAGTGTGCTATAGAGATAAGATAAGTGTCTATAACACAGAAAAAAAGGAAAATGTATGTTTATTAAAATATAATGGTATTCATTGTTGCAGCTATGTTTTAAAAGTATTTCAGTCCAATCTGTACTGTTGTTATGTTAACAATTATAAACATGTAACTATAAAAAAACTGTATGTATTGTTATGTAAAAGTGAAACTCATTTTAGTCATAAAGAAGCATGGTCATATATTTTCCTGTTCGTGTATTTTTGTAGTACCCGCCGAGATGATCACATCACATCAGTACGTCTACAATCATCGGTTCCCTTAATCTATATTTTGGGACCGGTAACATTTGCAGCGGATCGAATCAGACCATCCAAGCAGGACCTGCTCTGATACTGGTCCACTGTGCTGTATCTGCTTCTCTCGCAATCTCCTTCTGAATTCCTCTTTCATGGTGACTGGTATCTGTACCTCTCCTCTCCTTTCATTTGGTGCTGCTTCTTTAGGCGTTGTCACCGATTGTCGTATTTCTGCCATCTTCTGCTCATGTTGCCGCTCTCGTTCTCTCTCTTGTCGCTCTCGTTCTCTCTCTTGACGCTCTTGTTCTCTCTCTTGTCGCTCATCCTGCAGCTGGATGTCTCTAATGGCATTCTGTATGGCAGTCTCTGATAGGTTAGCACCATATAATGCCAACTGCTCTCGAACTCGTTGCTGAAACAAGTCTTCAACTGACCGGGGTCCTGCATCACCATCCCTCTGATCCATCTCGGCTAGCTCACTGATCAGGGTGGCCTTGTTCTTTGTCCCACCGGTCTCTCCACGGCTCTCAAGTAAGTCTTTCAGCGTGGCTCTCCTGCATGCTGCATAGCTGGTCATTCATTTTGGTGGTTTGGAGTGTCCCAGTAACTGGAGAGCAAATCCCACCGCTGCCAACCAATGTAACGAGACCCTTGCTCGCTCGGTTCCGCTCCTCCGACACTCCTCTGCTGCTATTGGATCAGATTGCAGATCGCAATGTCTGATGGTTCAGTTATCCAAGGCTCCGGGTTTCGAACTACAGCTGTGTGCCATTTGAAATCCATCAGAACAAACACCAGGCAGGCTGTATGTACGTTCAAACAGGGAGCTCTTTTAATGGATGCACACAACCGAACTTTTATACAGCAGTTCGAACACCCCACCCCCAACAACCGCTTTCCTATTGGTCAATTGTAAAATACATTGTAGTTCTCAATTAGGTCCTCTTAGCCATGCAAATGAGGGCTTGAAACAGGATCAGCAGGGATTGGTCCGATAGCTTGAATAGAAGGACTGCTATGTGTAATGAGACAGAAGCCCCAGGGGGCAATCAATGTACACAAACAGTCAGACACAGAACAATGCTTTTCCTCCAGACCCTGGAGAAGTCTGGAGGGGGGGGTTAGCCGTAAGACAGGGCAGAAGACCCCCCACTGTGTAACAGATTTCAAGGAGATACACTTCAGTATTCCAAAGTCCACGACAGCATGTTACCTCTATTTTTTTGGCTGTCCAGGGTAGTAGAAGAGAGTTGAAAAAGTTCAATGTCCACCCTTTACACTTCCTTTTCTTAGATTTATTTGCAGAACTTGGTTAGAAAAGAAGAAATTGGTGGAGGGGTGGAAGGGTAAATAGGTAGATAGGTTCAGGTGCATAAACTCCATTAGGAAACATTCCTGCTTCCAGCAAACAGTTCTCGTCGCCACCGGTATTGATCACCCGGATTGGTCCCTCTCACTGGCCTAGCAGCCGAAATGGCGCACGGAATAAGGTACAGTCTCTGCCATAGACCTTCCCTTATGATGAGACACTTTCAGTCCAGAATCCCTTAACACAGGATTCAGCACCCAGAACTCTCCAGTCTAACTTCTGTAGAACTCAGATCTGACAGGCGATCACCATCAAGCCTCTCAGTGTATAGTGCATCCTTCGATGAGGTTTCCAGGCCTACTCCCAAGATACCAGTCTCTTACATGGTCCTCTCCAGGATAGGTCCTCCCCTGGCTTCCTTCATCAAGCGGCTTCCTCCCGCAGGACAGACAGCACAGGATCACCTTGAAAGCATAGACTCAGTCTGACTGCTGGGTCTACTAAGCTAAACCACAACCCCGGACCAACGTGGTCCCAGGCCCAGGACTCAGGAGGACGCACCCCAGGCCAGGCGGGCCACGAGGTGCGTGCGATGACAGACCACCGATCACCGACCTCGGTCCAGTGGCGTCTGTCCCTTAACCACTTAAGACCCGGACCATTATGCAGGTTAAGGACCTTGCAACTTTTTACGATTCGGCACTGCGACGCTTTAACTGAGAATTGCGCAGTCGTGCGACGTGGCTCCCAAACAAAATTGGCGTCCTTTTTTCCCACAAATAGAGCTTTCTTTTGGTGGTATCTGATCACCTCTGCGGTTTTTATTTTTTACAAAAACAGAGCGAAAAAATATATAAAAAAACATTTTTTTCCTCAGTTTAGGCCGATATGTATTCTTCTACCTATTTTTGGTAAAAATCGATTGGTTTGCGCAAAATTTATAGCGTTTACAAAATAGGGGATCGTTTTATTGCATTTTTATTAATAATTTGTTTTTACTACTAATGGCGGCGATCAGCGATTTCCCGCAGGCGCAGTCACGGAGCTTCGGACCAGGTCGCAAGCGCATCGCCGGCGGCGCACTCATGACCCCATGGCTGGGCACTTAAAGAGGACGTACAGGTACATGCTTGTGCCTAGCCGTGCCATTCTGCCGACGTATATCGGCGTGAAGGGGTCCTTAGGTGGTTAAGTACCCCTCCTCATAATGCACAGCGGGATGATCACCCCCACTGATTGGCTGCCGAGGCGGACACCCAATACACCCTGACTCTGCTGCTGCCACCCTTGGCCTGGGGTGGTAATGACACCCCCAGGCAAACATTGATGGTTACTCCCAGAACAGCCATGGCTGGAACAGAGGCTAAATTTGGTCACAATTACACATATCAACTAACACTCAGACCCCCTCTGAATTTAAAGCAGCGTCTGCCCAACAGGAGCAGTCCGCTACATGTTAAAATGAAAAACGTCTGTAAACGAAACGCTGCTAAAAACGAGTTGCCGCATTTAGCCACATTTGGCACTTCAACTGCCTCTAAACACAGCTTCTGAACACATTTTTTGGGGTTGAAGAAAAAGCCTCTAAACACAACTGCCTAGAAACGACTATAAATGAACCTATGTACATGTACTGATATGATTACATAGAGAGTTCAGGAGCAGTTGAAAAAAATGGCTAACTGCTCCTAAACGTCTGTTTACCAGCAGCAGTGCACATGAGGCCTAATAGTTGTCCTGTGGACAGATTCTGCCACCTGAGCTGTGGATCTCTGCAGCTCCTCCAGAGTTACCATGGGCCTCTTGGCTGCTTCTCTGATGAATGCTCTCCTTGCCCAGCCTGTCAGTTTAGGTGGATGGCCATGTCTTGGTAGGTTTGCAGTTGTGCCATACTCATTCCATTTTTTGGATGAGGGATTGAACAGAGCTCTGTGAGATGTTCAAAGCTTGGGATATTTTTTTATAACCTAACCCTAAACTTCTCCACAACTTTATCCCTGACCTTTCTGATGTGTTCCTTGGCCTTCATGATGCTGTTTGTTTACTTAGGTTCTCTAACAAACCTCTGAGGGCTCCACAGAACAACTGTATTTATACTGAGATTACATTACATCATATGCGTGCGCACAGGGTGTGCCAGGTGTGCCCAGGCACACCCTAATCACCCTGTGCAGCACAGATTTGCCCTACCGCTTAGGTTCCCCCCCTCCTTGCAGCGCCACCAGCTTCCCTACTCTCCTCTCCCTCTGGCTGTTGCTGCAGGGATGTTTTAGGATGAGTGGGGGAAGAGGCCGGTAAATATGTAACTTACCGGCCCCTTCCCTTTCATCGTGAATGATCGGTAGTATGTGTTTGAGCTTTGGTGTGCACACCCTAATGCAATAGGCTGCGCACACCTATGCATTACACATAGATCAGTTTACCAATTAGGTGACTTCTGAAGGCAGTTGGTTCCACTAGGTTTTAGTTAGGGGTATCAGAGTAAAGGAGCTGAATACAAATGCACACCACACTTTTCAGATATGTATTCCTATTTCCTTCCACTTCACAATTATGTGTCAATTTGTGTTGGTCAATCACATAAATCCCAATAAAATACACGTATGTCTTTGATTGTAACATGACAAAGTGTGGAAACGTTTGAGGGGTATGAATACTTTTTCAAGACGCAATATATATATATAAAATAAACACATACTGTACATACAAACAGGTATCTGCAACCAACTCCTCATTCTGGCCAGGTGTGTCAGAGGGGTGTTTGCAGTGTTGTGGGCACAACGACAGAGGACCTGACCAGGGCCGCCATCAGGGGGTACAGGCAGTACACCTGTAGGGGGCCCGGATGGCAACCCCCCTTTTTTTAAAAAAATATATATATTTTTTAATATGTTTTTTTTTTTTTTAAAGGGTCAATTTTTTAGGGGTCTGGAGGTTATGATTATTATTATTATTATTATTATTATTATTATTATTATTAAAGGGCCCAGAGGTCCCCAGGGCCCCGGATGGCAACCCCCCTTTTTTTTTAATAAAAAATAATATTTTTTTTATATTATTTTTTTTTTTTTAGTTCTTTATATATATATATATATATATATATATATATATATATATATATATATATATATATATATATATATATATATTAAAGGGCTCAGAGGTCCCCAGGGCCCCATGTGGCAAACTCCCTTTTTTTTATTTTTTTATAAATGTTTATTTTTTTATTTTTGTTTATATATATATATATTTAAAGGGCCCAGAGGTCCCCATGGCCCTGGATGGAAACTCCTCTTTTTTTTTTTTTTATAAATGTTTATTTATTTTATATATATATATATATATATATATATATATATATATATATATATATATATATATATATATATATATATATATAAATATTTTTTTTCTATTAATGGGCCCAGAGGTTTCTTTTTTTTTATTATTATTTTTTTTTATTATTAAAGGGCCCAGAGGTCCCAGATGGCAACCCCCCTTTTTTTGTAATTTCTTTTTATAAAAAAATAATAATTTGTATATATATATATATATATATATATATATATATATATATATATATATATAGGGCCCAGAGGTCCCCAGGGCCCCGGATGGCTACCCCCCTTTTTTTATATATATTTTTCTTTATTTCTACTTTTTGTAGTAAAGGGCCCCCCCCCTGCTTCCCAATTCACGGCAGCCCCCCCCCCCCCCCGCTTCTCAATTTCAGGCGACAGCACACCCTCCCCCCGGTTCTCTACTCCAGGGGGCTCATGCCTGAAGCTGTGTAAGGGGCCCCATAATTCCTGATGGCGGTCCTGGACCTGACACATCAAGTGGCTCCTTCGAGGGTTATCACTGCATGTATAACTAAAAATAGAACAATTTTTGTATTGTTTTAATAAATCCTTGTTTTAAAACAATTTTTCTAAGAAGCTCACAGTTTGCGCTGAAATCAAAGTAAGCAATTCCAGGAGAGGAGCCTGTACACAATTGTGTGAGACCGAGCCCTCCTACACACGCTGCTGGCAGAGCTTTTTGCAGAGAAAACCGTGCGTGTGTATGGTTTCTCGTCCAGGAAACTGCCTGGAATCTCGATGAGAAAAATAGAGAACTGGATGAGAAAAATAGAGAACTGGAAGATCACTCCTGGCGGAGTGATCTTCCTCCACTCCCCATCCAGTAGTAGCCGGGGCCCAGAGCGGTATGCCGCGTACACACGGTCGGTTTTTGTCTTGTAAAAAAACTTTGTTTTTTCTTCATTTTAAAAAAAGAAGTTGCCTACACACCATCGTTTTTTAAAAAAGCTCTAGCAAAACGCGGTTACGTACAACACATACGACGGCACTCTGTTCCATTCAAGCTTGCGTCATAACTTGCTTCTGAGCATGCGCGGGTTTAAAAACGTTGTTTTAAACGTTGTTTTAGCCCACAAACGATCATTTTTTATGACACAAAAAAACGACATAAAAAATTGAAGCATGTTCGAATTTTTTTTGGGTCGTTTTTTAGAAGACAAAAAACGACATAAAGCCCACGCACGATCATTTTAAATTAAGTTTTTTAAAACATTGTTTTATTTCATCACAAAAAACAACCGTGTGTACGCGGCATAAGACTTGAGAGGCTGTGAGGCGGCGGCGGCGACAGGCAGAGAGACGCCGATTGTTGCCATTACTAGTAAAGAAAAAATATGTCCCCAGATTTCATTTTAAAAATCTGGTCACCTTAGTGTAGCTAGATAGTGGTGACAGCATCGAATGTGACGAGCGCATGCTCGTCGTAGTCGATGACATCACCGTGTTCTTGCCATTCAAATAAACGGCGGTTCTTTCGAACACTCACACACTCGGTGAGCAAGAAAGCTTGCCAGGAATCTCGTCAGGAAAACCAACTTTTTTTCCTAACGAGATTCCGTGTGTTGTACAGGGCTTGAAGAGAAAGATGGAGTACAGCTTTTTTGTATGATAATTCCTGTAGCAATAATAATAATAATAATAATAATAATAATAATAATAATACAGACAGTTGTTTACCTGAAGTGAAAGTTTCATGAAAATTCCACAATGCAAAATTAAGCCATTCTCCAGTTATAGTTCCTTCTTCAGGGTCATAATATGTTTTGTAGTAATCTACAGGGTCAAACTCATCAATGTAGGTTTGAGATGATGTGAATGGAGTCTCCATGCTGGTCTTCTATCTTCTCTCAAGGGAAGTAAAGTAAGCTTGATTCTGTTAATTGCAAGTGGACTGCAACTGAAACAGAGAATGCAATACTTTGGAATGAAAGAGATAATTAGGAAGGACTTTGCTCATCATGAAATATTAAGCAAGTCAAACGTCATTCTCTGTTTAACCACTTGTCCACCGGGCCTATTTTGGCACTTCTCTCCTTCATGTAAAAATTTACAATTTATTTGCTAGAAAATTAATCAGAACCCCAAACAATTTATATTTATTTTTAGCAGACACCCTAGGGAATAAAATGGCAGTCCCTAGGGAATAAAATGGCAGTCATTGCAACTTTTTTTCTCGCACAGTATTTTCATGAATTAAAAAATAACAAAACAGCAAAGTTAGCCCAATTTTTTTGTATAATGTGAAAGTTGATGTTACGCAGAGTAAATAGATACCTAACATGTCACGCTTTAAAATTGCGCACACTCATAGAATGGCGCCAAACGTCGGTACTTAAAAAATCTCCATAGGCGACACTTTAAATTTTTTTATAGGTTACTTTTTTCGAGTTACAGAGGAGGTCTAGTGCTAGAATTGTTGCACATACTCTAACGCACGCGACAATACCTCACATGTGGGGTTTGAACATCCCTGTAAACATCCCTTGTAATAGGAATCACTGTGACAGGTCCTCTTTATGGAGAGATGTGGGGTCAATAAAACCCCACATCTCTCCTCCAGGCTTACAAGAATGAGATCGTGTAAAAAAAAATTCACCGATCTCAGGCCGACAGCCGCGAATGCGGCTTTGTTTACTTCCGGGTACCCGGGCCTCCGACGGTCATAGAGATGACTGGTGACCATCGTCATGAACCAGCGCCGGCCGATTCGTTCTCCGGGCCCCAGATGGCACAGGAGAGCCCGGAGAAGCACATAATTGTGGCAGGAGGGAGTCCCCTCCTGCTGCCTATAAGAACGATCAAGCGGGGGAACTGCCACTTTGTCATTCTTATCATGCACAGAATTGCCAGCAGAAGACAGTGATATCTGAATGATGCCTGTAGCTGCAGGCATCATTCAGATATCACCACACAAAGTCGAGGACGTCATATGACGTCCTCGGTTGTCAAGTGGTTAAATATTGCGACTAATATTCAGGGTAAAATTTGTGTGTTCTCTACTGTGATAGATCATGGAAAGAAATAAAATATATTGGCAACCTTATGAAAATAACAAAATCACAAACTGGCATAAATGTTTTAAAGCAAAACTTTACTTATAACAGTTTGATAAAAAAATATATTCTTTAGCAAGGAACATACATTCATTCCACAATAATAATTGTGCTACCAAAATTAGTGTGTTGTAAATTGCCTTCAGCGTTGCTCCTGTTTCTTCTTGCCAGAAGCTGCCATTTTGCTGAAGCTCAGAGCCCCTGAACAGCAGTAAATCATGAAGGGGAACTAAACATTTCCTAAGGTTTAAAAAAAAAAGTTACATTCCTGGAATGCCAGGATTGCAAACTGTCACATTTGCTTGTGTCCTCAACCAAACTGTCAAACCATTAAATGATTGGTGTCATAATTGATAACATGTGAAGCACCATGGCAGTTGTAGATCAAACAGAAGCAGCTTCCTTGGCTGTAAAGGATAGGAGGGTATAATTCTGCTTTAAGGCTTTCAGCAGATCAGCTTCTATTAACTCAGCAGTGAATATAGAAAAAAATCCTATATAAATCAAGGGGCGAGAATGAAAATATGGAGGCCTTCTTTCTGGGACTACCATTTCCAAACCTGTCAGATAGGGAGAAAAAAAAATTGGAATCCCCGATCACGCTGGAAGAACTGCGATGTGCTGTGGCGGAGATGGCTAATCACAAATCACCAGGCCCAGATGGGCTTCCAATTGAAATTTTTAAGCAATATGGGGACATATTGCTGCCAGAGTTACTACACACTTTGAATCAGGCTTTCTCTAAAGGACATCTCCCTCCCTCCATGATGGAGGCAACAATTATTATAATCCATAAAGAGGGAAAAGATCAACTTGATCCCTCTTCCTATCGTCCAATATCACTACTTTGCACGGACGTAAAAATCCTTGCAAAGGTACTAGCAACACGATTAAAGGGGTGCATTGAGAGCCTTATTCATCCCGACCAATCTGGTTTTATTCCTAATAGGTCGACAAGCCTAAACATAAGAAGGGTGTTTCTAAATATGCAGGTTCCCACTGACAATGAGCGCCCCAGGGCACTTCTGGCGTTAGACGCTGCTAAAGCGTTTGATAGCCTGGAGTGGAAGTATTTGTGGCGGGTATTGCAAGGCTTTGGGTTCGGTCTGTCCTTTACTAGGTGGGTCAAGCTCCTATATAACAAACCATGCGCAAATGTCAAGATAAACGGCGAAGTGTCAGACCTGTTCGAATTGGAGAGGGGAACGAGACAAGGTTGTCCTCTGTCCCCTCTCCTATTCGCATTGGCTATGGAACCCCTAGCTATAAAAGCCAGGCTCAAGGAAGGCACTCTGGGATTCAAAAGGGGCCCAGATGAAGACAGGATTTCGCTCTTTGCGGATGACATCCTCTTTTTCATAGGAGATATTAACAACTCATTGGTCCCAGTAGTTCAAATGGTTAGGGAGTTCGGCAGGTTCTCGGGGTTAACTATTAACTGGGATAAGTCGGCCTTGCTTCCAATAGATACGATGCAATTTACAGCACCGGCCAATATGCCCCAGTTAAATATTTAAGTGACTACACTTAAATATTTGGGGATATGGATTACTCGGGATGTCAACGAATATATCGCCACAAACATGGCCCCCTTATTGCTAAAGCTGAGACAGAAAAGGGACATTTGGGGCCGCCTCCCCCTCTCCGCGGCCGGGAGATGCAGCTTAATCAAAATGATCTGGCTCCCTCAGATATTATACGTTTTACACAACTCTCCGACTTGGATTAACCAGGTATGGTTTAAAAGGGTGGAGACGTTATTCCGTGAATTAATATGGAAAGGCGGGCAAGCCAGAATTGGGCTGCGGACCATGCAGCTCCCGGTCGGGGAGGGAGGGATGGCGGTACCACACCCGAGAATCTACTTTTTGGCGTCTCAGCTACAGCATATTGCAGAATTAGACCCAAGAAAAGACCGCTTCAGACTGGTGTTAACAGGAGCTCTGCATAACACACTAGTTGAAGCTTTGGAGGCAAATTCATTTGCCTATAAGTGCCCGACCATACATTTATTAAATAAGGTATGGAGGACAACAAAGGCCCTATTGGGATACCTTGGAATAACTGAGCTAGCCCCCCTTTGGAACAATAAAAACTTTCCAGAAATAGAGGGAGTGGGAAAATGTAACATCTGGGAGAGACAGGGAATTACGCGCCTTGCCCATTTATATGTGGGAAATATAATGAAATCTTTTTCGGATCTGAGACAAGAATTTAATATCCCAAATAAAACCTTTTTTAAATTCCTTCAGATCAGACATGCCACTCAGACTCAGTTTAACCACTTACCCCCCGGACCATATTGCTGCCCAAAGACCAGAGTACTTTTTGCGATTCGGGACTGCGTCGCTTTAACAGACAATTGCGCGGTCGTGCGACGTGGCTCCCAAACAAAATTGGCGTCCTTTTTTTCCCACAAATAGAGCTTTCTTTTGGTGGTATTTGATCACCTCTGCGGTTTTTATTTTTTGCGCTATAAACAAAAATAGAACGACAATTTTGAAAAAAATGAATATTTTTTACTTTTTGCTGTAATAAATATCCCCCAAAAATATATAAAAAAACATTTTTTTTCCTCAGTTTAGGCCGATACGTATTCTTCTACATATTTTTCGTAAAAAAAAATCGCAATAAGCGTTTATTGATTGGTTTGCGCAAAAGTTATAGCGTTTACAAAATAGGGGGTATTTTTATGGCATTTTTATTAATATTTTTTTTACTAGTAATGGCGGCGATCAGCGATTTTTTTTTTGGTATTGCGACATTATGGCGGACACTTCGGACATTTTTGACACATTTTTGGGACCATTGGCATTTTTATAGCGATCAGTGCTATAAAAATGCATTAGATTACTATAAAAATGCCACTGGCAGTGAAGGGGTTAACACTAGGGGGCGGGGAAGGGGTTAAGTATGCCTGGGTGTGTTCTTACTGTGGGGGGGGGGGGTGGCCTCACTAGGGGAAACACTGATCCTCGGTTCATACAGTGTATGAACCGAAGAAAAGCATTTCCCCTGCTGACAGGAACGAGAGCTGTGTGTTTACACACACAGCTCCCGTTCCCCGCTCTGTACCGAGCGATCGCGTGTGCCCGGCGGCGATCGCGCCCGCCGGGCACACGCACGGGAGTCGGGGGCGAGCGGGGGGCGCGTGCGCGCGCCTCCGGCGGCGCGCGTGCGCCCCTAGTGGCGGCTAAAAGGTAGGACGTCATAATACGTGATCTCGCCTAGGAGAGCCACTTTGTGGACGTATTATGACGGTGCGGCGACGGCAAGTGGTTAAGACTCAATCGTTAAATAGGATTCAGACCCCTATCCTTAACAAAATTGCCCTAAGAGATTCAACGAAAGGGTTCATCTCAGAGATGTACAATCAATTGAGGGCCAGAGCTATAAATCAATCTGGTTTGCTCAAAAACAAAGAGAGATGGGAACGGGACTTGGGACCGATAACGCAGGAGCGGTGGAATGGGATCCTAAAGAGAGGGACTCTAGTATCCATCGCCCCAGCACAAAGAATGTCTCACCTGTTTCTATTGCATCGGGTCTATTATACGCCAAAAAAAATGTTCCAATTAGGTTGGAAAACGAGAGACGAGTGCCCCAGATGTAATGCTACAGGTGATCTTGCTCATATGTTCTGGAGATGCCCCAAACTCTTTAGATATTGGACAGAGGTTATCAACGAACTTAATAACACTTTCAAGACTTCTTTAGAACCAAACGCTAGAACTTGCCTCCTGGGAGACATGGAAGATCATAGAGTTCCTCAGGGAACACTGGAGGGCGTGTTGCAAGGCCTATTTCAGGCACGCAAATTAATTGCATTACGGTGGCAGGCACACGACCCTCCATCAGTTAGGAACTGGATTGGAACCATTAATATGTTGATTGAGAGCGAGAGAGTGGTCTTCATTAAACAAGGCAATTATAAAAAACTAGAAAAAGTGTGGGGTCCCTGGCTGAGACATACAGGTCTCCCTCTGTAGAGATAAAAGATTACTACTACTAGAAAGCTCTCCCAACCGCAATTCTATAACAATTAAAAAGTAAGATAAGTAGCATAAAGCCCTCTCAAGAGAAAGGAAAATAGGGAGGAGAAGGGGGAAGGGATAGTGAGAAGGAAAGAGAAGGAAAAAAAAGAAGGGGAAAAGAAAAAGAGAAGGAAACAAATAAAGACTGTGAGTTGCAACTTCGAAAGAGGTAACTTCCCTCTCCCATCTTGGTTGATTCATTAAGAGGATATTAGAGATACACTGGGGGGAGTAGAGAGGGGGTAGGGGTTGGGGAAGGGAGGGAGGAGGCTAGGAGATAATAGAGGGGGCGGGAAGGGTTAAGATAACTCACTGTATTTATATCACAATCATGGTTGACGATGTTTTTGTACTTTGCTGCATGCACTATGCACTTTAATGTCACAAATGTGAGTAATTTTGTAAACACTGTACTCTGGGTTATAAAAACAAAACAAAATAAAGAACAATTAAGAAAAAAAAAAAAAGAATATAGAAAAAAATGGATAACGGTGCCAACAAAAATATGTAAAATTGAAAATTAAATAAATATATATACAAGTGCAGCTCCAAAAAATAGTGGGTGACTAATAAACTGTGAAAGAAAGGTACAAAGGGTGAAACAAGTGTAAATTAATGTCCATATAAACACCAATTGATTAGTTGAAAAATAAGAAAAAGTTAAAAATATTGTAGAACTTGCAACAAAATGCAATGTTCTCGATTTAGGCTCCATGCACAATGAAGCTCATAAACTGCAGTTTATTGGCGTTTGTGTTTTTTTTTTTTAAAAGCCCATAAACTGCAATCTATGTTATCCTATGTGTCCATGCACACATGGACGTTTTCTAGCGTTAATGAGCAGTGAAGATTATGGGCTTTTTTCTGAATGCAAGAAATTTGCGTTCAAAGTGCTGTTTTTCAGCGGGGAAAAAATGCTAAAAATGCAAAACGCCAAAAAACGCTAAAAAACGCTCAAAAATGCAACGTAGCGTTTTTTGATCCATTGAAAAAAAAAAAGCTAACAAACGCTAACACGGGAAAACGCTAGTAAACGCTATTGCAAAAACGCTAAAAAACGTTGAAAGGCTCCCTGCAAAGCTACTGGTGTTTTTTATAACTTTTTTTAGCATCCAGTGTGCATGGAGCCTTAAGCTCCAACCACCGTGCTCTCAGAAAGTGCAACGTGTTGGGGGCCATGAGAAACATCATCTTAGATGGAATACAGATTTATCCAGATGTCTCGCAGGCAACACTAGACAGACGCAGAAAGATGAAGGAAATTACATCAACGCTTTCAACAGCAAGGATCAGATATAGGTGGGGTTTCCCCTTCAAATTGATCAGCCCCCATAATGGCACCACCTACATTGGCACTACCATTAATGAGGATCAGGATATCCTGGTCAAGCTGGGTCTGTTGGATGCTGGAAATCTCCCGCGCACCCCATCCTCATCTCGCCCATCTCCCATTTGGCACACCCTGGCCTCACAAGCAGAAAGAGAATGATGCTGGAGCTCTGGGTTTTAACTCACCGTCATACAGAAATTGACTAAATATCCTTTATTCTCCAGGTTTTTCAAGGTTGATCTTCTGTGTTGGTTCCGCTCAAGAATAACCAGTTATATACCTATCCTGCAACAGGAGGTTTCATTTGTTACCTATGCAAACATCATTCTAATGTTGTGTACAGGAATTTATGATGCTACACTGACATCTACTGACAATAACTGATACTTCCTCCTTTTTGAACTCTATTTCTTGTTTATGAGCTGTTTAATTGCTCTTCTGTTTCCATATTCAACTGGAATTGAATACCCCAGTCCTACCTCCTAAGGTCATGAATTTCCTGGCACGGCATACCAACGTTGATAGCAGGGCACTCACGGCCATGCTCAGTTCCTTCAGACCCAATTTTTTGCTTATTCTCAGGTTTCTTTCTTTTTTTTTTCCTCGCCTTTTGTAAGATACTGTTTGTTACACGCTTGTTATGTATGCCTGGGGAGGGAAACCACAAACATGTTCTCCCATCTACATGCATTCTCCTTGATTTAATGACATTCAAGTTAGAATTTCGCTTATACTATTCTTTTCATAGTAATAGTACCAACGGCAATAGAATAATTAATAACAGTGGGCCAGATTCAGGTACAATTGCGGCGGCGCAACGTAACCCGTTTACGTTACACCGCCGCAAGTTTTCAGTGTAAGTGCCTGATCCACAAAGCACTTACCTGTAAACTTGCGGCGGTGTATCGTAAACACGTCCGGCGCAAGCCCGCCCAATTCAAATGGGGCGTGTACCATTTAAATTAGGCGCGCTCCCGGACATACTGCGCATGCTCAATTTAGAAATTCCCGCCGTGCTTTGCGCGATGTGACGTCATTTTTTAGAACGGCGACGTGCGTAGCGTCCATTCGTATTCCCGGACGTCTTACGCCAAAACAAAAAAAATATTAAATTCGACCCGGGAACGACGGCCATACTTTAACATGGCTCGACTAAAGTTAAGCCATGTTAAAGCAGGTGTAACTTTGCGACGGGAACAAATTACTAGCGACGACGTAACGAACGCGAAAACCTTTGTGGATCGCCGTAAATCCTCATTTGCATACCCGATGATGGAATACGACGCAAAATCCCCCCAGAGTCAATTACACCTGTCGGATCTTAGGGCTATCTATGCGGAACTGATTCTATGAATTAGCTACATCCGCTGAAGAAGTCCCGCCCCAGGGACGCAACGTTCGGTAGGGAGAGCGTGATGTCACCCGCTATCATAGCCACACACACGCCTGTTATCCTTGGCACTGGACTAAGTGCCTTGCTCTGTAAGTGCATTTTATTCATTAAATTTTACTGCTCTGTCTCCACGGAGAAACACTATGTGCCGTTTTTTCTTTCATATTTGGATTTGATGATTGACTGCTGACCTTCCTTTTGGAGACCTTTTTATCATTGCTGGATTTCCCTTGTTATTGGAGATGCCCTTATGGGAATGCTGGGCCAAATTCTCAAAAGAGATACGCAGACTTAACTGCTGTTCAGCCTGTGTATCCCTGTGCCTAACTTTGGAAACGATTCTCAAAAGGCTTTTTCCAAAGTTAGGCAGAAAATCTGACATGTGTAAGACACTTACACGGTCAGATTTTAGGATGCAGTACCGCATCCGCCACTGGGGGCATTTCTCATTGAAATCCAGCTTTGCGTATGCAAATGAGGACTTTAGCAGATTTTCAAAGCATTTCAGCACTTTGATTTCTGCCTAAGTTCCGAATTTGCCGGCGCAAAATTAGGGCTGGTTTTACAATGTGGAAAGTTAGCCAAACCTTGTAAAGGCCCATTCCAGCGACGGGATTTGGTATGCATTCCTGAGGGAGAACTCCACGGCAATTTTTAAATTCAAAACCGGCATGGGTTCCCCCCCAGGAGCATACCAGGCCCTTAGGTCTGGTATGGGTTGTAAGGAGACTCCCCCACGCCGAAAAATCGACGTAGGGGGTCCCCCTACAATCCATACCAGACCCGTATCCAAAGCACGCTACCCGGCCGGCCAGGAATGGGAGTGGGGACGAGCGAGCGCCCCCCCCTCCTGAGCCGTGCCAGGCCGCATGCCCTCAACATGGGGGGGTTGGGTGCTCTGGGGCAGGGGGGCGCACTGCGGGCCCCCCCACCCCAGAGCACCCTGTCCCCATGTTGATGAGGACAGGACCTCTTCCCGACAACCCTTGCCGTTGGTTGTCGGGGTGTGCGGGCGGGGGCTTATCGGAATCTGGGAGTCCCCTCAAATAAGGGGGCCCCCAGATACCGGCCCCCCACCCTAAGTGAATGGATATGGGGTACATCGTACCCCTATCCATTCACCTGGAGGCAAAAAGTAAAATGTAGTAAACACACAACACAAGGCTTTTTAAAATATTTTATTATTCTGCTCCGGAGGCCCCCCCTGTCTTCGTTATTAGCTCAATTACCAGGGGGGGCTTCTTCTTCCGCTCTCCGGGGGTCTTCCGCTCTCCGGGGGTCTTCTCCGCTCTCCGGGGGGGGGCTTCTCTGGACTCCGGGGGGCTTCTTCCATCTTCTCCCCTCTTCCGCTGTTGACTCGGCGAACCCCGGTTCTTCTGCAGCTCTCCGGTGCCTTCTTCTTCAGCGCTGGCTGCCTGCTATGTTTGTGTGTTAGCTCAATTTCTAACAGGCAGCCGGCGCGGTCTTCTGTGACGCCAGGGTCTTCTGTTCTTCCGATGTTGCCTCGTCGCCTGTTGTCGCTGTAATGATGGAAGCGCGCCTTGCATCACATTTATATAGGCATCACCGTCCCATCATGCTCCGGCAGGTACCCACGTGGTGGGTGCACGTGGGTAGGCACCCACCACGTGGGTACCTACCGGAGCATGATGGGACGGTGATGCCTATATAAATGTGATGCAAGGCGCGCTTCCATCATTACAGCGACAACAGGCGACGAGGCAACATCGGAAGAACAGAAGACCAGAAGACCCTGGCGTCACAGAAGACCGCGCCGGCTGCCTGTTAGAAATTGAGCTAACACACAAACATAGCAGGCAGCCAGCGCTGAAGAAGAAGGCACCGGAGAGCTGCAGAAGAACCGGGGTTCGCCGAGTCAACAGCGGAAGAGGGGAGAAGATGGAAGAAGCCCCCCGGAGTCCAGAGAAGCCCCCCCCGGAGAGCGGAGAAGACCCCCGGAGAGCGGAAGACCCCCGGAGAGCGGAAGAAGAAGCCCCCCCTTGTAATTGAGCTAATAACGAAGACAGGGGGGGCCTCCGGAGCAGAATAATAAAATATTTTAAAAAGCCTTGTGTTGTGTGTTTACTACATTTTACTTTTTGCCTCCAGGTGAATGGATAGGGGTACGATGTACCCCATATCCATTCACTTAGGGTGGGGGGCCGGTATCTGGGGGCCCCCTTATTTGAGGGGACTCCCAGATTCCGATAAGCCTCCGCCCGCAGACCCCGACAACCAATGGCAAGGGTTGTCGTGAAGAGGTCCTGTCCTCATCGACATGGGGACAGGGTGCTCTGGGGTGGGGGGGCCCGCAGTGCGCCCCCCTGCCCCAGAGCACCCAACCCCCCCATGTTGAGGGCATGCGGCCTGGCACGGCTCAGGAGGGGGGGGGCGCTCGCTCGTCCCCACTCCCATTCCTGGCCGGCCGGGTAGCGTGCTTTGGATACGGGTCTGGTATGGATTGTAGGGGGACCCCCTACGTCAATTTTTCGGCGTGGGGGGGTCTCCTTACAACCCATACCAGACCTAAGGGCCTGGTATGCTCCTGGGGGGGGAACCCATGCCGTTTTTATCTTTGAAAATTGGCATGGAGTTCTCCCTCTCAGGAATGCATGCTGAGCGACGCTGTCATTTTTTTTTATAATTATTTGTTTTCCCGGCGCGTCTTTTTTTTTCACCCGTCGCAACTTTAGTGTCCCGTCGAAATTCTCAAAGCCGACCGGCGTTAATTACGTTCGCGCGCTGCACGTCGGGAAAATGACGTCACACGCATGCGCAGTACGGCCGGCGCGGGAGCGCGCCTCATTTAAATTTTAAACGCCCCCAGGAGAGGAGGACCGCCTTACGACGGCGGCACTTAAGTTACACAGCGTGTAATTTCTACCTAAGTGCTTTGACGATCAGGCACTTAGGTAGAAATTTTAAGTCAGTGTAACTTAACTGCTGAAATTTAAGTTACGCAGAGTTTTTGAGAATTTGGCCCGCTGTTTATGACCTTATCTAACAGAGGGTCATATCTGTGAGGTGAGCGGCCATTACTACCATTGGTGGAGGTGTTTCTACTTATTTCCACGCTACAGCACCTGCATGATTTTCTACTCATCACCAGTCACTTTAGAAAATATTCTTTATGGACTTTCTATTATTGGACTTTTAGCGCTGCACTACCTATTTTTTATTTTTTATTTTTTATTGATTCTATGAATCAGCCGCATAGATAGGACAAGAGATACGACGGTGTATCAGGATATACACCCACTGTTCTTATGCTACACAGGTATTTATACGCAGGTTATTTTTGGTGGCTATCCGCCCTATGTCACCATGATTTTTCCCCACTCAGTTAGAGCATTCCCTCCCCCCAGAGGGGGTGCTCAGTTACAACTGAATTGCAAACTCACATGTTTCCTCATATTTTTTATTATATTACTTCTTTTTAAGACCTTGATTCGCATTTGTAAATCACCGTAACTGAGTTTTGGACCGATCGGTCTTTTATTACTTCTCGGTCGGTTGGGAATTTATTTTTTCTCCAACCCCAAATGTTTTATTTTATTTTAGAAATTGTTCTTGTTTGAACGAGGTTTCATTTAATTCAAGTTATATAAAGAAATATAGATGTGGTACAATTTCTCCACCCACTCTTAAACCAGACATTACAAAAATTGAGTCATTTTCACGCAGTACACTTTATATCTCACAGGTCCTAGATAGGCTTATATTCTACGTACATATATGTTCACATACTCTAGAAATTTCCATTTTCCTTCCCTCCTGTTGATCCCCCGAATAGATGATAGCACACCATGACTATTAAAGCGGAGGTTCACCCTAAAACAATTATATACCATCCCACCCAGCATACTTGCGTCAGCTACAGTATGCTGTTTTTTTTCCCCCACTGTACTTACTGTTTAATTGTTCATTTTCTTTTCATCCTCCCGCGGGGAATAGGCGTTCCTTTGAAGAGGCGTAGATTGACGTGCGGCTAAGGCACTTCACGCGTTCCGAAAATACCCGAACTAGGACTCGGCTATATACGGCGCCTGCGCAGTCAGCTCCTAGTCTGTGCGCAGGCGGCGTATTGCGCCGTGAAGAGCCGAGTCCTAGTCCGGCTATTTTCGGAAAGCGTGACGTGCCTTAGCCGCACGTCAATCATCTACGCCTCTTCATAGGAATGCCTATTCCCCGCGGGAGGAAGAAAAGAAAATGAACGATTAAACGGTAAGTACAGCGGAAAAAAACCCCAGCATACTGTAGCTGACGCAAGTATGCTGCATGTAATGGTACATAGATGTTTTTTAGGGTGAACCTCCGCTTTAAAATAATATCACATAATGTACAGGGATTCAACTCCCCAAACAAAAGGAAAAAGGCCTTTCTACAATATAAAAAATGAAATGCTAAGATAGTAATGCTACAAGAGACACACTTCATGAAAGACTCCAATCCTACATTTTTCCACAAAACATTCAACCAATCATTTTACACCTCTTCCTCCACTAAAACAAAAGGAGTCACTATATTTTTTCATCACTCATTCCCCCTAGAGGTTCAGCAAGTCTACAAAGACCAAGATAGTAGGTTTATTATCATCAAAGGCACGCTTTCTGGAAGAGATATTACAATTGCGAACATATATGCCCCTAACGGAACACAATCCACATTCTTCACACAATTCTTTGTTAAATTACAACAAATTCACTCCCCACATATCATTTTAGGCAGAGACTTTAATTCAGTGCCCCAACCAAACCTTGATAGAAGCAAACGAAATCAGAACTCCAAAACATTTTCAAAGACAACCATTTCACACTTACATGACCTGCAATTGATAGATGCATGGGGAGCATTAAATATAGGTGCAAGGGATTATACATTTTACTCACACTCACATGACTCATACTCACGAATAGACCACATTTTTGGCACCCCAATAATCTTAGAAAATTCCCTAGATTCTAATATACACCCTTGCTCCTGGTCTGACCACCATATAGTGGTCCTGAGTACTAAATGTATTGGCCTCATCTCTACCCCATACACGTGGAGATTGAATGAATCTCTGTTAACCGACCCTATTCATCAACAAGAGATTTCTACTGAAATTACTAAATATTTCACAACTAATGCAACCCAAGATATCTCTTCCTCTACACTCTGGATGGCTCATAAAGCTGTCATGAGGGACCACCTCACCTCAAGGGCAGCCCCCAAGTAATAAGATCAAATGGGAAAAAATTCATTCCCTTACCAAAGATCTCCACAACCTATATAGAGACCACACTAACACACACGACCCTGACGTTTTCAAATTGATAACACATAAACGCAATGAATTGGACTCTTTACTGTCTTATAAAGCAGAGAAAGATCTCCGCTGGTCAAAGGCTAAATTCCTCCTATCTAGCAACTCCTATTCCACAATGTTCACTCGAAAACGTAATCAATCAATAAAACCTACTCATATTTATAAACTTAAAAATAGCGCAAACCAAATGATCACACACCCCCAAGAAGTGCTTTCAATCTTTAAAAAATATTACTCTGATCTTCTCTCTGCCCCGAACACCTTACCCCCGCTCTCTTCAATCTCTTGGTTTAATAATCTTCCCTTTCCGAAACTCAAACAAACACAGATAGATGATCTGAACTCACCATGCACCGAGGAAGAATTAGTTCAAATAGTCAAATCACTTAAGAAAAATTCAGCTCCAGGGCCAGATGGTTTTTCATTCTATATTATAAAAAATACTCCCAACTTTTAGTTCCACGCCTAGTGAAATGATACAACAACATCCTGAAGGGAGAGCATTACCCAGATGAGATGTTACTCGCAAACATGTCCCTCACAGCTATGAGTTTTTAAGTCCTAAACAGCTGAGATGCATTCCGGGGCCCATATCGCTTACAGTGAGTAATTTGGCCGCTGCCTCCTTTCATAAAGCTGTGTGTGTAATAAAGCTGTGTGTGTACTTGCCTGTATACACTGTCTTACCCAGAAAGTTTAAAAAAATAAAAACTGTATTATACTATCCCCATTTTTTGTGGCTCATTGCGGTGGAGCCGTTTGGAATCTTTTAGATTGGATGATTGGAAACATACACAGAGTCATCTGTATTTGGATCTATTGGGAATTGACCCCATTTGGGAGAGAGTGTATTAAGAAGGATCCTGAAAGAACCCTTTACATGCCTGTAGGTCATTTATGGCCGTATATTTCTGGTGAGAGCATTTTGATTGTCACTTCGGGTGAAGCACTTTATTAAGCACGTTGCACTTTCTGAGAGCACGGTGGTTGGAGCTTAAATCGGGAACATAGGGTCAGATTCAGGTAGAAGTGCGGCGGCGTAACGTATCGTAGATACGTTACACCGCCGCAAGTTTTCATCGCAAGTGCCTGATTCACAAAGCACTTGCGATGAAAACTACGCCGGCGGCCTCCTCCTACTGCGCATGCTCAGTTTCGCAATTCCCGTCGTGCTTTGCGTGCCGTGACGTCATTTTTTCGAACAGCGACGCGCGTAGCGTACTTCCGTATTCCGCAAACGACGTTAAATGTTAAATTTTGACGCGGGAACGACGGCCATACTTTAGACAGCAATACGATTGCTGACTAAAGTTAGGGCACCAAAAAAAACGACTAACTTTGCGACGGGAAACTAGACTAGCGACGACGTAGCGAACGCGAAAATCCGTCGGGGATCGCCGTAACTCCTAATTTGCATACCCGACGTTGGTTTACGACGCAAACTCCCCCCAGCGGGGCGGTCGCGGTATTGCATCCTAAGATCCGACAGTGTAAAACAATTACACCTGTCGGATCTTATGGATATCTATGCGTAACTGATTCTATGAATCAGTCGCATAGATACTCTGAGAGATACGACGGAGTATCTGAGATACGACGGAGTATCTGAGATACGACAGAGTATCTGAGATACTCCGTCGTATCTCAGCTGTGAATCTGGCCCATAGTATTTTGTTGCCAGTTCTACATTTGCAATATTTTGAACTTTTTCTTATTTTTCAACTAATAAATTGGTGTTTATATGGACATTAATTTACACTTGTTGCGCCATATGTACCTTTCACAAACTCAGCATTGACTAAAAATGGAGAGCAACAGAGCATGTGCAGAGCATTACTGGAGTGTTACTGGACTTTAAGCAGGATAGGCACTTATTTGTAATGTTTTACATAGCTGAAAAAGTGGCCAGCCTGAAGTCATCTAACAGGTCTTCATTTTCTGACTAAAGTTCCACTTTAATTAGGAGGAATAAGTAGCCTGGATCTGAAATGCTAATGATGTTTTGCCTCTTATCTTAGCAGTTTCTTTAGTTCTAAAAAATGTCAAACATGCTCTGATATTCATAGCCACAACAACCAAACACAGACAAAGTAACCTGTAACCTGGTATTGGCATTCCAGTGTACCGAGGAACTAGGGAGCCAAAACAACCTCCCAACATATGGATGGACCAACATGGAAGGGTGAACTCTGTAGGTCAAAACTCAGCAGTCTTCTATACATTAAGACTGAACATCGGAATAAAATGGGGATTCCCCAGCACTGCAAGGAGTCATCTGGGAGTAAGGGAAAACCAGCTATATTTATCGTGTCCCTTGTATGCCCAGCAGCTGACAAGCTTCTCTCTCCGCCACTGAAATGTAGTTGAAAAAGTAAATGTTTGGCACTGATCCAACTTGGAGTAAAATCATATAGACGTCCATCAGGACATTAAAGAATCTGTGGAACAGTAAGATTGATGCATGTCAGCCCTAGACTAAGGCCCAATGGTGAGAGCTGAAACGCATCAGTTTTGCTGTTTAACAGAATCCCTCAAGAATCTAATTTAAAGGAATATTGTTTTTGTAATGTCATCCTTAAAATTGTATTAAAATGATTCTCTCTTTAAAAATGTTTTTTGCTTTGTTAAATGTCTCACATAGCGTTGCACAGATCCCCCTGACCTTCTTCCCTCATTGTCTTCTATGGGGTTCGATGTTAAAGTTTGGGTTTCAAGAATTTCAAATAGGATCCAACAAATCCATCTCAAATCAATTGAGAAGAATCACCCATCCCTAATTCTGATAATAAATTGTGCTACTCTTATATTATAATATATATATAACATATATGTGTAAAGAAATAATCAACTGTGTCTATATTAGCCACAATAAGTGTATGACTTTAAATATCATGTACGATATATGTAACCACAAAATAATAGGTATATATCACCACAAATGAACAACAAAACCTCAATTAGTGAAAAATGTTTGTGATAATTCATCTATTCAATCGCAATGCTTCTAATACATGCAAGGAATCTAGTATTGTCCCAAAGAAAAGGACCTTCCACGAACCCTAAAAGTTGCCCACTCACCTTAATAGTTGACCCTCGTCACAAAGGTCAATTGCGCATAATAACACTATTTGGGCCTATTTGGCTAAAAGCAGGTGATAACCGCGCTTCTGGGTAACAACAACATCACTTCCTGCCTGTACCCAAACGATAGCGAGACTTGGACCGCACGCTAACCACAGGGGAGCGCAAGCTGACATATCAGCCCCATATACACTGCTGGAAAGGCTCTGTGCCGGCCTCCTGGCACTGGAATTTGTGAGTGCAATATTGTATACCTTATTTTATCAATAAAACAGCAAACATATTGCACAATGATGGCTATTTATTTTTATATGAGATCCTGAAATAAGCCAGAACGGATGTTTGAGAAGCAATTATTGGCATACCGATCGGAAAGAGTTTCAGATCGATCCCTATGAGTGGAGTGGTTATCCCTTATATGAACCAAAGGCGCATATGTAGCTTGTTTCTGGTGAGTGACCATTTCAGAAGGTGTTAGGCCCCGTACACACGACCAGTTTCCTCGGCAGAATTCAGCTTCCGACCGAGTTTCTGGCTGAATTCTGCCGAGAAACCCGGCCGTGTGTACACTTTCGGCCGAGGAAGTCGACGAGGAGCTCGACAAGGAAATAGAGAACATGTTCTCTATTTCCTCGTTGTTCTATGGGAGCTCTCTGCCCGCCGAGCTCCTCGGCGGCTTCAGGGCTGAACTGGCCGAGGAACTCGATGTGTTTGGCACGTCGAGTTCCTCGGCCGTGTGTACGGGGCCATGGTGTCTTCATGAGTTGGTGGATAAATAGCTTTGTTTAGTCACGGATGAGGAATTGAGCACATGGGAAATAGTTGACCAGCATTGAAGAAATAACACTGGGACTGTATTTCTCTCCTCTTGCATTTATATTTGATATATACTGTATTTTTATGATTTTTCGATTTTCTTGTTTTTTATTTGGTTTTGACATCATATAATTGCTTTGTTTTATATTTTATTATTGATAGCACAGGTTTGTGTGGAATATTTGATATAATTGTATATTTTTCAAGCACATTGTGGCACTTTATTAATATTTACTGCTGAAATAGAAGTATTATAATACACAGTAATACAGTTAGCGTGGTTATCATCTTTTTTCCTTTAATCGACCATCCCACAATCTTTTTTTTTTTTTTAACAATAGATTTTTATTGAAAGTATTTACTTAAAGCGGGGGTTCACCCCAAAAAAATTGTTTAACATTACATTCAGACTAGTTGTCAGAATAACAATCGGCTGTTTTATTTTATTTTATCCCCGTACATACCGTATTTTCACCGCCGCTTCCGGGTATGTCTTCTGCGGGACTGGGCGTTCCTAATTGATTGACAGGCTTCCGACCGTCGCATACTGCGTGTCACGAGTTGCCGAAAGAAGCCGAACGTCGGTGCGCAGGCGCCGTATAGAGCCGACTCGCAGTCCGGCTTCTTTCGGCAACTCGTGACGCGCTGCATGCGACTGTCGGAAGCCTGTCAATCAATTAGGAATGCCCAGTCATACCCGGACATACCCGGAAGACATACCCGGAAGCAGCGGTGAAAATACGGTATGTACGGGAATAAAATAAAAAAAAGCAGCCTATTGTCATTCTGACAACTCGGCTGAATGTAATGTTAAAAATGTTTTTTTGGGTGAACCCCCGCTTTAACAGTACAGATTAAAATTGTCATATTAATCCTTAGTAACCAACCATGGTTCATAAGATTGTTCTTATAACAATGCAGTACTTGGTAGCCTGTACCAGCCTACCCCTATCGGGTTCAATCCCATCCCACAATCTTTATGGGAAACATTTAACTGCAGCAAATGTTTATATAATATAAATTTGACAAGAAATTATGTTTTTTTGCTCTGTGACACACACATCACACATCCTCTAAGGCCGCGTACACACGATCGGTCAAAACCGATGAAAATGGACTGAAGGACCTTTTCATCGGTCCAAACCGATCATGTGTGGGCCCCATCGGTCAGTTAACCTTCGGTCAAAAAAATAGGAACTTACTTTAAAATTGAACCGATGGACGCCTAACCGATAGGTCAAAACCAATCGTTAGTATGTAAAAGCATCGGTTAAAAACCTGCGCATTCTCAGAATCAAGTCAACGCATGCTTGGAAGCATTGAACTTCATTTTTTTCAGCACGTCATTGTGTTTTACATCACTGCGTTTTGACACGATCGGTTATTTAACCGATGGTGTGGAGGCACATCAGACCATGAGTCAGCTTCATCGGTTAACTGATGACAACGGTCCTTCGGACCGTTCTCATCGGATGGACTGATCATGTGTACGCGACCTCAGTCTGCTGCAAACAGTGTGTGCCAGCTTGTATTTAAACTGGTCACACTGTACTGTATGCAGCTTCTGACAGGCTGTGCAAAGAGCCCTGTATCTCCAATTTTGACCAGTAGTGGGGTAGGACTTCAGCTACCTATCCCTCACAAAGCTCAATTTTGTTTTTGTTTTGTTTTTATTGTTTTTTTGTTTTTACTGGTTTTATACACATCCCCGCATAGCACTGTATAGAAACCAGCAAGGCATAATATGCTGTTGCACTCCCTGGGTAGGTGCTAGGATTAATATAATTAGTGTAACATAGTTTTGTTCCCCTGCTTAACAGGAGAACTGCTAGAGAAATGTACTTAGCTATCTGCTTAACAGAGAAGCTGCAATTGATTAGTGTTGTCTGCTCAGTGTGCTCAGCGGCTGTTTGATTCTGCTTCTGGCCTCCTCTGTATGCAGGTAACCAGAGAAGGTTCTGGGTGAATAGGTGGATGCTATGCAGAACACAGCATGAATATTAATGCCGCGCCAACCCATCACAGGGAGGTTGGCCATGTAGGATTCTGTAAGAGGGTATTTATTCTTTGGACACACTGAGCATGGGATATTTCCTAGAAAGGAGTGTTCCAGTCTGGGAGGGGGCATGTTGCCTCCACCATGCACCTGGCTGCCATGTGGCCAACCAGAGGGCCTGATGTTATAGAGAGAGTGACCCTAGTTCTACAAAGAGCTTTCTGAGGGGCTGCCTATTGAAGACCTGGAATGGTATCACTCCTATAGTGTTGCTTGGAAGTTTGAATGAGTCAACCAGCTATCCCTGAACATTTTATGAGTACAAAGAATCTAAAGGATCTATAGACTTGTGCTCTTAACCCCTTCTGGTGTGCTATATATTCAGCAAAGGGTCCAGACAAGGGAACACTGGCTAGCGTTCTCAAGAGTTTTGTCCAGTTACTACTGCTACTAAAGGACCCAATCCTGAAACTACTTTGATACTACTACCAGGGGCGGACTGACCATTGAGTCATTAGGGCACTGCCCGAGGGCCCCATGCCATTAGGGGGTCCCATCAAGGTTGCCAGGCTCAGTAAAACCAGTGACAGTATGTACAAATCTGTGTTTTTTTCTAAATCTGTCCCTGATATGTCCGAAACCAACATGCTTTTGATGTGAAAATCCAGAGATTTTAGCTGCCCTGCCTCTGCACTGCCTCCTGGCGTGGTGGCAATCTATAAGCCCGGGGGCCCCATAATCTTCTATTGCCTGGGGGCCCCATGAGTTGTCAGTCCGCCCCTGACTACTACCAAGAAGAAGAATTTTATCTGCAAGGACTTCACCAGAGCTTGATCAAGAGCTTGATCAAGAGATCAGATAGAGTCCTCCTTGTAGTTTTATTCTTGAAGTATCCCACTTAATTCCCTTCCCTATCCAAGTTCTCCAAAAAAAATAAAAAAAAAACAACCCTAAGACTGATCATTGAAGACAACAAGCGGAATTGTGTGTGCACCTGGCTGTATGAAATTACCTTGTGCCTGGTTGCGGGGCAAATTTGGGGAAGACCTGGGCAAAGTACCAGTGGCTCCTACAGAGGTAGCGCTACAATACATAGACATCAGAAAAATAGATTCCGTCAACCCTACACTTAACAAATAATTAAATTTAAAATTATGGGATACAGATGGTGATAGTATTTTAATCATATGTATGTGAATATACATGCATAAGTGGTGACAATACTGGAAGAAAAGTACATAACCAGTGAAATTTGTTGATGTTTATTATTATGAAATACAGTTTTAACTTTTATATTCAATATAAGTATTTAAAAAATGTTTTAGAAATAGTACATGAGTAAAGCTGGGTACACACTGTTATTTAATTTTTTCATTCAACCAGTGGATGATCGAAAAATAACTGACAGATTTATGCATCCACAAAAGCGAAGTGAATCTAGGAATTTCGCCCGCCATGCTACTGTATTCTAATGCCCCGTACACACGATCGGAATTTCCGACAGCAAAAATCCGATGTGAGCTTTTGAATGGAAATTCCGACCGGACTTTTGCTATCGGAATTTCCACCAGCAAAAGATTGAGAGCTGGTTCTCAAATTTTACGATGGAAAAAACTCCTATTCCGACGCACAAAATTCTGACGCATGCTCGGAAACAATTCAACGCATGCTCAGAAGCACTGAACTTCGTTTTCTCAGCTAGTCGCAGTGTTGTACGTCACCCCGTTCTTGACGGTCGTAAGTTCAGAGAACTTTTGTGTGACCGTGTGTATGCAAGCCAAGCTTGAGCGGAATTCCGTCGGAAAAACCATCCAAGGTTTTTCAGACGGAAAATCCGATCGTGTGTACGGGGCATAACAGTGGGGTCTTCTCTGCTGTCAGAGTACACCGATCAGCGCTGCAGAATTTGGCTGCAGTGGGTGATTGAATGCAGAATTCCAAACAAGACTGTCGAACAGTAAGGGCCACACACAGATTGAATTTCAATTCATGTGTACCAGGCTTTATTGTGGTATCCCTTAAAATCCCAGTATATTAAGCAGTGATGGCTGGTGTTTTATTTTTTTTGGAGGGAGTGTCAAACAGCCACCACCCCAGACGGCTGACACCCCTTACCCCACGCTGTCGGTCGGGGTCACCCGCACCCCCCCACGCGGTCAATTGGTCATCCAGCTTTGCACTTACCCAATCTAGGCAGCAGGCGGGCAGCGCTCCTACGGGCAGCTGTTTCTATTGCATCTCCTCCTTCTCTGCATCACGACAGCTTCCTCCGTGAGTCTCCCTCCTTCTCCTCCTAGGTGTTCAATAGAATAACCTGTCCTTCCAGCCAATCGGGTGACGGGTATCAGGACCTGCTTCCTGATTGGCTGGGAGGAGAATCAGTGTTACAAAAGCGAATATTCATGCACTATTGTTCAAAACGTGGGTGTGCTCAGGGAGCCCACCCTTTTTTGAAGTCTATTAGAGCCTCTGGATGTAATCACATACTTCAAAAAAAGAAAGACCCATTGGAATCCATGCGTCTGGTGCCCCGCATGTAGATTACGGGGCTGAACGAATGGATGGAGGCGGCGCCCCTTATGGACAGGCCGCTGCTAATATAAAGCCCTGTACACACGATCGGTTTGTCCGATGAAAAAAGACCGTTTTCATCGGACAAACCGATCGTGTGTGGGGCCCATCGGTTTGTTTTCCATCGGTGAAAAAAATAGAACATGTTTTATATTTTTCCTATGGATAAAAAAACTATAGAAAAAAACGATCGTCTGTGTGGAAGTCCATCGGTCAAAAATCCACGTATATGCTCAGAATCAAGTCGACGCACGCTCGGAAGCATTGAACTTGATTTTTTTCAGCACATCGTAGTGTTTTACGTCACCGTGTTTTGCCACGGTCGGATTTTAGACTGATGGTGTGTAGGCAAGACTGATGAAAGTCAGCTTCATCGGATATCCGACGAAAAAATCGATTGGATTAAATTCCATCAGATATCCGATCGTGTGTATGAGGCTTTAGGGTACATTTGTGTAATTATTTTGAGATTCGTATACTATTAGATGTTGTAAGTTAGTATTATTAAGAGCTGTTCAGCATGAAATGAGATGCTGCTGCCCTGTATGTATTCTGTTTTAAAACAAAGAAGTTTGCATCTAACTCTGGCTCATGTCGGCATATGGTCTTTGGTTAATATATATATATATATATATATATATATATATATATATATATACTGTATACCTCAGTAGTGAGCTGAACATAGTTATGGGCAGTTGTGGGCCATCCTGGAAAGGTATTAATGCTTTTTTTTTTTTTTTTACCAATATTCATTGAATTAGGAAAAATATCGCTTAATACATTTAAACTTGCATACACTTGGAAAGTATCATGAGAAATAACCGATTAGGACCTGGGTATATCTACTTTATAAGGTCATTTGCCCTATGAACATGGTTTACGGGCATGGACAAAGTAATAGCTGTCCTGATCACAAATGTCCATCGCTGACTTTTCAACTGGAATAACCTTTATTTTCAAAATTTCATAGCCAGCCTCTTTAAATGCCATCTCCAGTTCTTCTTTAGAAATGGTCAGAGAGGAAAACTTTTTTGTGCCAACATAATAGTAAGTACAGTTAAGCGCACTCTGAATTATTATGTGACCCCCTGGTTTAATGAGGCTCTTAAGATTCCTCAAAGCATTGGTGAAGGATTCCATATCTTTGCAGGGTGCTTCTAAACAGAGGCAACTAATCAGGCAGTCGGCTTGTGGCATCTCCACCGGGTCAAATGGGTTCTTCTTCAGTGCATCACATGTCAGAACTTTTGTCACTGTTCTCCTTAATTTTTCTTCCTTTTTCTTACAGCTCTCACTGTCACTGAAAGGGGACAATATAGATTATATTTTCTCAGTGTTATGATTGCAAACATTTATGCCAACATACCAAATTCTCCTTGTGTGACTACTACAGAGCACCCCAACAGATCTATATATTAAACCTATCTTACATAACTGTATAAAACCAAAACAATAATAAGTGAATTTTATACTACATAACAGGAGGCCTGTGTTACATGGTAGAGTTTAAGACATACACATGTATTTGTATCCCATAAAGCAGTGGTTCTTAACCTTACTAGTGCCGTGACCCCTTGATAAAATTTCCCAAGTTGTGGGGATCCCTAACAGTAAAAAAAAATTTGTAGCATGAGTTGTCAGCACCCAAGGCAAGACAAGTAATTTGCGCCCCTAACCCACGAAAATGTAGCGTTCCCTGAGTCCCTTCTACTCATACAGTATAACAACCCCTGATGGTACATTTTAGGATGCATCACACTTTCTCTTTGTTCTCCTTTCTTTCCCTTTTATCTCTTTTTATGCTAGTTTTTTTTTTCCTCATCCCTCTCTCTATCCTTCTTTCTTATTATCCCTCTCCCTTTTTCTTTGTTCTTCCCCTTTTTTTCTCTCCATTGCATGTATTCTCTATTTTTATTCCTTCTCTTACTCCTTGGTGGGGGGTGTGGGAAATGGGATTAGTGGCAGTGCTGGCGGGGAGTTCTGATCAGCCAACTTAGGTGCTCTTGATCAAGGTCATCTGCTGATCTGAGAACTGTAGTGGGGATATTTAATGGCAACTATAATCACAGGTAGTGTTACTCACTGTGTCTCCAGCTCTGTGGGCCTCACAGCAGTGACACCTATGCCGAAATCAGGAGATAGGGTCTCCTCCAGCCCCTCCCACTTCACATTCCTCACCAGTCAGCTGACCTCTAGTCTCTGAACCCCGGCCATGCCGAGAACTGAATGGGCGGCTGCGAAGAGGCTGAGTGGGCGGCCGCTGGCTCCAGGAACAGCCCAGCTGGGTGGCCACAGGCTCCAGGGACAGCCCTTCTGGGCGGCCACGAAAAGACTGGGAGAGCAGAGCGGGCTTTAGGAAAAGCCCAGGATTTGGTGACCCCTGACAAATTGTCATTCGAACCCCGAGGGGGTCCCCACCCCCAGGTTGAGAACCACTGCCATAGAGGGAAGATATATTTTCCAAATACAATGATATCACCTCTATTTTTGCTGGGATGTACATGGTTCTTAAATCCTCTTAAAGTGGAGTTCCACCCATAAATATAGCATTACATCAGTAGTTTTAAAAAAATGTCATTAGTCCTTTATGAAATGTTTTATTTATTTTTTAGATGCCTTCAAAGTGTTGTTGCTAGGCAGAATAGTTAATCTTCCCACTTCCTGCACCTAGGTGCTTAAGCTTCCTAACCTACACCGCACAGACTCCTGGGAATGTAGTGGGTGTAACTTTCCAGGAGTCTGTGCACTCCCCAGTCTCAAAGAATCATGTGACTTGGACAGCACAGGTGCTGAAACCTGATCTGACACTGCTTGTGCAGCACTGACCATGTGCAAGATGTGCAAGGCTGAAATCCAGGAAGTCATACAGTCTGGCTTCATGATGCCCACACTTAAGATGGCCCCAGTCAATTTCTATTTTATAAAGAGTCTAAATGCTGTAACAACCTAACAAAACGGACCTTAGTTTACAGACTAACTTTACTAGAATACATTAAGCTTGTGTATTACAGGGGTATTTATATTTAAAAAGTGAAATTGTGGCCGGAACTCCGCTTTAATATGTTTATTTCTGTTTTGAGGGAAAGGTATAGTAATTTCCTGTCGCATCATGGCAGCATACACCTTTGGATTGTGGTTCCGCCCCCACGACCTGATAGGACCGTTTAACTATTTTTCCTCACCTGAGAAGGACAAGATGAAGAACCCCTTACCGCTTTTGCCCCAGCCAGGTTCTAGCCTCTCCTGGGTGGAAGTCCTCTCCTGTACAGCCTCTAAATGAGCTATATTAGAAGGAACCCCACTCTGATGGTCTCAGGGGTATGATACCAGCCTTACACAAACCTTAAATAGGTTTATACTGCAGCGACCTCCAGCTATTCTGAGCGTCTCTTTCAAATAACACTTACTGAGCCTTGTAGTCCTACAGCGATCTGGTCTCCAGACATGCGTGCCAGCTCCTCACAGACCTTAAATAGGTCTCTACAGCGGCCTCCAGCTTTCCAGTATAAAAAACTGTCTTTCTGTGCCCTGTAGTTCCTTGGCAGGCTCCAGGCATGACACTGAGCATCCAGTGACTTTCATGCATGTGCAGACAGGCTGAAAACATCCCCTACAGGCTCACAATGCTGACTTCTATGGGGATTCCAGCTTCCAAGATGGCGTCCGTCTGCTCACGGCACTACTGAGCATGTGCGGCCGTGACATCATCACCGAGCGCCAAATTTAAAAATCCCAGCTTTCTCTGCTGTTTTTTCTCTGAAAAAAACACTGTTCCTGCCAGCGCATTTCTGCCTACTGTTAAGACCACATTCCTAGACTTCTTCACAGGTTTCTACCAATGTAGGAAATGTCGAGTTTGCTCCTTTAGTGGCTGTACTCACAGACGAACACAAAAATTCATCTCCACGGTCACAATGGAAGAGCATACAATCAAACCGTTTATTACCTGTGCGACTGAGGGGGTGGTCTACTTACTCCAATGCCCTTGCGGGCTTCAATATGTGGGCAGAACCAAAAGACCCCTCTCAGTGAGGCTCAACGAGCATATCACTAATATTAAAGCTGGCTTTTTAAAGCATTCAGTCTCAAAGCTCCTGGCCCATAATAAGGACCCCTCAAAAACCATATTTCTGGGAATTGACAGATACAGTCCTCATTGGCGGGGTAGTTCACTGGTGAGATGTATCTCAAAATTAGAAATGGCATGGATCCATAAAATCAAATGTTACACCCCTTTTGGGCTTAACATTGAGGTCGACGTCAACGCATTTATTGACAACTCATGAATTGTGTTCATCGTCCTCTTGTTGACCTATTATGATTGATTTACCTAATAATTTGTGAACTTGATCTGAGGCGATGGGGTGACCTCTATGGTGGTTGTTTTTTTTTTACATAACTGATCCCCAAATACACTCAACCTGTTTGAGTGTATTATTTTTTTTGAAAAAAAATATTTTTTGAATCTATTTTTAAATTATTTTCAAATTATTTTCAAATTATTTTATTACATCTTTTCATATATATCTTGAGGTGTAGGCTGGCCAGCCTCATCTCCCGTTTTTGTATGGATTTTGTCCTCCATGTGTTGGACAGTATTAATATAACCAATCCACCAATTTCGGTTTTAATTATAATTTTAATTCATTTTATGCTAACTGTTTTCCGCTATCTTGGAGCTTAATATTGATATGTATGCGCTATTCGATATATATATATTTTTATTCTAGTTGTAAAGAAATTTTTATTTCGCCCATTATTGTTTTTTCTATTTACATGCTGGTTGTGCAACACCCTTGGGCCGGTCTATATTCAATGTTTATGACCACAAAATATCATAATAATTCCCTTCAGTTGGTAACACAATATTGCATTTAATTTATAAGATTGCCTTATTCACAATAGGACTACATTCTAATTTTTACATTTAGTCAATACGAACTATTTTTCTATAAACGATTTCCCCCCTGTAGAATAACTAAGACCATTCCAGGACGGTTTCTTCGTTTATATTTTTTCCATTTTTGGTCCCGTCAGGCCACCATAGGTGGTTACCAAGCTTGTCGACTCAGATCGAGGTTTGGTTCGACATAAATGGTATTTCACGCGATGCGTCAGTGCGTCGCCCGTGCCCCAGATGATGTAAATTTTATGACGAAACGTACGTCGGGAAGGTGACGTGCTGACGCATGACGTGACGATCCGAGTGGAACGGGCGTTCGAGTAAGCCGGCGCGTGTTTTTTATTTGTGCTTTTAATCTACTGCATTCGTGTAAGTGTGACTTTTTATTAAACTCGGGAGGATTTTTTCTACATACTTCACCATGTGGGCTCTGTTATTTCTTTTTTGGTAATTGCCGTTTATGGGAAATCTGGAGGATCTATAGGACACCTTAGTCAACAGCTGAGATCCATCAAGGCCCTGGCTAGGGTTTATATCCACAAGCTGATTTTAATGTCTCTTCTGGTAAGCCTTCAATTTATAAGGTGATCTGGTGATGGTGGTTTATTCAGTCACAACCATTTTATTTACATGTGCTGTTCTGTCATACTTCACCATATGAGTTTTATTTCTGGATAAATATAATTTTTCGCTGATCTTCCTGGAGGGCTCCTCATCCATCCGCATCTGGTGTTGATCACATAAAGGCCCGGGCTGGGGTTTACAGCCGCAAGCGAGTTATGCTTGCCGTCTGGTAAGCCTCCATTTTTTAGGTGTTTCTGTGGTGGTGGTTATTCAGCTATATATAAACATTGGACTTCTTATCATCAGGATTGTTTCATCACTTATCACGCAAGATCTGGGTCTTCACTATTTTGTGTCACAATAACCTTAAGCCATTTTTGGCTTTCATACTTCTGTTTTGAACTGTGTTCCACATTGAACTTTGTTTCACAACTTGAATTTACTTTTTTTGATTCACTTATTTTGGACAGTATTTTTAGCAGCCTTTGCAATAAGGGCTACTTTATTCATATATGGTCCCTATATATTCACTGTGTTAGTTTAGTTTTGTTATAATTCACAGCGCAACTTCATCTCCTTTCTTTGTACTATTTTTGTGTGTATAACCCTTAGTTGTTGCAGCTTATGTTAATTTAGTATTTTTCCTAGCCCGGTATTTTTCCTGGTTTATTTCAGTGGGATAGTTTGCACTGCTGTTCCTCCTTCAGGTAAGCCCCTGGGGTTTTCTCTTCCTTTCTGATCCCACCTTACTGCTGCTTACATGCTCACTTCCTACTGTCTCTGTAGGGGGAAAAACCTATCACTCCTTATGGAGGTCGCTGCCCCAGTAGACCATCACCAGCATAATAGGTAAGAGGGGGGAAGATTGGTAAGTAATGAAGATCGAAAAAGAGAGCCCTATCAGGTCGGGCAGATCGCCAGTTTCAAGATGAAAAGAGCCATCTAGAAGAAGCCGCTCAAACCACCGGCAAAGCCACTCGGACCATGGCAGAAGTCGCTCACGCAGCAGGGGAAGTCGCTGAAGTCGCAGGAGGAGCCGCTCAAGATCCTATTCAAGGCACAGACACTTCTATCATAGGAGGTCTCCTTCACGCAGACGATCTCCTCCCTTTCAGCATATGCGCCCATCAGGGAATTCATGCTGGGTCTGCGGTGCCATAGCACTTCCAGACAAGCTGGCTTGTCGCACGTGCCTAGACGAAGAGACCAGAGAAAGAGAGCTGCGCAATGATCCGGCCAGAGACGAATCCCTGCAAATCGCAGAGTTTGAAACAAGCAGGTCCGCACAAGGCACTTCACCTGCGACTCCTTCCACATCAAAAAAGTCAGATCCCTTATCTGACAATGAGAAATTAGAGGTCTCCACTGGATTCGACTTTGCACTAATAGAACCCTATATTAAATCAGTGAAGGAAGCCATTGATTGGGAAGAGGAAAAAGAAACTCAGCAAAAAGCGAGAAAATATTTTCCGGATCTGAAAAGAGAGCCAGAGCCCTTTCCATTTATCGATGAACTGGAAGACCTAATCAAGGATGAATGGTAGAAACCTGAGAAAAAGACCAGCAATAGTCTCAGCACTAGGCTTGCCAAACTGTATCCGCTGAAGGAATCTAGTGTCAATCCACTAGTAACACCGCCAGTGGTAGATTCTTCCCTGATGCGCCTTGCCAGGCATGTAACACTTCCAATAGAGGATGCGGTTACATTTAAAGATGTGCTGGACAGAAAGATCAATCTAGATCTTAAAAGAGCCTACCTATCTGCAAGCGGTGCCTGCAGACCATCAATAACGCTAGCAGCAGTGGGAAGAGCCATTTCAAGCTGGTCTTCCAATGCCGAAAAATTGGTATCTGGGGGAACGGATCAAGAGAGAGTAATCGCAGCTCTCCAGGAGCTTAGCCGTGCAGGCGATTTTGTCCCAGAAGCCTCTGTGAACATGATAAAATCAACATAAAGAGCAATGTTAAGCTCAGTCATGGAAGGGAGGGCAAGGAGGGCACTTTGGCTAAAACCCTGGTCAGCTGACCCTTCCTCGAAGTCTAACTGGTGCAAAATCCCATTTGACGGCACAAACCTCTTCGGAGAGAAGTTGGACTCGGCCATTTCAAAGGTCACCGGCGGGAAGTCAGGTCTCATCCCTTCAGACAGAAGGCCGAAGCAACAAAGACCACCAGATGAATCCTCCACAAGACAGGTATAGGGAAGCTAAGTCATACAGGCCCGGCAGAGAGTACAGGAAGAATTGGAAGAATCCACAATCATCCTTCCTAAAACTCCAAAAATCTAAGACCCCTGCCATGGGGGACCAGAAGTCCTTTTGAAGGTACGCCCGCCCAGCCAGCCATAGTAGGAGCCAGACTGAAGGACTTCAGACAGGTTTGGGCGGAGTTAATAAAAGATCCATGGACAGTAGCTACCGTCCAAGAAGGACACAAATGGAGGTTCATGAATCGTCCTCCAAGAGACCAGTTTGTCTCAACCAGAATCCAAACTTCTCGGGAAAAGAAGCTGGTGCTGACAGAATATTATGTTCAAGACTTAATTAAAAAGCAGACCATAGTGGAAGTACCACCTCCACAAAGGGGAAAAGGCTTTTACTCGCCTCTGTTCCTGGTAAAGAAAAGGATCGGGGATTTGCGCCCCGTCCTAGATCTAAAAAATCTCAATCGTTCAATCCTAGTGGAGACATTCAAGATGGAAAGCTTACAATCAATCCTCTATGCCATAAACATTGGCGACTGGATACTCTCAGTGGATTTGAAGGACGCTTACCTGCACGTTCCTATTCACACCGCATTCCAGAAGTTTCTCTGCTTCTCTGTGAATCATCAACACTTTCAATTTCAAAGCCTTCCGTTCAGGATTTCCACCGCTCCCAGAACCTTCACCAAGGTCCTGCTACCAGTAATAGCTTTACTAAGGCAGAAAGGGTTGAGAGTCCACCATTATCTGGATGACATTCTACTGCACGCAGACAACCAAGAGTCTCTTCTACTCCATCGAGATACCCTAACATCCACCCTTCATAAATTTGGGTGGCTGATAAACTGGAGGAAAAGCAATTTCCAACCTACCCAAAGAATGGTTTTCCTGGGAGCAGAACTAGATACCCGGCTCAATACCATAGAGCTTCCTCAAGAGAAGATTCCCGTCATAGTCCAAAAGGCAAAGAGGTTACTCTTATCCACCACGCTTCCAGACAGAGAATGTCTCAGCATTCTGGGGTCGCTATCAGCAACCATCCCTATGGTTCAATGGGCCCAGTGGAACACAAGACCTCTCCAGATATCAATCTTGAAACAATGGAACGGTGTATCGATGTCTCAACGAATCATCATCCGAAAGAAGGTCAAACAGTCTCTATGGTGGTAAACCTGGTTGTACAACCTAAAGAGGTACAAACGTTTTTTTTGTTTGTTTGCGCCCCCCAAAAAATTTGGAGCACCAGCCGCCACTGCTGGGGCAACTGAATTTTTCTTTCTGTATCATCACTACCGCTGGCTATAGTGATATATTATTCATTGTATTCTGATGGAGGGGAAACCTCCCGCTGTCAGAATACAGTGGTACAGCAGGAGATATTCAGCCATCAACCCATGGTTGAAGGAAAGAAATGTGCATAATCTATGGCCAGCCTTAGTCACAACTATCACACACTTGCAACTTACCTATTACCTTCCAGTTCACACACATACTTGACAATCGGAGTCCAGTCAAATGCATCATGTTCATTACTCAGCCACTTCTGTAGCTGTGTTCGGTTTTGCTCAAGAAAGTCGGAAGTGATGATATTGTTAAAAGCTTCGCAAGCAGATAGAAGATGATAAATTGCGGGTCCAGCTCCAAAGTCAATTAGTAGGTCTCCTTTAACACCACCTTAGGGGGAAAAAACAAACAATGGACCTTTGCTTTAGAAGTGTAGATAAGACAAGACAAAATCTGTCAACACTGTGTATAATAGATAAAAAAAAATTCTAATCAGTTGGAGCCTGTGTAATAAACCAAACCTTAATATTAACCGACCTACTGGCATTGTGTGTAGCACCCTGTAGTTTAGAGAACCTATATATTTGTATAAAGTCAGGTGATCTATGTTATGTGCCACCTGGACAACTGTCTGGGTGGACGTGTGTTGTGTGCCCCGGGCTTCTAGGTCGGAGATTGAGCCTATCCCAGGGCATCATCTGTTTGCTAGGCTGTGTGAGGGCTGATCCAGAAGTAAGAGAGCAATGCAGAGTTGGGATTGCGGCTTGCAGTCCAACCAGAAGTGACGGTTCTGCCGACCGGAGAACCTGTCAGTGGTCGGAGGTAGATCACCACAAAGGGACAAACCACCTTATTACCAGAGACCACAGTGAGTAACTGAAGCAAGTACCAGAGCAGTATTCTCACTGAACGTGCATGGTGGAGAATTGGGAAACTTCAGGCGGTGATCAAGTCAGGGACTGTTGGAAGGCAACATGGTTTAATATCATATTTTTGGAATTTCACTTCCTGGTTGATACAGGCAGATGGCCACAAGTTGTAATGTAACAAGTTGCACATCAAAGCTTTGTAGAATAAAAGCTTGGATCACGACCAGCTGGTGTTATCCTTATTAGCACTTTGCAAGCACTCTTCAAAGAGAGCCATGGCTGCCAGGATGATTGATGAAGGTGGGTTACAAAGATCAAAGGATCAACAGGCACTGATAGGCATGTGCAAAAGGGAAAATTTCGTTTCGTTTCGTTTCGTTTTAATTCGTTATTTAATTAATTTCGTTAAGTTAGATTCATTACATGTGTTAAATTCGTTTTCGGAACTCGTTCGTTTTCGACCGAATTTCGAAAAATCCGGTCGAATTCGAAAATTCTCTCTTCGAATATAATTTCGAAATTCGATCGGAATTCGGAAAAAAAAAAAAAAAAATTCGAATTCCAAATCGAAAACCTGTGGACGAAATTCGATCGGAATTCGAGAAAAAAAAAAAAAAATTCGAATTCCAAATCGAAAACCTGTGGACGAAATTCGATCGAAATTCGAAAAAAAAAAAAAAAAAAATTTCGAATTCCAAATCGAAAACCCGCGGACAAAATTCGATCGGAATTAAAAAAAAAAAAAAAAAAAATTTTTTTTCGAATTCCAAATCGAAAACCCGCGGACGAAATTCGATCGGAATTCGAAAAAAAAAAAAAAAAAATCGAATTCCGATCGAATTTCGTCCGCGGGTTTTCGATTCGGAATCGAAAACGTTCGGATTCGGTAAATTCATTAATATTGCAATTCGGGAATTCGTATGCATCCGAATGTCCGAATAATGAAAAATTCGTCCGAATTTCGATTCGGAACGAAACGAAATGCACATGCCTAGGCACTGAAGACGGCCCAGGGCACATAGACATGATACATGGACAATGCTGCCCCTAGAGGCCCATACAGCAGGATGGACAGGAATATAATATATTAAAATGACTACCTCTTGGCAATATCTCTTTGGAATGGAGGCAAGTGGGGTGGTTACTAGTGGGTGTGAATGAGGTATAAAAAGTGCACACAGGAGGGAAGTCGTCCCTTTTGGCTCTTGGCTTGTTTCTCTGAGCCTCGTGGCTCTTTGTGTTACCATCTTGAGCCCAGCTGATGAGACCATGTCTAGAGGACAGCAGTGTAATAAGTATCTTTGATGTTCTTTTGTTATATGCTCTGTATATTTTTCGTTAGTGTTTTCATGTTAGCATATATTCCTATTTTCTTGAGAAATAAATATGACATTGTTTTATTAAGCAGTGTGCTTGTTTTCATAGCTAACCTTATATCATTGTGCTTATCAACAGAGTTTTAATAGACTAGCTTGGATAATATTTATTTGTAGCAGTTATTTCAGGGACCCAACCAGTGGAGGTGACGCTTACAGAGCAGCCTTGTGTGTCAAGCTAGGGACTGAGCCGGTCAGCAGGGGTGATGCTTGAGAAGTATATGGAGTGCCAAGCTAAGGACCCATCAGGGAAACGTGGGTGACGCTTGAGGGAGATACCACCACAAAGATTGGAGGCTCTCAAGGGATTCAGAGTCTGTGAATCAGAGGGTTTAGTGAGAGACCAGGAGCTCAGTTTGGAAGAACTGCAAGAGGCAGTTGCAGTGAAGCTGAAGGGACTGTTATGTTTTAGTTGGGAACTGTTAAAGACTGTTGCCATAGGAGACAGCATTCCTGCATGCACAGATGTGGCACCTTGCTGAGGCCTTTTCCTGCACGGCTGATCCTATTGACGTCTTTGAGTCTGCCAGTTGAAAATACAGCTATATAAAGAGGAAGTAAACCCTCTTAAAATAATCCTGAAAAAAAAAACATCTGCAAGAGAAAGGCATAGCATAGCATACTAGCTCATTATGTGGCACTTACCTGAAATCGAAGCCCCCAAAGTGCTTCTCGTTTCCCCTCAGCTGCCGCCGTCATGACTGTGATATTGCGGCGGACACATCGGACACTTTTGACACATTTTTGGGACCATTCACATTAATACAGTGAACAGCGCTATAAAAACGCACTGATTACTGTATAAATGTGACTGGCAGGGAAGGGGTTAACACTAGGGGGGCGAGGAAGGGGTTAAATGTGTATCCTGGGTGTGTTCTAACTGTGTGTGGAGGGGGACTGACTGGGGGGAGGTGACCGATGCTGTGTCCCTATGTACAAGAGACATAGCATCTGTCTCCTCTCCCTGACAGGATGTGAAGCTCTGTGTTTACACACAGAGCTCCACGTCCCTGCTCTGTCAGTGCCGATCATGGGTACCTAGAGGACATCGCGGCCGCCAGGCACGCGCATCGGCATCTCGGGGACGCGCCAGGTGCGCGCGCGCCGCCCAGTGGCCGGAGGACGCGAAGACGTCAAATGACGGCGGCTGGGATTTATAGAGCCACCTTGCCGCCGTCATTTGACTATATGCCGGGGCTCAAGTAGTTAAAGGAGAAGCACATCCAGCTAGCTCCTTTACAACAGACATCCACTGACTATTTATGGCCCAGATAGGAAGGGTGCACGCCTTCAAGTCCTCCTGGACACCAGAAACCTTTGCAGCTTCTTCCTAAACAGTGTATGCAGCATCTTCCCCCAGCACAAGCAACAAAACACACCACAGAAAACTGCTTCAGTTGAAATTTTAGCACAAATCCAGGCCACGAGCCCCCAAATGTAATGCTTTGCTTCTATCAATTAAAGGTTCTTGCAGTAAAACCAAGAAAAATTAGAGCTCTGTGGTAAATCAATAAGCTTTTACTAAACAGAAAATGCTTTACATACAAAACTATTACAATATTAGCAATATAATACAAAGCTGACAGATATACCTATAACAAGGAAAAATGCTACCTACTTCCTAGAAAAACTATGGTCTGTATACAAAGAATACACAAAAAGGTTACTTAGCTCCGCTTATAGAAACTTCACAATCTCCTTGGCAATGAGGACTCTTTGAGGATTGCCAGAATCTGGAGATGTTTTTGGCCCAGTCTCCTGCAGAGACCTTCCTTGGTGTCACATCATTACAAAATCCTCCAAAACTCTCCAGCTTCAGGCAGCCATGTCTTCCTCTTTGTCCTTCCAAACACATCTGTTGTCCAAACACATGTTTCTTTCAAAAGCTCTCCAAGCCCCTCCCACCCATTTCCTGCATACACCAACTTCCTGCAAAGAACTTCCTGTCTCAGTTATTTACATAAGAATGGAGGGGGAAAACCTCTGTAAACATATGCTCTTACTAAACCTAAACTCTATATTATTGCAATAAAGTCACTATACAAATGGCCATAGCAACACAGGCATAAAAGGCGTGCAAAACACACCACCTTAAATAATGAGCATCTCCCAAACAGCAATATGGGGAGGTTCATCCAGGACTTCAGTTTGCCTACGATTTTTGAGAAGATCAGAGGAAGATGGTTAAAGGAGTAGAGAGAAGATGGTTCCTTACCTATTTTTATGTCTAAATAAGTGATACATTTATTGTTGATGGGGAAGGGGGTTGATGATGCCCAAGGTCGTGGATGCAAGGTACCTAAGGGTAGGACCTCCCTTTTATTGAAGTTTATTTTGAGGCCTGAGCATTTAGGAAAGGAGTTGAAGATAGACTGAATGCTGGCTATATCCGAGGAGGATGACGTTGTCTAAAGCTTTTTCGGCATCTAATCTTATGATTGCAGGGTCTTCTAGAGGGTGGGATTTTACATATTCAAATGCTGCTAGTACTTTCCATATATTTGAAAAGGCTGATCTGCCTTTTGCAAAACCTGCTTGTGCCGGGTAGAAGGGGGCATGTAGTTTGCTATTATTTTGGAAAGGATCTTGGAGGCCTGGTTCACACTGGTACGATTTGAGATGCGATTTGAGATGTCTGTGTTCTTTAAGGATGTAATGTGTGTTGGATGGTGCATGCCCTTATTAAGTCTGGCTCAGAGTTTCCCTGCTTTATTTCTGTGTTTATGGTATTGTAATTGGGTGTGCGATGACTTTATGTGTTCTAGATTTTTGGCCCATATGTCAAAAAGACGCTTGATTCCTATTAAGCTGCTAGAGCGCTGGCTTCTTGGTATTTTTTCTGTGTGGTTTTCTTGTAGGTGACAACAAAGGAGGTTATTCTGCCTCTTAAAAATGCATTGTCAGCCTCCCAGAAAAGATTAGGATTCGCCACATGGGAGGCGTTGGTTGAGGCATATTCCGACCAAGCGTTTTTTAACATATGTTTGAATTTTTCGTTTTGTCCTAAGTATGCTGGGAAGCACCATTGGTGGGTGTTAGTGTAGGTTTGGAGGTTGTAAGGTTGTAAGGTTCTTGTGAAAAAGGATGAGAACCCCTGCTTTACGTCCCTTTGCTGCTGAGCCTATAACCTTGCCTACCCATAGCTTTTGCATATGGGAGTAGTCACCTTCAGTGAGATGGGTCTCCTGTAGCAGGGCTATATCTGCTTTTATTCTCGTTGGATGTCAAGGGATCCTCATTCTTTTCATTGGGGACCTCAGCCTCTTAACGTTCCATGAAATTATTCTCATGGCATGTATGGAGCAATATGTATTGTAGGAAGTCTAAAGGCTTGCTTTTTTGAATACATAATGGAACTTTTGAATTTGTGGCTGACGGAATAAACCCTTGTTAGGAACTGGAAGGGAAGAAAGGACAATAAGAAGAGAGAAAATTAAACTAACATAAAGTAACATAAAACTGTCTGACTTCACTTTTTTCATATGTCTCTTCACTACCAGTTGAGCCGCTAGCCCGCATGCAGGTAGTGGTCAAGTAGGCTCGAGTGCAGCCCCTCCGAGTTGTCGGCCGGCAGCTGGTTTGTGTCCAATATGACCATAGCAGAGAGGACCATCTGCTAGGAGAGACTGATAGTGGTGGTAGGTAACAAAACCTAGTGAGGATAAGCTTACATTGAGACATCAAAAGAAGGTGCACACTAAAAAAAGGGCCCAAAAGTGCACTTCTCAGCACCAAAGGAAATAAATTAACTGATTATAAGACTCCAATGTTCAAACAGAGTGAAGAAAAAAACAACATATAATTAAATAGAATAAAAAATATCCAAAATCTAATAGATGATAAGATATATATAGAGCAGCTGTTTAAAAATAAATAAATGAAACATCATCTATAGAAATACACATGAAAAAAGTATCAAACACATGGAACCATAAAAAGTCCAATTGATAAAACAGTGCTAATAATGGATGAAGTCCAAATCCACATAGATAAATAAATCATGAAAGGTGGTAAGTGCTTCTAGGGTTTGAACAGTAGTGCACCCTACACCAGCTCCCAATCTTCACCGCAGAAGTGAGGCACAACTCCCCCTCTGGGGTTCACACTTACCAGAATATTGAGTAAACAGAGCCTTGAATACAGATTCCTCTTATTAGACCTCCTTCATCACCTCAGAAGCAGCAAAGGTTAATCTCCATTCATGGTGCATAGAAAACACAAAGGCACTGACATAGTGTAATCCTGCTTTAATAATATAAAACCTGTGTACCAACACCCTGCTTCCAATATACGTATGTAGCACTTACCCCCGAAGGAGCTGCTGGTAATTGATTGGGCCTGTACTCTGCTTTTCTACCCCAAATAATTTGTCTCAACCCGCTTGACACAGCTGTGTAACAGTGTGGATGTGAAACCTTCACTAAACGGAACAACCCCACATAACAGTGTGTATATAGTGTACCTTTATCGCTATCTGGGCATCCGTTGTTCCACCTGTTAGAATAATGAACAAGCCTCACACCAATTGTGATCAACCAAAATGTAAGTTTACTGGAACTAGTATAAAGACAGTAGTTATAATAACTGCATCAACATACAACTTACTATAATAGTGCAATGAGTGTACACAAATTATTAACACTTAAAGGTCCCTTGAGCCTCTACTGCGGCGCGTCTCCAAGTGGGACTAGTGCTCAGAGTGACAATGCCTTGACACTGGTCACCTTCCCACTTCCAGTACGGCCGCACCAAACATACCAATGCAAGGATATCAACACAGCACAATACAGTTTCTCAAGAGCTTCCCCTGAGGTATAAGGCAGCCTTTTGTCTTACTGTATCCACAGCACAAACCCTCCCAATGAGAAGTGTAGTCTCTGGTCTTCTTTGTCTTCGGCTAGCGATTATACTGCAGTGTTTGTAATCCAATGGTTTAACAAGTAATGAAGTAACATATGTGAAGAGTGATAACAATTCCTGCTATACAGCACACTTGTAGATGCCTTTGGTGTAGGTATAACTTAATCATCAGTCAGCCCTCAATGAAGCATAGGCTTTTAAACCTGATTGAACTCAGTCTATTTGAATGAGACCTCCCCGTAGGACTACAGGTCCCAGCAATACTGTGAAATGAGTCTAAGTGTGTTACGGGTGTTAAATAACTTCTGGGCGACAGCCCTCTCACCACTCCAGGTCTGAAAAGTTGTGAACCTCCGCTCCGGCTGTCTCAGTCCTGCTGCCAGTCAGCACTGTCACACTGCTCCGCTCCGCAAGCAAACCGGACATCCACTTTGCTCCGTCAAGGGTCCTGGGTCCTCAGACCCGATCACACTGCCTCTCCAGCACACTGTGGTAAGGCAGAGTCAATGGATGTTGTTCTGCTCTGCACGATGTAGGCCCAATTCTGAACACTTCTTCACAGATCCTCTCAGGCAGACCATGCATCCAGAAGAGACAGAAAATGGCTGCACTCTGCCTTTTATTACCCACCCAGCATGCAGTTCAGCCATTTAGTGTTCATGGGTAAGTGAGTGAGCATTATGGGTAAGTGAGTATCTTCACAGTCAATAAACATTTTCAGCTCTGCCTGTGTAAGTTAATATATCTCTCTCACATTGGCATTTGGCTCCCTCTAGTGGTATGCAATCTTTAGCATTACATGACAAAAATACCAGTGCTACATACTCCCCCTGCTTTAAGTCTTTGGTCCCCAAAGATATTCAAACGCTTAGCTCTATTACACATTTTTGCCTCTAGGCGATTGCACAATACTGACAGAGGAGCCTCCCACCAGTTCTCATGTGATGGGAGACTGTTCTGTGCACTCACAGCTGACACTGTAGTGTCTGGTACAGATGTGTCAAGGGGTGGGTTGGGGTTCTCTCTTTCTGAATTGACAGTAGAGAGACCAGGCATTTCAGAATTTCTTTTGGCAGTAAACCTAGTCTGGTTGGAGCATTCACCCAGCACATCATAAGTTAATCTTTTGGGTGCATGAATCTCTCTTTTAACTCTTTGTCTCTTGGGTGTAGGCACTATCTTCGAGCAGGTACTATCCTCTCCCACTTCAGACTCTTGTACTTCAATGTCATTAAAGGACGAGTGATCCTCAGAATGTCCATTTTGTGGCACAAATTCTGGGGCTTCTGGTCTAAGAATTCCATTGTCCTTTCTTCTTCTGTGGGGTGAACAGTTTGCATCAACTCCTGGCATTTCAGGTGACCACAACCAGCTTATCTCCATCTCCTCCTCCTCACTACCTTCTGTGGCAAGGGATCCAGATTGAGACCTAGTTACAGGTCGAGGTACAGCAGTAGACGTGGACAGTAGTTCCTGTCGTGAAGTTATTCGGACTGCTTCTGTTAGAGGTAGGAGGTGATTCCGGTGCCACATTTTTAATGGTCCTGTACTCCCTTCCGGTTTGATCTGATATACCGGCAGTCCTGGGAGTCGTTTGCATACAATGTACGGCTGTGACTTCCAGCGATCAGCCAGCTTGTGTTTCCCTGGTATGCCCAGGTTTCTCAACAAGACTCGGTCACCAGGTTGTAGATCTTGAATCCGTACCTTGAGGTCAAAGTTCCTCTTGTTTCTACTTCCTCTTGTGTCCGATGTGGCTTGGGCTTTTTCATATGCGGCCTTCAAACTTCTCCGCAATCTGTCTACATACCCTCGGTGAGAAGTCTCTGAGGTGTGGTCCAGAGAAGTGCCAAAAGCCAAATCCACCGGTAGTCTGGCTTCTCGTCCAAACATCAGACGATAAGGCGAATACCCTGTAGCATCACTTACGGTGCTATTGTAGGCATGTACCATGGCTGTGATGTGTTTACTCCACTGTTGTTTTTGTTCAGAGGCCAGAGTCCCCAACATGTTGAGAAGGGTTCGGTTAAACCTCTCTGGTTGAGGGTCCCCTTGTGGATGGTAGGGAGTAGTCCTGGATTTTTTTATGCCTAGTAGATCCAACAGTCGTCTAATAAGGGTACTCTCGAAGTCTCTTCCCTGATCTGAGTGGATCCGTTGAGGCAAGCCATAGTGAATGAAGAATTTTTCCACTAAGGTCTTCGCCACTGTAGATGCCTGCTGATCCCTGGTGGGAAATGCCTGAGCGTATCGGGTGAAGTGATCAGTGACTACCAGGATGTTTCCTTGCCCACTCAGGTCAGATTCCAAACATAGGAAATCTATGCATACTAGATCCATTGGCCCTTGACTCTCTAAATGGCCCATTGGGGCGGCTCTCTGGGGTAAGGTCTTCCTTTGTATGCACCTGAGACAGGAATGACAGTAGCTCTCCACTTCAGTCCTCAAGTATGGCCAATAGAACCTGTCCCTCACCAGTTGGAGAGTCCTTTCTGATCCCAGGTGGCCATGGTGATCATGCAGGGCAATTAATACTTTCTCTCTATGCTTCTCTGGCAAAAACAACTGCCACTTCTCTTCAGAATCTTCAGAGGGGCCCCTTCTGTAGACCACCCCTTGCTGCAGCTGCAACCGATCCCACTCTTTGCGAAGCAGGCGAGCTTCCTTCTGAGCGCTCTGGAGAAGTAGATCAGGGTGTTGGCTCTCCAAAGCCTTCAATACCAGGCCACAAAGGGGATCTTCCTGTTGGTCTCTCCGGAGGTCCTTCCTAGATAGCTTAGGTAGACCCTCCTCCACAATTTGAGTGACATTACAATAGCACTTAGGCACCCCCGCAGCGGACACTCCGACTTCTTCAGCCCTGGCTCCACCTTTCACTTGTTGTTCCGCCCCCTCACAAAGGGCTCTCACACTCTCAGGGGTAAGCTGGGTCCATCCTCCTGAGTGGTCCTGGGAACAGTGGGGCCTTCTGGACAGTGCATCAGCGTCTCGATTCCCAACTCCTGGTCGATATTTCAGGCTGAAAGTAAATGCAGAGAGGGCAGCCAACCATCTATGGCCTGTGGCATCCAATTTTGCTGTAGTGAGCAAGTATGTGAGAGGATTGTTGTCCGTCTTAATCACGAACTCGGCGCCATATAGATAGTCTTTTAATTTGTCTACTACTGCCCACTTCAAGGCCAGAAACTCAAGCTTGTGAGTTGGGTAATTCCTCTCAGCAGGTGTCAGACTCCGGCTCACATAAGCAATAGGTCGTAAATGTCTGTCATACTCCTGATAAAGCACTCCACCTAGTCCATCTCGGCTGGCATCCACGTGCAGTTCGTAGGGTCTGGTAGGGTCTGCATAGGCCAAGACCGGGGCAGTGGTAAGGCTCCACTTCAGCTGTCTAAAGGTCTCTTCGCATTGCGGAGTCCACTGGTCTTCGATGGACTCTTTCTTCTTCCTAGGTCCCTCTTTTGGTTTTCCAGGTTTGTCCGAGTCAAAACCAGCTTCCTCTTGGTTCTTCAACAGCTCAGTGAGTGGATGAGCTATCTTGGCAAACCCTTCTACGAACCTACGGTAGTATGAACAGAACCCTAAAAATGACCTAAGCTCGGTCACATTCGTGGGTCTGGGCCAAGAGGTGACAGCTTCCAGCTTCTGAGGGTCTGTGGCCACTCCTTCGGCGGACACAATGTGGCCCAGGTAACTCACTGAAGGTTGATAGAATTGGCACTTCTCCATGGAGAGCTTCAGGCCTTCACCATGGAGTCTCCTCAAGACTTTCTCCAGGCGCTCTTCGTGCTCCTCCAATGTTCTGCCAAACACTATGACGTCATCCAAATATACCAGCACTTCAATCAGGTTCATGTCACCTACAGTCTTCTCCATCAACCTCTGGAAAGTGGCTGGGGCTCCAGACAGACCTTGTGGCATGCGATTGAATTCAAAGAATCCTACAGGAGTAATGAAAGCGGTCTTCTCCCTATCTTCGGGGTGCATGGGGATCTGGTAGTACCCACTTTTTAAATCCAGCACACTGAACCACTTTGCCCCCGACAGGCTCTGTAAAGCATCTTCTATTCGGGGTGTGGTGTATTGGTCGGGAATGGTCCTTCGGTTCAGTGTCCTATAGTCAATGCACAGTCGTAAAGACCCATTCTTCTTCCTCACTACCACTATTGGGGAAGCATACGGACTCCGAGACTCTCGGATGATTCCTGTCTTCTTCAACTCAGCCAGCTGTTCCCGCAGATCTTCCAAGTCTCCCAATGGAATCCGCCTGACCCTCTCTCTGAAGGGTTTATCTTCCTCCAATCTAATCTTGTGTTCAGCACTTTTTGCAAGCCCCACATCAAACTCACTTTTTGAAAACGCAGTTCTCCATCTCAGGAGCTGAGTTTTTGCTCTCTCCATCCAATCAGGTGTTAGGGGGGTGTTTTTCGGGTAGAACTCTTCCATAGGAATCTCTCCCTCTTGTCCACCCACGATACCATACGATAAGACTGGGGTTGCTTGATTCACCTGCCCCAGCAACACTCTAGCTGGCATCTTCACAGGTGAGGTTGTGGTGTTCCGGACACTGACTGAGACCTTCCCTCCGCTCCGCTTCAGCGCCTTGGTCGATAACAATTCTGGGATTATTTCCAACTCTTTATCTTCCTTCTCTCTGTCCGTCTCAAGGACGATGAAAGGGCTAGGTTGTCTCCAAGTCAGTTTGATAGAAGCTTTCAAACAGACTACTTCACCTGGTTGCACAATCTTCTCACTTCTGTCTAGGCGCCAGATTTTTCCCACTCCTTCCGCCGGGGCTTTCTGCTCATGCAATAGATTCTGGTACACTTGTGCTAGCATTGGGTGTACCTTCGTGGCTGGAGTGCTCTGTACTTGGACAAGCGGTGTCAAAAGTCTTCGGACCAGGTCGGTATTTGTCCCAATGATGAGAGAACTTCTATCAGCCCCTGGGGGGCGGGGACACACCACTGCCAGGGTATCGAAGGTTTCGGCCTTTCCTGCCACACTCGGGTCGAAGGTGAGCTTAATGGGTAGGTAGCCGTCATAAGGGAAATTCTGGGTCCCTAGGCCCCATATTTCCAATTCCTCCAGCTTCTGCAGTGGCAAGTGTCTGAGATGTTTTTCATAAAAGTCACTGTAAAGTAAAGTCACTTGGGCTCCAGTATCCAACAGGGCTTTAGTATAAATCCCTTCCACTTGGATGGGGACAATTGGAGAAGGTCCCACTAGCTCAGGAGGGAATCCATGGGGAGTGGCAGGTTTAGCCTGTTTGGTAGTTTGCACTTTTACGCCTCGCTTCTGTGGGCTCTTGACCGGATTCGGCCTAAGTGTGTCCCCAGGGACCTGGTATGTATGAGGTTGTTTGGAGCTGGCGGTTGTAACAGGGCGCCCAGCTGGCTCCTTCACTGGGGCCCTCTGAAGTTTTCCGCCGGCTTTTGACGTTTTGTTTCAGGATTTGCTGGGCTTGGGCATACTTGACGGTAGTGTCCAACTCCCCCGCAGTTGAAACAGGTCTTTGGCTTCGCCGGTTTCTCGGTCTGAGCGGCTGTAGGATCCATCGGGGTCTTAGGTGCCGGGACTTCCTCCCTCTGTGGTCCAACCAGCTTAGCAGTCAATAGGGCCATCATTTCCAACATCTCTTTCTGCATTTGAAACAGTTTTCCTAATTCAGACTGGGGCAGATGTTGTACAGGTAAGGACCAGGGCATTTGATCAGTGTTCACCGTCAGGACACTGGGTTCCTGGGAGCCCTGTAGAATTTCAGATTGATGCCCTTTGGTTCTTACTGTGGTGCTGGACTGAATTTTCCTTTGTTTCTTCTCCCTTTCCATCTCCATCTTGGCTGCTTCATTAGTCTCTTCAATGAGCACCTCATCTGTAGTGAAAGGATCGTCCAAGTACTGCCTTAACTGGAACTTGATATAGTCACTTCTCAGTCCTGTAGCCACAGACCTCAGGAATTTCTTTTGGATCAGTTCAGCCCCAAAGTGTTCATCTGAATCTTCTCCTTTCGAGACAGACAACAGGCGGTCTTTCAATTCAATGGCCCTGAATAAGAAATTCTGGGGAGTCTCCTGACTGCTCTGTGCCATATTTATCAGTTGATGATATAGCTCAGCAGCATCTTCCTCTTTGTAGTAGCTCTTTAGTATTCTCCTGAGTTGTACTAAAGTCAGTCCATTTTTCATTTCCAGCATGCCTCTGATACTCAGACCTGGGCTAATGGCGTTGACTACAGCCTCTACAATTTCGGATTCAAGATATCCTCTTTGGAGTCCCAGTTCAATCTGATGCAGAAGATTTGTATAGGACAGGTTGCCTTTCTGTTCCTTCTCTCCTATCTGACCTTCAATCTTGAAATCTTTCCGGATCGTCACCTCTGGCAAGTGGCTATGAGTGCGTCTCTGGATGACTGAAGCAGGTCTTTGCCTTTGCTTACCACCGCTCGAGTCCTTGCACGGGACACTTAACTCTTCAATGTGTCCTGCGATCATGCCGGAGGTCTCCTTGAACCTTTCTTGTATATTGCGGTACTGCCGTTTTAGGTCAGCTAGTTGTCGTTCCGACTGGGAACCTCTCCTGTGCGTGTCAACCACGGCCTCTTCCTTCTCCAAAGGGGGCCTTGTACTGATTTTGGTTGGAGTTGACCCAAAACTAACTCCCAGCATTGTTGGCTTAACATGTCTAGAGTTGGCAGAGCTCCCTCCGAGCCCCTCTGGGTGCGTCAGGTAAAACTTGGTTTTGCCAGCTAGCTGCACACTCGAGCCTCTAAAGTTCTCCGGAATTCCCTTTCTCCATTCCAACAGGGCATAAGTGTGAGAGGTCCCACAATCTGGTCTGATGGCAATCACCCAGGCCTTTCTATCTGGGGACAATGCCTTTACAATCTGGCTGACCTGTTCTTCCTCCCAAGCTTCTCCTGGGAGTGCGATTGCCACGCTCGCTTCTGAGCGAGCGCCTTCTGCTTCACACCACCGCTCCACTGTGACGGGGTCCATACTGGTGCCAAGAGGGTGGGCTTAATTTCAGAGTAACAGGATCCCGGACGAGCCCCCACTTGTAGCACTTACCCCCGAAGGAGCTGCTGGTAATTGATTGGGCCTGTACTCTGCTTTTCTACCCCAAATAATTTGTCTCAACCCGCTTGACACAGCTGTGTAACAGTGTGGATGTGAAACCTTCACTAAACGGAACAACCCCACATAACAGTGTGTATATAGTGTACCTTTATCGCTATCTGGGCATCCGTTGTTCCACCTGTTAGAATAATGAACAAGCCTCACACCAATTGTGATCAACCAAAATGTAAGTTTACTGGAACTAGTATAAAGACAGTAGTTATAATAACTGCATCAACATACAACTTACTATAATAGTGCAATGAGTGTACACAAATTATTAACACTTAAAGGTCCCTTGAGCCTCTACTGCGGCGCGTCTCCAAGTGGGACTAGTGCTCAGAGTGACAATGCCTTGACACTGGTCACCTTCCCACTTCCAGTACGGCCGCACCAAACATACCAATGCAAGGATATCAACACAGCACAATACAGTTTCTCAAGAGCTTCCCCTGAGGTATAAGGCAGCCTTTTGTCTTACTGTATCCACAGCACAAACCCTCCCAATGAGAAGTGTAGTCTCTGGTCTTCTTTGTCTTCGGCTAGCGATTATACTGCAGTGTTTGTAATCCAATGGTTTAACAAGTAATGAAGTAACATATCTGAAGAGTGATAACAATTCCTGCTATACAGCACACTTGTAGATGCCTTTGGTGTAGGTATAACTTAATCATCAGTCAGCCCTCAATGAAGCATAGGCTTTTAAACCTGATTGAACTCAGTCTATTTGAATGAGACCTCCCCGTAGGACTACAGGTCCCAGCAACACTGTGAAATGAGTCTAAGTGTGTTACGGGTGTTAAATAACTTCTGGGCGACAGCCCTCTCACCACTCCAGGTCTGAAAAGTTGTGAACCTCCGCTCCGGCTGTCTCAGTCCTGCTGCCAGTCAGCACTGTCACACTGCTCCGCTCCGCAAGCAAACCGGACATCCACTTTGCTCCGTCAAGGGTCCTGGGTCCTCAGACCCGATCACACTGCCTCTCCAGCACACTGTGGTAAGGCAGAGTCAATGGATGTTGTTCTGCTCTGCACGATGTAGGCCCAATTCTGAACACTTCTTCACAGATCCTCTCAGGCAGACCATGCATCCAGAAGAGACAGAAAATGGCTGCACTCTGCCTTTTATTACCCACCCAGCATGCAGTTCAGCCATTTAGTGTTCATGGGTAAGTGAGTGAGCATTATGGGTAAGTGAGTATCTTCACAGTCAATAAACATTTTCAGCTCTGCCTGTGTAAGTTAATATATCTCTCTCACATTGGCATTTGGCTCCCTCTAGTGGTATGCAATCTTTAGCATTACATGACAAAAATACCAGTGCTACACGTACAATTCATATAATTGTAAAGAACATAAAAGAAAAGGGTAATCACCGCTGTCCTCTGAACACAGGGGCCGCGCTTGTGCTAAAAGCACAGTGCTGCTGAGACCTTTTCCTGGTTACGATATTGCAAGCAGTGGAATGCACTCTTCTCACTTCCTGGTTACGCCATCGTAGCCACGCCCTGATGCGCTTCGTCACTTCAGACTTCCACAGAGGGCGTCTGTGGAAGTCGGAAGTGACAAAACGCGTCAGCGCATGGCTACGACAGCGTAACCAGGAAGTGAGAAAAGTGCAGTGGATCCGGCCGGCAGTTGATCCGGACGTTTATTGTGGTCTTTGTTCTTTGTGCCAGGGACCAGCTGAAGTGGCCATATTAGGTTCCGGGGTTGCCTATGTGGGGGAAGTATGCCTTGAGCAGGATTCCGTACCGGGAGCGCGTCCGGGAGAGATACTGCTCCATACAGTTTAATGTAGGGCAGGCGTGAGAGGTGATCCGGTGGTAGAGGAGCTGCCCTGGGAGTCTATATCAGGTTTTTACCTGCAGGCTCAATTGAATTGACAATTCAATTCAATTGACCCTCCCAGACTTCCAGTTCCGGCACCATATTTGCGGACAAGGAGATCGGTGGCTCCGCAGCCACCGATCTCCTTGTCCGCAAATATGGTGCCGGAACTGGAAGTCTGGGAGGGTCAATTGAATTGAATTGTCAATTGTCAATTGAATTGTAATAGCTGATGAAGATCAGATGGATATATTATGACTTGAAGAAAATAATTATGACAACACCATCTAGTGGTGAATATCCATATGGTTAGAATTGCCAATACAAACATGCCTATATTTCCTACATAAATGAAACAGTTAGGACAGCACCATCTAGTGGTTAATATCCATATAAAAAAACAGAAAGGTGCAATCAGTGCAAAAATATACAACTAAAAACCCCCGTATGCAGGCTGAGTCATGCAAGCAGAACTGAAAGGGTTAACACGTGTAGCGCCCTGCTCCCAAATGACTGGGCGCTATGTCAAATTTAGAGGGTGTTTGAGCCGATAATGTGGCTCAGACTGTATTGTTTATTCTAAATTAGCCTCTGTCCTGGCAGTGTCTGTGCCTGATAGCATTGTCCCACTGTTGCCTGTGGGTGGCGATACCCCCACAGGTAAGTGCTGGAACATGGGCAAGCCATAGACTATTGAGTGCCTCTCCTCGGGAACAGACCAGTGGGAGTGGAGCCCCGCTGTGCATGCTGGGGTGGGATACTTAAGGGGCAGACGCCATATTTTGGGGCCCTTCGCCTCGTGGCCCGCCTGGCGAGAGGTATGTGTTATGTGATTTCTAGCCCGAGGCTGCATCTCTAGCAGTAGGTCCAGTTATGCTGACTGGGGCCTACAAATCAAGAGGGATCCCAAGCTGTCCATCTAAGTGAAGGAAGCTACACTTAATGAAGGAAACTGGGGAAGGACCTGCCCTGGAGGAGACCAAGTGGAAGGCTTATGTCTCGGAATAGGCCTGGTGACCTTATTAAGGAGGCATCCATAACTCAAGTTGTCTTACATTTCGCTGGCTTAAAGGCTCTTTAACTGTAAGGCTGGAAGTTCAGGTTACATCCTGTTCCCAATCGGTCTGTGGCAGAGACTGTTATTGAACTGGTTCGTGCATCATACCCGGCTGCTAGGCCAGGTGAGAGGGGCCTATCCGGGTGAGCAATACCCACTCAAGTGGAGTGGTGAATGACTTTGGAGTTCAGGGGTTTTCCCCCAGTGATCTGTATCCTGTGCCTGAACCTTCCCTTCCCCCTTCATCCTTCTACCTTCTTCACAAGTTTTGAGCAAAAGAATAAAACCTGACAGTAGAGGTTTTACATCTTGTGTGTACATTGGAGTTCTTTGAGACTTTCTTCCTCTAGACGACAAAGGTTAAGGTAATGTGCAGGCCCGAAATCTAATCAGCAGCTCCTACAGGGGTAGTTGCTACACGTGGGGGCTCGTCCGGGATCTCTGCTGTTACCTCTCACAACTGGATTGCAAGTTCTTTTCTTTATTGGAAGTCTGCCATTAAGAAGGTGTTGGACTCTGTTCTAAAGGAAAACAAGGGGTTAAGGATACAGATCACTCTGCTGGCTGCGTAGTCCGTGGGTGGAAGGAAAAACCTGAAAGCTACGTGCCAAAAAGAACCTAAAGGGAAGGAGATTCCCCGCCCACTGCGTGAGATGCATGAGTGTGTTTGGCGCCAAAGACCACAAGCTGCTGGATCAAGCAAGGACATCGATGAGCAGTATGTCACTACTTTCGTGGGCACCATCCATGCCGGGACCTAGAATGCTCTCTATGTCCACCACTATGGGTGCCGCTAACGGATACAGGGATCCGATTGAGGCCACGCGGACGTTTCGCCTTGTACACGAGCCAAGATGTGGAGGCTCTGGGCATGCTGTGCCCTGAATGCGAAGGACTGGCCATGCATTTGCCCGATATCTATCCTGCGGGGAACATTTGTTTGAGGTGGAACAACCCACCGTGCCTCCTCGGGCCTATCGGTAGACTGAAACACAGGTACCGTTGTATTGGTAAATGTTGCCTTTGCCCCTGCGGTTCAGCCTGCGCACACCGCGTCTGCTGCAACAAGTGTATCCGGGAGAGATGTCGCTGTTACCAACGCTATCAGCGGACATTGCAGCGGATACCACATCAACAGCCAGGGCAGCCATCACACATTTTGGGGCCCCGTACACAGCTTTAGGCAGGGCCCCCCTGGAGCAGAGAACTGGGGGTGTGCTGATGAAAGACGTGTAATCTCTTCTCTCCTGACGCAACATAATAAGCAGGGGGGGGGGCCTGGGGACCATCGGGCCCGTTACAGGTGTAATGCAAAAAATAAGTAAATACATATTTTTTTTTTAAATGGGAGGGAGGCCTGCTGGGCCTGTAAGGGGCCCTGGGGACCATTGGTCCCCTTGCAGGTGTAATGCCTGTACCCCCCTGATGGCGGCCCTGTTGCTGGCTGTTATTATTGGGAGGACATATTGTTGTAGAATGTACCTAAGGCATTGTGGCGAGAGTCAAGATCTGCTAACTACTAGAAACCTGACTAAACAAATCCAAAATAGTATAATTGTTTTGGTATGAATCATAAACATTTGTCAAAATGCTAATACTAGCTACTACTAGCACATCAGTTTAATTTTACTAACAGGACCGGTACCAGGGGTGGGCGGGAGGGGCGGGTGCCCTGGGCGGAGTGTGGGAGTTCTGAGGTGATACATAGATGTATTCCACATACACATTTGATATAATGTATGTGGAACACATCTATGTATCACCTCAGAAGTCCCAGTATATTACTCCTAACCTATTAAAATATCTAAGTATAAACAGCAATGAATGTGATTGCATAATAGGGCCAACTCCAGAAAAGTATAAAAAAGTCCATGCCTGCAGTGTATGTGTTTGGGGGGGGGGGAATTAGCCTCACCTACTTTATTCCATGTGCCAGCCAGCCAGTTCCAGTGCTCTCTTCCTCCACACAAAGCCATGACATCATATATCATAGAGGGACATTAACCAAGTATGGTATGATGGATGATGGGGAGGCAGGAGTGTGACCACAGCCAATACCTTGAAATCTGAAGGGGACAAGGCACATCAGTGGATGAAGCCTGCTGGAGCAAGAAATAAGGTAAAACTGGCTACACAAAGATTGAGATTTGTCTAGTTTAGCAACCCTGGAAAAAAATCCACCCCGTACTGCATGGGTTAAATGCTAATTTAGTCTAGGGGCAAAGGATTAAGGCATAAATAGGATAGGTTCACCTTTAATTAAAAAATAATATATGCACATATTTTTGCCAGTAAAAAAAGTGTAGCTGCCATTGTTAGAAGCCAATCATTAGATCAGCTTATGTTGAAAAGGACTGCTGGAAAACCTTGTTCAATCAGCAGCTTGCAGCCAATTGCCTGCAGCAGGTCCCCGCTGTCAGAATACAATGTCCCTGCATATTCCTGCATCCACATCACTTGTGTAGATGCAAGAACCAGCCAGCAATATGAACAAACAAAAAACTGTGCATGTGTACCAGCTTAAATTATAACTTTACATTTTAGAACATGTTACACCAATATTCAGGATGTAACATGTACCATGTTCTAGCTGACCCCCTCTCTTCACAGCCACATCATCATTAATTCACAGGAATCTTTGAATGTAGAAACTACAAGTTTTGTCCACCACTGCATCAGACAGACTTGTAGTTTAAATGAACAGCAAGCACACTGATCAGCACATCGGTATTTCATTCACACTGCCAACAGCTCTGCAATGGCAGCTTGTACAGAGGCATGGGCACAGGCAGTGTGTGCAGGAGCCGGACGTTGCACAAGCAGTCTGCTGATCATGGGTGCAATACTTTTGTAGACTATTGTTTAAAAAAATAATAAATGCAAATTTTTTACTGGAAAAAATATGTGCATATATTATTTTTTAATTAAAGGTGAACCTATCCTATTTATGCCTTAATCTTTTGCCCCTAGACTAAATTAGCATTTAACCCATTCAGTACGATAATGTTATAGAAGACACTTGGGTCAGGCAGGAACATAAATGGGTGGCTTTATGTGTGTGTATACGTATATATGTGTGTATATATACATATTATTTATTTCTCAGTAGAATTTTATTAAAGGGGTTTTCCACCCATTTTTTAAGTTTATTAAAAGTCAGCAGCTACAAAAAGTGTAGCTGCTGGCTTTTAATAAACTGACACTTACCTGCTCCAGCGTTCCAGCGACGCGCCGGCCGGGGGTCCGCTCCTCTCCCCCCCTCCCCGGCCGGCGTCTTCATTGTCACTGTGGGCACCCGGCCGTGACAGCTTTCGGCTTCACGGCCGGGCACCCACTGCGCATGCGCGAGCGGCACTGCGCATGTGCGGCGTGGCCTGGCCCGGCGCTGCGCTGTTTGATTGGACAGGCGATCGCCTGGGACCTGTCACGTGTCCCAGGCGATCGCCTACAGGGAGGGGCTGCCAAGAGGCGATATGACGTATCGCCTTTGCAGCCCCTTGGCGGAAGGAGGAAGTGGGACAGGAAGTCCCCTTCTCCTGAAGCCCCCACTCCCCCCCCAAAAAAAATTACATGCCAAATGTGGCATGTAAGGGGGCGAGGAGTGGGTTAAGAGGAAGTTCCATTTTTGGGTGGAACTCCTCTTTAAGCATAAGTAAATAACAATTTACAATAAGAGCCGGTTCACACTTAGGCGGCACGACTTCGGGGACCCCTACACCCTGTACTTTTATCGGCTCCTGACTGCTGCACTCTGTACATTATTTTTTCTTCTGACCTTTACACTTTGTAATTTATCTAATCTTGACCTCTGCACCCTATATATAGGTATAATGATCAGGTGTGGGTAAGATGATTGGTCATGCATAAATGGGGTTGGGGGGGGGGGGCGCACCTCGGCATGTTCGCCCTGGGCGCTGGATGACCTTGTCCCAGCACTGCTTACTAATTATACTGATATACAGTATATATCTATCACCTACCGTGTCCACCCTTAAGCGATCCTTGAAAACTTATTTAAAGGGGTTGTAAAGGAAAACATTTTTTCCCCTAAATAGTTTCCTTTACCTCAGTGCAGTCCTCCTTCACTTACCTCATCCTTCCATTTTGCTTTTAAATGTTCTTATTTCTTCTGAGAAATCCTCACTTCCTGTTCTTCTGTCTGTAACTCCACACAGTAATGCAAGGCTTTCTCCCTGGTGTGGAGAAAGCCTCTTGAGGGGGCGAGCAGGCAAGTCAGGACGCTCTCTACTTTGCAGATAGAGAAAGGAGCTGTGTGTTAGTGGGCGTCCTGACACTCCTGCTCGCTCCCTCAAGAGGCTTTCTCCACACCAGGGAAAAAGCCTTGCATTACTGTGTGGAGTTACAGACAGAAGAATAGCAAGTGAGGATTTCTCATAAGAAATAAGGACATTTGAAAGCAAAATGGAAGGATGAGGTAAGTGAAGGAGGACTGCACTAAGGTAAAGGAAGCTATTTAGGGAAAAAAATGTTTTCCTTTACAACCCCTTTAATCAGGAGGAAACCCTACCCCACCTCAAAACTGTACTTCGGCTATCTCCATCAGAAAATTCCCCACAGCCATGGGCATCCGCTGATGCGGCGATACACAGTCGCATTTTACCCTTTTCTTCAAACGCTAGCGGGGGTTAAAAGCGCCCCCCCCCACTTTAAAATGTAAAAACACCCCACTGTGCCCCCTGCATCTTTCAATATCTCTTTGTCACTACTGTGTACCCCTCTCCACAACTGCACCTCTGGACTCCTTTACATTACACAGCACCTCACAGCTCTGGACCCCTTTACATTACACAGCACCCCACAGCTCTGGACCCCTTTACATTACACAGCACCCCACAGCTCTGGACCCCTTTACATTACACAGCACCCTACATCACTGGCCTCCTTTACATTACACAGCACCCTGCATCACTGGCCCCCTTTACATTGCACAGCACCCTGCATCACTGGCCCCCTTTACATTACACAGCACCCTGCATCACTGGCCCCCTTTACATTACACAGCACCCTGCATCACTGGCCCCTTTACATTACACAGCACCCTGCATCACTGGCCCCCTTTACATTACACAGCACCCAGCACCCTGCATCACTGGACCCCTTTACATTACACAGCACCTCTTTCCCTTGACTGAAACACTAGACTATATTGACAGTATATTTATTTCAGGTCTAAAAGAGGAACCTTTCAGAATGAGGGACAAATGGATTTGATTCCAGAAGAGGGACAGGCTCTTAATAAAGGACAACTAGAGGGGTGGGAAGCGCTGCAGTCACTGCTTAAATCGTCCCCAGGGCCAGTTCGGCCCTGCTCCTGGCTCTCCCTGGCAATTTCAGGGGGGCAAACTACCCCCCTTGCCCTATGGAGCGGACGTCCATGCCCACAGCTATTCTTTTTTATACCACCTCCCCCTCCCTTTAGATTGTAAGCTCCGATGAGCAAGGCCCTCCTAATTCTTCTATATTGAACTGTACTGTAACTGTTCTGTGTACCTTTATATTGTAAAACTTTGTGCAAACTGCTGATGCTATATAAACCCTGTATTATAATGATAATAAAATACAAATCGGAACAAAATACAGGCACTATACACATAGATTAATGCTTGCAGCGATAATTATAACTCAAAAATACAAGTTAACAAATTTCCAAAAATTCAAAAAAAAGCTTTAAAAAATGAATTTGTTTACCTAAAGTGAAAGTTTCGTGAAAATTCTGCAATGCAAAATCAAGCCATTCTCCAGTCAATGCTCCTTCTTCAGGGTGGTAGTATGTTTTGTAATAATCTAAAGGGTTAAACTCTTTAATGTAGATTTCAGATGCTGTGTATGGAGTCTCCATGCTGATCTCCTCTCTAGGAAAGTCAAGGTAGCTCAGTTCTGCAAAGTGCAGCTGGACTGTTACTGGATGGGAAATAAAATCTTTTGCAATATATGTGAATTTTAAGTAGAAAGCACTGAGGGCGTGGCTTGATGAGGAGTCACTCCCTGCATCAGAGGCGCTCGTAAGAGACACTTCAATGCCAGGCCATCCCCTAACTTATGACAGAAATGGCAGCAGATATTACAAAATCTTTTTCAGCTACTATTTGCAGACTTGAAAGCTGACATCCTTGTGCTCTCTGAACAAATGCCATCGGGAGAGAGAGCCGGTAAGCAGAGAGAGAAAGCCATAAGGTACAAACATGTTACCGTCTCCCATTCCCAACATTTAACCACTTCAGCCCCGGAAGATTTTACCCCCTTCCTGACCAGAGCACTTTTTACAATTCGGCACTGCATAGCTTTAACTGATAATGGCGCAGTCATGCCATGCTGTACCCAAACAAAATTTGCGTCCTTTTTTTCCCACAAATAGAGCTTTCTTTTGGTGGTAATTGATTCCCTTTGTTATAAGCAAAAAAAAGAGCAACAATTTTGAAAAAGAACAGTGGGCCAGATTCAGGTAGAATTGCGTAAATCCGGCGTATTTCAGCTGTGAATCTGGCCCAATATTTTTTACTTTTTGCTATAATAAATATCCCACATTTTTTATAAAAAACAAAACAAATCTCTTCATCAGTTTAAGCCAATATATATTCTTCTACACATTTTTGGTAAAAAAAAAAAAACATTGCAATAAGCATAAATTGATTGGTTTGCGCAAAAGTAATAGCATCTACAAACAATAGGAAATATTTATTGCATTTTTATTATTTACTTATAGCTAGATTCAGAAAGAGTTAAGCCAGCGTATCAGTAGATACGCCGTCGTAACTCTGAATCTAAGCTGTCGTACATTTAAGGCCCCGTACAGACGGGCAAACATGTACGATGAAACCGGTCCGCCGGACCGTTTTCAGCGTACATGTCTGCCCGGAGATTTCTGTATGATGACTGTACACACCATCATACAGAAATCCGCGCGTACTCGATACGCGGCGACGAGGCCGCGCCGTCGCTGCAACGATGACGCGGCAACGCGCGCGGCCCTGGCAGTTCAATGCTTCCACACATGCGTCAAAGTCATTCAACGCATGCAAGGGATGGCGGCCGCTCGGACATGTGCGGTAGGTCTGTACAGACGACCGAACATGTCCGACGGACAGGATTCCAGCAGGCATGTTTCTAAACATGTTTAGAAATATTTGCCCGCTCGAAAAAGGCCCAGCGGGCAAATGTATGCTGGAATCCTGTCCGTTCGGCTGTACAGACGACCGAACATGTCTGCTGAAACTGGTCCGCGGACCAATTTCAGCAGACATGTTCGGTCGTCTGTACGGGGCCTAAGTGTATTTTCAAATTGAGATACACTTAAATGTAGCTAAGATACGACGGCCGGTGATGTGAAATTTCCTCGGACCTGTGAAAAAATCGGACCCGCGTCACTTCAGGTGCTCGTACGTCAGAGCACAGCTGATCGCGGGTCCACGGCGCATGCGCAGAAGTTTTTTTTTGGGTCTGTGAATATCATAGACTGGGGTAGGCGGGCAGAGGCGGATCAAGCTCAATTCAGAGACTCGGGTGGGCGGGGCGGAGGCGGTGCAATAGTTTTAATGACATTATCGGCAGCACCGCCTCCAGCCCCGTCCCTAAGCAGGAGAAGCCCCTGCTTAGGGACGGGGCTGGAGGCGGTGCTGCCAATAATGTCATTAAAACTCTTGCACCGCCTCCGCCCCGCCCACCCGAGTCTCTGAATTGAGCTTGATCCGCCTCTGCCCGCCTACCCCAGTCTATGATATTCACGGACCCAAAAAAAAACATCTGCGCATGCGCCGTGGACCCGCGATCAGCTGTGCTCTGACGTACGAGCACCGGAAGTGACGCGGGTCCGATTTTTTCACAGGTCCGAGGAAATTTCACATCACCGGCGCCGTCGTATCTTAGCTGTCTAGTTCTGCCGGCCGCTAGGGGCGTGAACACTGATTTACACCTAGAATGCGTAAATCAGCGAGATACGCCTATTCACGAACGTACGCTTGCCCGTCGCAGTAAAGATACGCCGTTTACGTAAGGCGTTTTCAGGCGTAAAGTTAGTCCAACAAAAAGCTGGCCTAGCCAATGTTAAGTATGGACGTTGTTCCCGCGTCGAATTTTGAAAATTTTACGTCGTTTGCGTAAGTCGTCCGTGAATGGGGCTGGACGTAATTTACGTTCACGTCGAAACCAATAAGTCCTTGCGGCGTACTTTGGAGCAATGCACACTGGGATATGTCCAGGGACGCCGTTCGTTAAAAACGTCAATCATGTCGGGTCATGGTTTATTTACATAAAACACGTCCACCTCTTCACAATTTGAATTAGGCGCGCTTACGCCGGACCATTTACGCTACGCATAACTTAGGAGGCATGTGCTTTGTGAATAGAGAGCACTTGCCTCTCTGACTTACGGCGTCGTAGCGTAAATACGATACGCCGGCTGAAACATACGCCGCTCTACGTGAATCCAGCTATTAGTTTTTACTAGTAATGACAGTGATCTTTTTAGCAGTACTGCGACATTGCGACGAACAGATCGGAAATTTGGACACTTTTTTGGGACCATTGACCACACAGGGATCAGTGCTATAAAAATGCACTGAGTGATTAGTAATCAGTAGACATGTGCATTTCGTTTTCGTCCGAAAAATACATTTATTTAGTTACTCCCGTAAATTTGTTTTTATTTATTTGTTTTTTCGTTAGAAATTGCATTCGTCCGAAAATCTGATTGAATTAAGGTTGAATCTGCCATTGAATACTTATGGTGTCTGTCGAATATTCAAAGAAGATTCGACGGAGCAGCGAAACTGTACGTCGAATCGTACATTTCCGGTCAAATGTTTCGCCTACAAGCTATAGAAGAATTCTAATGTATGACTAGTAATAATTATATTTATTAATTATTATTACTAGCCAACCAACTTTAGAATTTTTCTATAGCCTATGGGCCGAGCATCTGACCAGAAAGGCAGCGTACAGTTTAGCTGCTCCGTCGAATCTTCTTTGAACATTCGACAGACACCTTAAAGGGGTTCTAAAGGTAAAAAATGTTTTTCCTAAATAGCTTCCTTTACCTTAGTGCAGTCCTCCTTCACTTACCTCATCCTTCGATTTTGATTCCTCCCCCCCCCCCCCCCCACAAATTCCTCTGACCCCATCTTCACCAAGAAATCCCCTTACCCTCCCTAAAGGGAAAAAACTGAAACAATATGAAGGACATAACATGGGTACCCAATAAATTTGGCCTCTCACAGACTTTGAAGAACCCCATTCTCCATACTTTGAAAAAAATATATATATATTTTTTTTACGGTTTTTCAGTTATCCGAAAGACAGTTATTTAGATTATTATTATACAAGATTTATATAGCGCCAAACAGTTTACTCAGCGCTTTACAATATAAAAGGGAGACAATACAGTTACAAATACAAATTTCAAAAGCCTGGTACAAAACCAAAGGACAACGTCGATTTGCAGTCCAAGGACTGCAATTATGGAATGCATTACCAACCAGCATCCGAACGGAAATTGATCACCTGGCCTTCTGAAAAAAACTCAAGACCGATCTATTCTGAAGGTCAACAGAATGGGAAAAATTTATGCCAAGCGCCTTGAGGCGATTTAGTTCGCATTTGTAGCGCTACACAAGTTATTCACTCACTCACTCACTCACAATACAATAGACTACAAGAGGATTAAGAGGGCCCTGCTCAGAAGAGCTTACAATCTAATAGGGTGGGGAAGGTGGTACAAAAGGTTGTAACTGTGGGCAATAAGCTGATAAAAGTCATAAAAGATTAGTTGGAGACGTGATAGGCTTCCCTGGATAGGTGAGTTTTCAGGGATCGCTTGAAGGTAGCAAGAGTAAGGGATAGCCGGACAGATTGAGGTAGTGAGTTCCAGAGGATGAGAGAGGCTCTGGAGAAATCCTGGAGAAAAATACAGAAGAAATTAAGTGAAATAATAAAAAAGGTGAGTTGTGCGTGTTTACAAAATTAAAGTGGGCCGGTTAGGGTAAAGTCCAGGGCCAAATTTTTGTCCCATTCCAGCCATGATCACGTTAGTGTTAAAAATGTAAGCTCTCTAATTTCTTTACACAACCCTGTAACACAAAGTGTTGAAACCAGTAGCGGCCCACCCATAGGGGCACAGGGGCGCCGCACCCCCCAATAGCTACTCATCATTAAAAAAAAAATTTAATACAAAATAAAAAAATATTGTCCCTTTAAGTGTGTGCTGGATGCCAGAAACACAGGTGTATTGGAAGCATGACGTTCTGCAACCATTGGGAAAAATAATAAAAAATAATGGTCCTTTAAGTGTGTGCAGGGTGCCGGACACACAGCTGCTAATGCTATGGGAAGCATGACATGTTTGCAATCGTGAATGCAAACAAGAACCTCTATTGGCTTCCTTGAGCTCTGCGCCCTGAACACTCCTCTATCATTGTTCCCTGCTGTGGTGTGTGATTGGCGGGTCCTGTGCCTTCACTTCTGGTTTCTCAGACTCATTCTGGCTGGTCCAAAGGTGGATGACAGGAGACTTGCTGTGAGTACGAGGGGGTTGAGGGGGACAGCTAATGTAAAGGAGGACTCTGATGGGGACATCTGTTGTAAAGGAGGACTCTGATGGGGACATCTGTTGTAAAGGAGGACTCTGATGGGGACATCTGATGTAAAGGAGGACTCTGATGGGAACATCAAATGTAAAGGTGGAATCTGATGGGGACATCTGATTTGAAGGAGGGCTCTGATGAGGACATCTAATGTAAAGGGGGCTCTGATGGTGACATCTAATGTAAAGGGGGGCTCTGATGGTGACATCTGTTGTAAAGGAGGATTCTGATGGGGAAATTTGAAGGAGGGCTCTGATGGTGACATCTGATGTAAAGGGGGCTCTGATGGTGACATCTAATGTAAAGGGGGCTCTGATGGTGACATCTGATGTACAGGGGGGCTCTGATGGTGACATCCAATGTAAAGGGGCCTCTGATGGTGACATTTGAAGTAAAGGAGCATTCTGATGGGGAAATCTAATGTAAATGGGCACTCTGATTGGGACATCTAATATAAAAGGGGATTCTGATGGTGACATCTAATGTAAAGGAGGACTCAGATGGGGACATCTGATGTAAAGTAGGACTCTGATGTAGACATCTGGTGTAAAGGGGGACTCTGATGACGACACCTGATTTATAGGGGGGATTTATAGGGGAATGTTGATGGGGACACCTGTTGTAAAGGGGGACTCTGTTTGGGACATCTGATGTAAAGCTGGTACCTGCTGTAAAGGGGGACTCTGATTGGGACACCTGATGTATAGGGGGACTCTGATGAGGACACCTGATGTATAGGGGAATGCTAATGGGGACACGTGTTGTAAACAGGGACTCTGATTGGGACACCTGATGTAAAGGGGGGCATCTGCTGTAAAGGGGGACTCTGATTGGAACACCCAATGTATAGGGGGACTCTGATTAGGACACCTGTTGTAAAGGGGGACTCTGATTGGGACAGAGTGCGGTAAGCTCAGAGACATTTCCAGATGATTTTAGCGTTCTTGTCATATGCATCTTCTCAGCTTCTCTCCTTTCTTCTGACATCAGTAGCAGCATGACAACCACGGAGTAGCCATGAATCAACATATTTAGAGGGATCAAAACAACTCTGATAAACAGTAGTCCTGAAATGGTTTTTGTCAGAAGGGAAGCTCTGTTGGGAGTAACTATTACATTTGTGAGAATCCTCTTTCACACTCACTGGATGACATTGGGACACTTTCAATTACATTTATAAGAGGGCACAGGTCATCAGGCAACGTTTTCTCAATCAAATATTCTCTGAAAGCATGTATCATTTTCCTTTCATTCAACTGGAATCTAATGGATAAATTTCTCATTTCCGAAAACTCTGGTAACCAGCAATTCAGACCAGTAGCTGTTTTGGAAGGGTAATTATGTTGTGTTGATTTTATCTTGTATGCATTTGTGTTCTCTTAAAAATTGATTTATTGAATATTATACAATTGATAATTTTTCTCTCTAATCAATAACCGTCTTGTAGATTTTTCTCTAAAGATTCAATTTTCAATAAATGTATTTCACATTGTTAACCACTTACTTACCTGCAGTATAGTAATGGTTGGATGTGTGAAATAGACGTTCTGTTTAATTGTCATTTTACAAGGTTAATGATTCTACAGGGAAGTTTATCATTGTGGTATTACATCAAAGGTACTACACTCCCATTTAGCGGGTGTTTCAACTGATATTCCAGATTTTATGTAACACAATCGTTTTTTTTTATTTAATTATGTAAACGTTTGTGTCAACCAAGGTATACAACTTCCGTGCCTGTGAGGATACATGGTAAATCCATAGGGCCAGATCCACAAAGAGTTACGTTGGCGTATCTATTGATACACCGCGTAAGTTCTACGATGCGCCGTCGTATCTTTGTTTTGTATCCACAAAACAAGATACGCCTGAATGTGGTCTAGATCCTACCGACGTACGTCTTAGTACGCCGTCGGATCTTAGGTGCATATTTACGCTGGCCGCTAGGTGGCGCTTGCGTTGATTTCCGCGTAGAGTATGCAAATTAGATAGATACGCCGATTCTCAAACGTACGTCCGCCCGGCGCAATTTTTTAAAAGGCGTTTACGTAAGGCTTTTTTCGGCGTAACGTTACCCCTGGCTCTATGAGGCGTACGCAATGTTAAGTATGGACGCCGGGACAGCGTCGAATTTTCCATAGTTTACGTCGTTTGCGTAAATCGTTCGCGAATAGGGCTTTGCGTAAGTTACGTTCACATCGAAAGCATTGACTATTTGCGACGTGATTTTGCGCATGCACACTGGGATACATCCACGGACGGCGCATGCGCCGTTCGTTAAAAGCGTCAATTACGTGGGGTCATACTAGATTAACATACAACACGCCCACTCCAAGCCTACTTTGAATTACGCGGCCTTACGCCGGCAGATTTACGTTACGCCGGCCCACATATGGGAGAAAGTTCTTTGTGGATACCCTACAAGCCACTCTGATTTACGGCGGCGTAGCGCATATGAGATGTGCTACGCCCGCCTAAATATACGCCCGTTTTTGTGGATCTGGCCCATAATCTTTTTCAAGATATATAACTATTTTGTATGATTACATGTCTGGTTAATACATTTCATATTTATAGACTGTTGTCATAAAGATTGATTTTGTATTTTAAACGTACCATCGTTAAAAAATTACTTAATAGTAAATACTGTGCAGGAAAACTTTCCTTAATAAGCACAACATATATAAGCTCAGTTATTAGAACTCGAGCCCAGTTGAACTAAAATAACAATAAATGTCCCCCCTAGTCATCCAGGGTGACAAACCACATAAAGCAACAAGGGTGGGAGGAAGGATAGCTTTTTTGTCAATGCTTGACCAACTGCACAAAAACCTGGGGGCTCTTTCCTATTTATAGGGTTTCCTGAGATTCCAGAACCTTCCATTTCTTGGCTGATAAATCTCTTCAAAATTTCAAAGAGACAGTGGGCCATATTCTTAAACAAGTTACGTAGGCGTATCAACAGATACGCCTACGTAAGTCCCTTTCCTATGTTTAAGTGTATTCTCAAACTGAGATACACTTAAACATGCCTAAGATACACCAGCCTGCGCCGTTGTATCTTAGGCTGCAATATTTACGCTGACCGCTAGGTGGCGGTCAGCGTAGAATATGCAAATGACTACTCACGCCGATTCTCGAACGTACGCTTGCCCGCCGTAGTATTTTAACGTCGTTTCCGTAAGCGATACGCGGCGTAAAGATAAAGATGCCCCCTAGGTGGCGTACTCAATGTTAAGTATGGCCGTCGATCCCGCGTCGAAATTTCAAAATTGAACGTCGTTTACGTAAGTCGTCCGTGAATGGCGCTGGACGCCATTTACGTTACAGTCAAAACAAATGACGTCCGTGAGACGTCATTTAGCGCAATGCAAGTCGGGTAATTTACCCGACGGAGCATGCGCATTACGATCGGCGCGGGAGCGCGCCTAATTTAAATGATCCACGCCCCCTGCCTGGATCATTTGAATTAGGATGGCTTACACGGATGGACTTTACGCGATGCCGCCGCAAGTTCACAGGTAAGTGGTTTGGGAATCCGGCACTTGCCACTTAAACTTGCGGCGGCGTAACGTAAAGTACATACGTTCCGCCGCCTGAAATGTATCAGAATATGGCCCAGTGTCCCTGTTTAACTCTTATCTTATTAAAACTAACAACCAGTGTGGAAAGGGGCGGGATGCCGCAAGCCTATGCAGGTGAGCCAAAATACCTTTGTTATGAAAGCATATAAACTGTTGTGCAACATTTTATTCAGCAAAATTGGGTCTCCGTGGTCTCTGCCTTGTAGAAGAAGTCATTTATATTCATAATAATTGTGCTGAATTATTTCATAATATTGAAAAGAATCACAGGTTTAACACAAATCAACTTGATATACTGTATATTTGGTGTTTGCACCATTTGGAAGAATAAATAGCATTCAGAGGGTATATGCACCGTTTGCATACAGGTAGGTACTGCTGCAAATTTACCACAAGTTTACATAACATCAGCTGAGCTGAGTGAAACTAGAAGGAGGGCCAGCATGACTGGGGCCTACAGAAGAGGCAGAGTATTAGTTGGGTAATTTAGAATAATGCATTCTGCTTAGCAGATTGAAGAGTTCAAGGCAGAGAGTGTGTCCTGTGTCCTGTAGAGAGGAGGAGGAATCATGTCAGGGCTCAGTCGGAGGTCATCACAGCAGCATCAGACAGTTTTTTCCTGCATTCCTTTACCTGTAGGAAAAACAAATCATGGGTGACTTGGACAACATGTTGTTCCAGCTTAGAGTAGCAGCTGTGGCCAGAGGCCCTGTGTATCTAAAAGACTTATTGCTGGAGTCCAGGCAGGTCTCTCCTGGGCCCTCTTTTAGTCACCCACATGCTAGGAGGTCTAGGCCTTCTGAGCACTTCAGTCCTGAGGTGACATCTCGGTTCGGTGCCATCCTGGGAACCTCTCAAGGGACCCTTTCCTTGTAGTTAAGAGGGCTGGGCTGGAAGGGAGCATTTGTCTTTTATATACATGCCCCTTCTATGACACTGCAGTGAGAGGAGAACCTCCACTGCAGCATTTTTATTGGACAGCTTGGACCAATGGTGCTTTACCATTGGTCTAAGGCTCCAAGCTGTCCATTGAGCTCAGTGCCTCTGACAAAGAAGTCAGAGGCACTGTGAACTCATCCTCTCAGTCTACTGCAAGCAGCGTGTCCCAGCTTATATTTAAACTGGCCACGCTGTACTGTATATAGCTCCTGACAGGCTGTGCAAGGAGCCCCGTATCTCCGGAACCATAGGTGCTAGGAGCCCCAAATATTGACCAGTGGTGGGGTAGGACTTTGATTTTTGATTTTTTATATGTTCATGGCACCTGCCTTCCCTGACTGCACATCCCTGTGTAAGGCCTCGTACACACGATAGGTTAACCAGAGGACAACGGTCTGATGGACCGTTTTCATCTGTCAAAACCGATCGTGTGTGGGCCCCATAGATAATTTAACCATTGGTTAAAAAAAAGCCAACTTGCTTTAAATTTAAACAATGGATTTCTAACCGATAGGTCAAAACCATAATCAATACAAGTATTTAAAAAATATTTTAGAAATAGCAAATGAGTAAAGCTGGGTACACACTTTTTTTTTCATTCAACCAGTGGCTGAATGAAAAACAACTTACAGATTTCTGCATCTACAAAAGCAAGGAATCAGGAATCTCGCCCGCCATGCTACTGTATTCTAACATTGGGGACTTCTCTGTTGTCAGAATACACAGATCAGCCATTGGCTGCAGTGGGTGATTGAATGCCGAATTCCAAACAGGACTGTCAAACAAAAAGGGCCACACAGATTGAATTTCAAATAATCTGTACCTGGCTTTATTGTGGTATCCCCTAACATATTAGGGTTAATTTGTGTAATTATTTGAGAATAAGGATACTGTTATATGTTGAACTAATACACCAAATGTGAGTAAGCATTATTCAGATCTATTCAGCATGAAATGCATAGGAGATCCCGCTGCCCTATATGTATTCTGTTTTTAAAACAATAATAATAATAATAATAATCTAATTCTGGCTCATCATATGTTGTTTGGTTATAATATATTCCTCAGTGGTGAGCTGGACGGGCACTTAAAGGATCACTAAAGGATTTTTTTTTTTTAGCTAAATAGCTTCCTTTACCTTACTGCAGTACTGGTTTCATGTCCTTATTGTTAGTTTTTGCTTTGAAGTATCTGTAATTCTGCTGTGATCTTCACACTTCCTGGTTGTCTGGCTCCTTATAACCACAGTACTGGGAGCTTTTCACGGCGGTCTAAGCTGTCATTACTGTGTGTCTAAAACTTAACAGAACTTAATTTTAAAAACAAAACACTGCCCTGGATTTTTTTGTTCTGTGTGTCTCTCTAGTTCACAGGAACATGAAACCAGTTTAAAAGTGAAACTAACCTGCAGGCACATTATAGGATTGATTTTTATCTATTTGTAATAATGTTTAAAAGGAATCAGTTAACTTTTATGTCTCTATACCCTGTAAACAGTCATTTCAGCAAAAAAAAATAATTCCTTTAGTGACCTTTTAACTGTGAATTGTGTGGAGTTGTGGGCCTTCCTGGAAAGGTATTAATGTTTTTTATTATTTTTTACTAATATTCATTCAATTAAGAAAAATAATGGTTATTACAATTAAACTTGGCATAGCAATTTATAGATCTATGTTGTTTCCCTAACTTAGCTGATTATATCATACATTTGGGAAGCATTCCTGAGAAATTACTGATTAGGACCTGGATACTTTATAAGGTCATTTGCCCTGTGAACATGGCTTACGGGCATGGACAAAGTAATAGCTGTCCGGATCACAAATGTCCATCATTGACTTTTCAAGAACTGGAATAACCTTTATTTCACAATTTCATAGCCAGCCTCTTTAAATGCCATCTCCAGTTCTTCTTTAGAAATGGTCAGAGGGGAAAACTTTTTTGGGCCAACATAAAAGTAAGTACAGTTAGGCGCACTCTGAATTATTATGTGACCCCCTGGTTTAATGAGGCCCTTAAGATTCCTCAAAGCATTGGTGAAGGATTCCACATCTTTGCAGGGTGCTTCTAAACAGAGGCAACTAATCAGGCAATCGGCTTGTGTCATCTCCACCGGGTCAAATGGGTTCTTCTTCAGTGCATCACAATTCAGAACTTTTGTCACTGTTCTCCTTATTTTTTCTTCCTTCTTCTTACAGCTCTCATTGTCACTGAAAGGGGACAATATAGATTATATTTATCAGTGTTACGATTGCAAAAATGTAAAGCCAACATACCAAATTCTCCTTGTGTGACTACTACAGAGCACCCCAACAGATCTATATATTAAACATATCTACTGTATATAACCAAAACAACAATACGTGAATTTTATACTACATAACAGGAGTCCTGTGTTACATGGTAGAGTTTAAGACATACACATGTATTTGTATCCCATAGAGGGAAGATATATTTTCCAAATGCAATAATACCATCTGTGTTTTTGCTGGGATGCTCATTGTTCCTAAATCCTCTAAAGAAGTTTGGGCCAGATTCACCAAAGAGATACGATGGCGTTTCTCCTGATACGCCGTCGTATCTCTGTTTCTATCTATGCGACTGATTCATAGAATCAGTTACGCATAGATAGCCATAAGATCCGACAGGTGTAATTGTTTTACACTGTCGGATCTTAGGATGCAATACCGCGGCCGCCGCTGGGTGGAGTTTGCGTCGTAAACCAGCGTCAGGTATGCAAATTAGCAGTTACGGCGGATCCCCGATGGATTTTCGCGTTCGCTACATCGTCCGTAGTCAAGTTTCCCGTCGCAATTTTAGCCGTTATTTGACCTGCCCTAACTTTAGTCAGCAATCGCATTGCACGTCCAGGAATACGGAAGTACGCTACGCACGTCGCCGTTTGAAAAAATGACGTCACGGCGCGCAAAGCGCGGCGGGAGTTAGGAAACGGAGCATGCGCAGTAGGTCCGGCGCGGGAGCGCGCCTAATTTAAATGGCACACGCCCATCTCAATTGGCCCGCCTTGTGCCGGAGGCCCCCGGCGTAGTTTTCATCGCAAGTGCTTTGTGAATCAGGCACTTGCGATGAAAACTTGCGGCGGTGTAACGTATCTAAGATACGTTACGCCGCCGCAGTTCTATGTGAATCTGGCCCCCTATTCCTGTTTTGGGGGAAAAGTATAGTATTTTATGCCATTGCAGCTTTCTCCTTATTTTGGTTATATGGTATTAGTATGTTTGATAAATAGATCCTTTGGGATCATCTGTAGTAGTCAGTCACACAAGCAGGGTTTGGTATTATGCAGTTGTTTCAATGTTTTAGAGGAGTCTCTTCAAAGGTTCCATTTTTTATGAAAACGTTTAATATATTTTCTATGCCAAATCAGCACTATACTGATGTATGGAAAGAACCAGAGCAGCCTGGCAGCAAATTAAGTAAGAATCTTGTCTCATTTGGCACCCCCTATCAGTGCTGGAATAGGAAAGGTAGGCTAAACTAATACATCAAGATATAAGATGTACAGCTACATCAAACATACTTAATATGCCTACTACATTTGATATAATATCATAAGTTAGTTCAAATTTCCATTTCTAGATTTGCATATTTTTTCTATATTTGACTTTTGTGAAACATTCTTTAAGTTTCACTTAATACTTTCCAGAAAATTCTTATATATGTTTAGTTGCCATCACATCACTGTCCTTTAGGGTAGCATGAATCAAATATCTCTATAGGAATAATATAGTGATGTGGTTTCTACCGCAGTTATTTCCAAATCTAAAAGTGGAGGTCTGGCAGCTTTAGTAAAGTCATTATATGTAGCGCCCTTCCTCAGAAGGGCCGCTGAGAATTTGCCCAGGTCTCCCTTTTTAGTACAGAGGCTGCCTGCCACACATACTATTACATACATACCGACAATGCAGGCAATATTGTCTCTTCTGCAATAAAATGCTCCTACCGGCCTGCTCACCACCTCCTGCACTGTGAAATGAGTTGCACATGCGCAGGTGAACTTACAGTGCCAGGCCAGTCCCTGAGTGCCATGATGACAGTCTCCTGCACACGTGCAGGAGTACCAATGAATCGCTGGCCAATGAAGAGATCCAAAGTCTGGCATTCAGAAGAAGATGCTGATGCCAGCGCAGGGCTATTGGAAAGGGAAGTATGGAGACTTTAGTTCCAGGAAGGAACAGGCTCATTGTGCAACATCTATAAAACCAAGTTTTTATTAGTAAAAAATGCTACTCACAAGAAGAAAGATATAAACAGGCATTCAGATTAACACAGCATCCGGTATCCCTGCAGGTGAACTAACATCACCACTGCTCCTGACTGCCTGACATAGGTTTCACCCTAACGGACGTCGTCATGGGGCAACTTATTTTTTTTTTACTGTATCATCACTGCCGCTGGTATAGCCGGCAACAGTGATCTGGTTCTGATGGAGGGGAACCTCCCGCTGTCAGAATACAGTGGTGCAGCAGGAGAGATTCCGCCATTAACCCATGGTTGAAGGAACGAAATGTGCATAATGTATGGCCAGCCTTGGTCACATCCAAAAGCGTAGCTTGAAGTTTGTGGGCCCCGATGCAAAAGTTGACCTGGCCACCCTCTACTTCCACCGTGCGTGCAGATACATTCACTGCACGGACATATACTCAAAGTTTACTTAAGAGTTTTGAGTTCCTCCTTATATCAGAGGACAGGGATCACCGCTGGAGAATCAGAGGACAGGAATAACTGCTGGAGAATCAGAGGACAGGGATCACCCCTGGCAGGTCACTTGACAGAGCTTCTTTCCCATCCCAGCACTGTATAAGGCTCCCCCCCCCCCCCCCACACACACTACACAGGGCTGAAATCACATTATTTTACACAAGTCTGTCAGACACAATCTTCACATGGTGTATCTAGCTTTTATGTTGCCGTTCTGACCTGTGATATTCCCTGGTCAGAACGGCAGTGTAGTTGCAGTAGGCAGATATACCCTGTGCAGATCGTAGCTAACTGGCTGTGTTTGTAAAGGAATGTGATTTCAGCCCTGCGGAGGAGGCGCAGTATAGAGTGATGTAATAGAAAAGGAGATCAGCACCCGGGCATAGCATCTAGGGCGGAGGGGGTGGTCAGGGGACTTTGGGGGGCAACTTAGATCTGGGGGGGCAAAGCCATGTGACACAAAATCTGGAGCCTGCAGCCCCTCAGAGGCCCCTCAGGAGGTGTTAAGGGATTTGTTTTAGCAATTTCAGAAGGTTTCTCTGTCAGTGTTGGCAGGTGTTGGGGGAAGGTCACCTCCTGGAGGTGTGTGTCTTTTCCCCAGTTGTCAGGTAAGTGGTGTAAGCAGACATCCCCAGGTGAGGGGGGGGGGTGTTACAGAGAATCCCAGCTGATGAGTAGGAGACACAGAACGGTGTCTTACCTCACCAGTGACAGCGGTCCCATCGTGACTACAGGATGGCACTCTCCTCCTCTTAACTCACTGAGGTTACCATTCCATGTTGCTAACACACAGCACAGACACTTTCCCATGCTGGGCTGTTCTCAACCTGTGCGCCTTTCCATTCAGGAAATGGTTCACAGCTTCTCCCCAGAAAATAAGAACAGAGAGGTGTGGACTGTGGAAGACAAAGTGGAAACCCAGTACTGGAGAATGGCTGTGGGGCCCTAGGGCAGTTTGGAGCTGGGCTTTGTGGAGGAAATGATAATAATATCACAGGGGGGCTGCAGGGGCCCCCTAAAACTAGGGGCAGAGTTGCGATTGTGACCCCTGCAACCCCTTATGCTACGCCCATGGTCACAACTATCACACACCTGCAACTTACCTATTACCTTCCAGTTCACACACATACTTGACAATCGGAGTCCAGTCAAATGCATCAGTGTCATTACTCAGCCACTTCTGTAGCTGTGTTCGGTTTTGCTCAAGAAAGTCGGAAATTATGATATTGTTAAATGCTTCACAAGCTGAGAGAAGCTGATAAATTGCAGGTCCAGCTCCAAAGTCAACTAGTAGGTCTCCTTTAACACCACCTTAGGGGACAAAAAACAAGCAGTGGACCTTTCCTTTAGAAGTTTAGATGAGACAAGACAAAATCTGTCAACACTGTGTATAATAGATAAAATACTTTTTACTTTTTGTGTTCTAATTAGTTGGAGCCTGTGTAATTAACCGAACCTTAATATTAACCTACCGGCTGGCATTGTGCATAGTCCTTTTTACCTCTCTTTTAAAGTGGAGATAAGTCAAAGTTATTTAAAAAAAAAATGCTGACAGGTAGACTTTTATATGGCCAGTATTACCTGGAGGGCTGGTATTTTGAAGCAGTTGCTTTGCTGTGCATCCACCCCCTGTGATGAAGTCGGAAGGATGAAACATGTCAGGGCATGGCTACACAGAAACTGGAAGTGACGTCAGACACTGATCCGGAAGTGATGAGTCAGAGGACCAGGTTATGCGCCACTTGCTCGGCATGTATGCTGTGTCCAGCAGCTTTTGCAGGACACAGTTTTTTATGGAATGCTTTATGGGCTAGAATTGTATGTCCCTTGTGAGTATTTTTAGCCTATTAAAGTGTCATTCAAATTGCCATTTCTGTCAATTCTGGTTTGGGTTTTAACACAATGCATAGCTGTGAATCCTGTGAAAGGGATAGGAGAGCTTAAAATTTACACCAAGGCCCTAAAGCTGGGTCAGCTTGGTGTCATGCTTGAAGATTTCATTGTCCATTACTCTGATGAATTCTCTGTCCACAACTGACAGGGTTATTTTATTGTTGTCCGTTGTAGTACAAAAACACTATGCTCCCTAAGTTGTCATCACAGAGGATAGGAGTAACACCAGGCACTTAGATGATGTATTTAAGAGGGTATGTGCATATTTCTCTTAAATTGAGGAGACACCCCTTAACCCCCTCTGCCAAAGGTTTCTACATGACCATAACAGCTGTTGAGTTTATATGGAAATGCATGTCCTTTTATGCTGAAGATCTCAAAAAATTAAAATTTGTGGTCAGGTATACTCACCATAATGAAAATATGGCCTGAAGTGTGCCCTGTCTGTAGATAAGAGGGTATGCCTGAAAAGGGGCATACCCTAGATATGATAGTGTAAAATTAAATTGGAGAAAAAAGGAGGAGGGGGGACGTAATACACTGACCACTAGAGGGTAGTGTCTGAAGGTTTAAATAGATGAATAGCCCCCTCCCACAAATACAGGCTAACTACCTCAGCCTTACACCTTGTAGTCAGGTATACTCACCATAATGAAAATATGGCCTGAGGTGTGCCCTGACCATAGACAAGAGGGTATGCCTGAAATGGGGCAAAAATGAGACAGAACCAGAAATAGGTTTGAAGATTTATTAATAAACAGAAGACACCTTATTCTAAGAGTCTACTAAATGCTCTGGCTATTTCCACTTGTGGATCGGGGATATACCTAACATAACAGGTGGACTTCCACCTACTCAACTACTTAATAATATGCAGAGGAACCTGGTGTTTGGAGGCAGCCGAAGCTGCCCCAATCCTAAATAATTGTCCTGAGATCAGTATAAGTCTAACCCCTACGCTGAAGGGGAGAGTTCGTACATGACACATAACCCTAAGGTTGACATTGGTTGTATGGGAAATGGCAGGAGTGGGCTATAAGGAGGTAGATGGTGTGTAAGAGAGAGGAGGTCGTCAAAAGCGGCTATGGGGCACCAAGCATTACATGTAGGGTAATAATTAATTATGGCCCCACTGTCCTGTTGAGTTTTGGGGCGTGGTAATGTAAGTGTAAACCAGTCAGCAGACTTAACCAAATGTCTTTTACACAGAATAGTGGACATACTGTCGGACTTGGCGCATTTACTCGGTCTAAGAAAGCCGCAAAAAGCCAGGAACATGGCGGCCTTCAAGACTAAACACTTGAACCGCCCAAATAGTGCTGAGTTTAGGGCTACCACAAACTGTTTGAACATGTCGGGGGAAATAGGAATCCTCAAAGGTAACTTAACCAGTTGGCACTTATGAATACCCTTCAAAACAGCCTTAATCGGATGAGTAAAGAATAGGGTAGGCCTGCTTGGGTCTTTTAGCAACAGATGGTGTGGTACACCTGCTAAATATGCCCTAATGGTAACGTGAAACAGCTTAAGATTTAGATGGCAAAAAGTAGCGAAGGCTAGGATGTGCTTAATGGTATGTGGCAATGGTGACGGGAATTGTAACATGAATTGTGTGTAAGTCCTCCAGGCTAGCCTATACATGCGTGCTGTACTGGGCGCTAGTGAACAACAAATCAAGTGACTGGCAGCCTCCTCAAGGCGTTTTATTCTAGTCTGAGACCTGCAAACTTGGGAGCTGGAGTGGGGACTCGATCCGCCTTCGGTACATTCCTGAAGAAAGCCAGGCTGGGATCTCTTCCTCCAGGATAAGATCTTGCTCTTACAGGCCTCAGATTATTTAAAGGCTCTCTCTCCACCTTCTGGGCACACTTCCCCAGGGATTGGCTAGCGTTCCATGAATATTCAAGCTCAGGATCTGCCTCTTCCAGCCCACTACATTGTAGAAACTATTGCGGGGAAGAAGCAGAGACAGCCGCCGAGGGACCCCAGAACAGGAGGATCGGGGCCACTCTGTGCAAAATGAACTCCACAGTGAAGGTAAGTATGACATGTTTGCTATTTAAAATAAAAAAATAAGATAAAACTTTACAACCCCTTTTAAGATGGATTTGACTAACAAATTGAAGCTGAGGTTTTAAAAGCTGACCCCCTTCAGCGTTAAATGGTTTGTCTCAACCCTCTAACCACTACTTTGTCTGGACAGCTTGGTCTGTTAAAGTATGTTGAAAGATAACAGACTAACTAGCTGGATCACCAGGTAAAAAAAAGGGAAAAAAATTGTGTAGACCACATGATGTAATTAATTACACTCCTGAGAGAGAATATGTGTTTTTAAATGGAGTAACTGCCCAACCCTCTTATCTCTGTTGGTTGGTGGCTGTTAAAGTTGGGAGGACATATTGGTGTAGAATGCACCTAAGGAATTGTGGCGAGAGTCGAAACCTGCTAACTACAGGAAGTCTGACTATACAAATCCAAAATAGTATAATAGTTTTGGTATGAATCATAAACATTTGTCAAAATGCTAATACTAGCTACTACTAGCACATCAGTTTAATCGACAAGATATTACTAATATACAGTACGGATACTCCTCATTGAAAGACTTACCTGTTTAACCACTTGCCTACTGTGCACATACACCCCCTTCTTGCCCAGACGAGAATCTATCTTCCGGCACTGCGTCGCTTTAACTGACAATTGCGCGGTCGTGCGACGTGGCTCCCAAACAAAATTGACGTCCTTTTTTTCCCCACAAATAGAGCTTTCTTTTGGTGGTATTTGATCACCTGTGCGGTTTTTATTTTTTGGGCTATAAACAAAAAAAGAGCGTCAATTTCGAAAAAAAACACATTATTTTTTACTTTTTGCTATAATAAATATCCAATTTTTTAAAAAAATATATATATTTTTTTCTCAGTTTAGGCCGATACGTATTATTCTACATATTTTTGGTAAAAAAAAAAATCGCAATAACCTGGTTTGCGCAAAAGTTATATTGCCTACAAAATAGGGGACATAATGTTTTTTTTTATTTATTTTTTTACTAGTAATGGCGGCGATCTGCGTTTCTTTTCGGGACTGCGACATTATAGCGGACACATCGGACACTTTTGACACATTTTTGGGACCATTCACATTTATACAGTGAACAGTGCTATAAATATGCATTGATTACTGTATAAATTGACTGGCAGGGAAGGGGTTAACCACTAGGGGGCGGGGAAGGGGTTAAATGTGTATCCTGGGTGTGTTCTAACTGTAGGGGGAGGGGGGTGACTGGGGGAGGTGACCGATCTGTGTCCCTATGTATAAGAGACACAGATCGGTCTCCTCTCTCCCTGACAGGACGTGGAGCTCCGTGTTTACACACAGAGCTCCACGTCCCTGCTCAGTTACTGGGCAATCGCGGGTGCCCGGCGGCCATCGCGGACGCCAGGCACGCGCACTGTGTTCCCAGTGATGCGACGGGTGCGCGCGCCCTAGAGGCTTTAAATGACAGGACGTGTCATATGACGTCCTGTCAGAACAATAGAGCATTCCGCCCGACGGCAGGCGGGTGTCAAGTGGTTAACGACCATTTGGTTTTACGACCAGCTCTCCCCACCCGAACAAAGCGCTATACATCATGGTCGATTCGCCGCAAGATCACTTTTATTGATGGTGGGAGAAGTCCCCCCACTGTGCTCTGGTGCCCTCCACTGCTTACCGAACCTGCCGGCAGCGGCGGAGGCGATCATTCCCGTGTGTGGTATGGAGACGAGTGAGGGGAAGATGGCCCCCACCCAGATACATACCATTGCAGGGCGGAAGCGACGTCAAAACGTCACTCCCACTCTTAGCTCTTAAAAGGGACTTTTTTTTGTGTCTTTTTGACCCCAGACCTCAGTTTAAGAGGTCCTGTCATGCTTTTTTTCTATTACAATGGATGTTTACATTACTTGTAATAGAAATAAGTGACACTATTTTTTTTTTTTAAAGAACGGTGTAAAAAAAAAAAAAAGTAAAAAATAAATTAAAAAACATTTTTTTTTATCGCGCCCCGTCCCGAAGATCTGGCACACAGAAGCGAATGCATATGCAGATATGTAAATGGTGTTCAAACCACACATGTAAGGAATCGCCGCGACCGTTACAGCTGTAGAATTTTTTAAACATCGCCTATGGAGATTTTTAAGGGTAAAAGTTTGTCGCCATTACTCTACATGAGAATTTTGAAGCATGACATGTTGGGTATCAATTTACTGTTTGTAACATTATCTTTCACAATATAAAAAATATAATTTTACTGTTGTCTGATTTTTTTATTCAAAAAAGTGTATTCTTCCCAAAAAGAGTGCACTTGTAAGACCGCTGCGCAAATACAGTGTGACAAAAAGTATTGCAACGGCTGCCATTTTATTCTATAGAGTATTAGAAAAATATATATATAATGTTTGGGGGTTCAAACAAATTTTCTAGCAAAAATGTTTAAACCAGTAAACACCAAATCTCAAAACGAGGCTCTGTCCCTAAGTGGTTAAAGGGTTATTAAAGAAAAACATTTTTTTCCTTTAAAATAACAAACATGTTATACTTAACTCCACTGTGCAGTTCGTTTTGCACAGAGTGGCCCCCGATCCACGTCTTCTGGGGTCCCTCGGCGGCTGTCTCTGGTCCTCCCCGCAAGTACTGACCACAGTCATGCGAGAGCTTGCATGGTGGTGAGTAATTGCGGGCACGCGCCCGTGATACAGCGAGCGGCCGTAGCCGCTCACTGTATCTCTCGGCCCCGCCCCTCGGCGCGGCGCATCACTGGATGTGATTGACAGCAGCAACAGCCAATGGCTGAGCTGCTCTCAATTCATCCGCTGTAGCCAATCAGCGGCCAGGCTGAGCGGCGAAGAGGATCTCGGGACCGCACGGGACTTTCGAGGGGTCAGGTAAGTATAACGGGGGCTTGGGGGGGGGGGGGGCGTCAGCATCGAATGTTTTTTCACCTTAATGCATAGATTGCATTAAGGTGAAAACATTTTTTACTTTACAACTCCTTTAAAGCGGAGGTTCATCATAAAAACATGTATTTAACATTCCATTCAGCATAATTCCAACATTTACACTATGCCGTTTTTTTTGGTTTTTTTTTGCTGTAAATGCCGTCTTATTGTTATTTTCCACCCAGCTTCCGGGTTCTCACTCCCGCGGGAGTAGGCATTCCTATGCAGAGGCTAGATGATTGAAGCCTTGTGAAAACTTCCCCCCGGCGCATAAGGTGCGTCACCAGTTTTCCGAAAGTAGCCGGCTCTATACGGCGCCTGCGCAGTCAGCTTTACACGGCAGGCGCAGGCGCCGTATAGAGCCGACTAGCAGTTCGACTATTCTCGGAAAACTGGTGACGCGCCTTATGCGCCGGGGGGAAGTTTTTCACAAGGCGTCAATCATCTAGCCTCTGTATAGGAACGCCTACTCCCACGGGAGTGAGAACCTGGAAGCCGGGTGGAAAATAACAATAAGACGGTATGTACAGCAAAAAAAAAAAAACGACATAGTGTAAATGTTGGAATTATGCTGAATGGAATGTTAAATACATGTTTTTAGGGTGAACCTCCACTTTAAGCGATCCTTGAAAACTCATTTAATCAGGAGGAAAGCCTACCCCACCTCCCCCTAAAAACTGTACTTCGGCCATCTCCATTAGATAATTCCCCACAGCTATTATTTTTTGTACCACCTCCCCCTCCCTTTAGATTGTAAGCTCCGATGAGCAAGGCCCCCCTAATTCTTCTGTATAGAACTGTACTGTAACCGTACCATATTGTAAAACTCTGTTTCAAACTGCTGACGCTATATAAATCCTGTAATATAATGATAATAAGAACAAAAATACAGGCACTATAACACATAGACCAATGCTTGCAGTGATAATTATAACTCAAGAATACAATCAATTTATCTAATTAAAAAAAAAAAAAGCTTTAAATAATGAATTTTTTACCAAAAGTGAAAGTTTCGTGAAAATTCCGCAATGCAAAATGAAGCCATTCTCCAGTAAATGCTCCTTCTTCAGGGTGGTAGTATGTTTTGTAATAATCTAAAGGGTCAAACTCATCAATGTAGTTTTGAGGTAATGACAATGGAGTATCCATGCTGATCTCCTCTCTAGGAAAGTCAAGGTAGCTCAGTTCTGCAAATTGCAGCCGGACTGTTACTGGATGGAAAATAAAATCTTTTGCAATAAATGTGAAATTTAAGTAGAAAGCACTGTGATCAGTATGAAAGGTGAAGGACAAACATTTTTTCCTCTTGCGAAAGTCATCACTGATGCAATGCATTGGGGTGAAGCCAGGTCTGATGCCTGATGCCGCGTACACGCGATCGTTTTTCATGACGAGAAAACTGCCATTTTTTAGATTGGTTGTGAAAACCGGTCGTGTGTATGCTCCATAGCAGTTTTCTCAACGAGAAAACCGCCCGCAAAAAAATTTAGAACCTGCTCTATTTTTTCTCGTTGTTTTTCCCGTCGTTCTTTTTCTCGTCGCGAAAACCGCTCATGTGTATGCTTTACCGGGGGGAAAAAAACGTGCATGCTCAGAATCAAGTATGAGACGGGAGCGCTCGTTCTGGTAAAACTAGCATTTGTAATGGAGATAGCACATTCGTCACGCTGTAACGGACTGAAAAGCACGAGACTGAAAAGCGCGAATCGTCTCTCACCAAACTTCTACTAACACGAGATTAGCAGAAGGAGCCCAAAGGGTGGCGCCATTCGAATGGAACTTCCCCTTTATAGTGCCGTTGTATGTGTTGTACTTCACCACGCTTTGCTTGAGCGTTTTTTTTCCTGAACGTGTGTATGCAAGGCAGGCTTGAGAGGAATCTGGGCGAATGACGTAGAGAAAAATGTCTGTTTTTTGCATGACAGCATGATAGTGTAGACAGAACTTTGGGTAGCAATGCTTTTGCTACAGTGGCTGGCAGGGGTGGACTGACCATTGAGGCTCTCGGGCGCTGCCCGAGGGCCCCATGCCACTAGGGGGCCGCATCAGGGTTGCCAGGCTCAATAAAACCAGGGACAGTATGTAAAAATCTGTGTTTTTTTTACATCTGTCCCTGATATGTCCGAAACCGACATGCTTTTTATGTGAAAATCCTGAGATTTTAGCTGCCCCGCCTCTGCACTGCCTCCTGGCGTGGTGGCCATCTGTAAGCCCAGGGGGCCCCATAATCTTCTATTGCCCGGGGGCACCATGAGTTGTCAGTCCACCCCTGGTGGCCGGTCAATTGCAGAGCTCTGTCAGAGATTTCTACCATGTTCCTGTGTGTGTACAGCCATTGTTCTTGTGATCCAGTTTGCCCTGATATCTGTAAGTGCAACTTGTAAAAAAACGTTTTACAAAATGGTATCATCCTATGTGAGGTTCTGCTTTATTTCCTTCCTGTGTTGCTATCATCGATTTTTTTCATGACTGCGACATTATGGTGGACACATCAGACAATTTTGACACATTGTCAGTTTCACAGCGAAAAGTGCTATAAAAATGCACTGATTACTGTGAAAATGACAATTGCAGTTTAGGAGTTAACCACTAGGGGGCGCTGAAGGGGTTAAGTGTGACCTCATATGTGTTTCTAACTGTAGGGGGCGGGGCTGGACGTGTGACGTCAGTGATCATCTTTCCCTATATCAGGGAACAGACGATCACTGATATTGCCACAGTGAAGAACGGGGAAGGTGTGTTTACTCACATCTCTCCCCGTTCTTCAGCTCCGGTGACCGATCGTGGGGCATCGGTGGCGATTGGGAACTCTGCACTTTGTATGTAACATACGCTTGGTATTTAATGCCCCTTGTAGACCCTCCCACTGTGTGCAATTAGGCTATACATGCCATTTGATGCAGTTTGATGGGGGGCATGGTTGATTTCCTGCACCTATTACTATACCTATTTAAGAAAAAAAGCCCTGCATAACACAGTGCACCCATCTGCATTGCACTTCTTATATGTGGATTAGCTGATGACTGAGCAATGTGGCTGTAATTATGTAATCCATAGGCACATTACACTGCAATAGAAACACACAGTACATAGGAGAGGGGCAGGGCTTATTGCTGGCTATATCGCCCTCATAGTAACACCCATATTTTGAGCTTCAGCTGAGGTGAGAAACTCTGTTGCCCCTGGAAGACATCCAATCAGATGAAATGTATGTAGGGTGTCTGTGCGCTATGCCCTTTGATATTGCTTTGCTTGTAAAGTACCTATAAATGTTATTAATAAATACGTTTTAACTGTACTTCACTATGGAATTTCCTTGCTTCTTTCTGGCTATGTGCTAATGTTTCTGAAGAAAGTTTATGTTAAGTGTTCCAGTGGCTGCACGGGGCATGCCGTTTTGAAGTGTAACAGACTTGAGGCACATCCAACTGTGAGAGAGGAAGTTGGAGCCATCCATCTATTATCTTAACCACTTGTCGCCCGCCATATAGCAAAATGACGGCGGACAAATGGTTTCAATTACCTGACTGGACGTCATATGACGTCTTCAGGATATTGAGCTGCTGCGAGCACACGGGGGCGCGCATCGCGGCGATCGTTGTTGCGGGGTGTCAGTCTGACACCCTGCAACACCGATCTAGGTAAAGAGTCTCTGATGGAGACTCTTTACCACGTGATCAGCCGCGTCCAATCACGGCTGATCACGATGTAAACAGGAAAAGCCTGTCAGACGCGAGTAGAGGAGAGACGATCGGCTGCTCCTCTGACGGGGGGTTTGTGCTGATTATCAGCACAGCCACCCCAAGGATGCCCCCACTGGACCACCAGGGATGCCACCAGACCACCAGGGATGCCCATCACAGGTATGCCACCCTAAACCACCAGGGATGCCAATCAGAAATGTATAATGGATGCCAATCAGTGCCCACAATGGATGCCAATCAGTGCCCACAATGGGCATCACTGATTGGCAGGCATTATTGTTTGGCACCGATTGGCATCCATTAGTACAATACATTACAGTACATCAGTGCCCATCCATGCCCATCCGTGCCACCTATCAGTGCCCATCCATGCCCATCTGTGCCACCTATCAGTGCCCATCCGTGCCACCTATCAGTGTCCATCCATGCCCATTCGTGTCGCCTATCCGTGCCCATCCATGCCGCCTATCGGTGCCCATCTATGCCACCGATTTGTGCCCATCCATGCCGCCTATCAGTGCCCATCCATGCCGCCTATAAGTGCCCATCCGTGCTGCATATCCGTGCCACCTATCAGTGCCGCATATTAGTGCCCATCATCAGTGCCCATCAATGCCACCTCATCAGTGCCTCCTCATTGGTGCCACCTCATCGGTGCCCATCAGTGCCACCTTATCCGTGCCCGTCAGTGCAGTACCATTAGTGAAGGAGAAAACATACTTATTTACAATGTTTTGTAACTTAAACAAAAAAAAGTTTAGTTTTTTTTCAAAATTTTCGGCAATTTTTTTTTTTTTTTTGCAGAAAGGTGATCAAATACCATCAAAATAAAGCTCTTTTTGTGGGAACAAAATTAAAAAAATGTAGTTTGGGTACAGTGTAGCATGACCAAGGAATTGTCATTCAAAGTGCAACAGCGCTGAAAGCTGAAAATTGGTCTGGGTGGAGGGTGTATAGGTGCCCAGTATGGAAGTGGGTAAAGCACTGTTAGACCTCTTGAGATGTGGGGTCTAAATGTTTGGTAAATTTGATAAGTCTAAATCTGCTTTATTTGTGTAAGGTGGCTGGTGCACATTAAATAGTGTGAAGAGTTTGTATTCACGGTTGACTCTAATTTTGAGTTAGAATGTTTCACTGGACTCTAATTTGATAGTAAATGATATTATGATTTATGCACTCTTATTGAATTTTATTATGAATCTATTTTTGGAAACAATTGATGTTGGATATTTGATGTGTGAATATTAGTGAGTGCTGCAGTCACAATTAATTTAGATATACAGTACATTTGTTTAAATATTTGTGATTGCACTTACAGTAGAAACTTGAAGAAATTATACTTTGCTACAATGTAAAGTAGTGAGTGTACAGCTCGTATAACGGAGTAAATTTGCTGTCCCCTCAAAATAACTCAACACGTTTTCTCCGTATCTAATTACCATGGCTATCCTTATTCTTTCCGTCCCCCCTTATGTGTCACATTTCGTGATGCTTGTCCTAATTTATTTACTCTTGTGTACGCTATTTCTTTCTGATACACGAAATGTTGTGTGTATGCTTCAGTACTGAATATGTACCTTCATATATGGATTTCTATGCATTCTATATTGGTTGATATTCTATGTTTATTCCTATGTATATTATAAATACTCAATAAACAGATTTGAAAAAAATAAATAAAAAAATAACTCAACACAGAGCCATTAATGTCTAAACCGCTGGCAACAAAAGTGAGTACACCCCTAACTGAAAATGTCCAAATTGGGCCCAAAGTGTCAATATTTTTTGTGTCCACCATTATTTTCCAGCACTGACTTAACCCTCTTGGGCATGGAGTTCACCAGAGCTTCACAGGTTGCCACTGGAGTCCTCTTCCACTCCTCCATGATGACATCACTGAGCTGGTGGATGTTGGAGACCTTGCGCTCCTCCACCTTGCATTTGAGGATTCCCCACAGATGCTGAATAGGGTTTAGGTCTGGAGACATGCTTGGCCAGTCTATCACCTTTACCCTCAGATTCTTTATCAAGGCAGTGGTTGTCTTGGAGGTGTGTTTGGGGTCGTTATCATGTTGGAATACTGCCCTGCAGCCCAGTCTCCAAAGGGAGAGGATCATGCTCTGCTTCAGTATGTCACAGTACATGTTGGCATTCATGGTTGCCTCAACGAACTGTAGCTCCCCAGTGCCAGGCTGGGCTACCATGGACATGACAGATATCACTGTTCCCAATCACTGGGAACAGCAGATCACTAACATGTCCCCTGTCAGAACAGGGAATCGCCCTGTTTCCAAAGGCAGTTCTCCGTTCTGCCTCTGTAATAGGCGATCGCGGGTCGTTGGCGGACATCGAGTCTGCCCATCCCACGTGCACCCTACCGCAGTGGGCACGAGCCCGCTGATGCGCCTGCGCAAGCCGACATAAGGCTATGGATGGTTAGCCAGTGGTTATTAGTATTTACATGCATAAATAGTGGCAATCCGGAAGAAAGGCATAGCATAAAAGATGTACATAATCACTGATATTTATTGACATTTTTTATTATGAAATACAGTTTTTAACATTTTATATTCAAAATAAGTAAACTTCAATACTTCTAGAAATAGTACATGGGTTATCGTGGTGTCCCTTAAAGCCCTACTATATTAAGGTCCATTTGTGTCATTATTTGGGGATGTGGATACTATTAGATGTTTAACTGATAAACCAATTTGATGAATTAGCGATATTCAGCATGAAACACACTAAAAATCTTGCTGCCCCATATGTACCCTGTTTTAACACAATAAAAAAGTTATTCTTGCTAATGTCTACATACAGTATGCTGTTTGATTGCTATATATATTCCTCGGTGGTGAGCTGGATAGGCAGGGCTGGACTGGGACAAAAATTTGGCCCTGGACTTCATCTAGACTGGCCCACTTTGACAGGTCTCTCCCATGGCGGCCGGACAACTCCCGCACCCCCCCCCCCCTCGGCCACCCAAGCCCCCTCTACCCCTTCACTAGCCATTCTACTTTATTAGAGTAGAACGGCTGGTACTGGTACTCTTATAGGAAGTACCAGTGGGGAAGCTAGACATTATTTCACCCGGGGCAAAGAATCAGTTCGGTGTCCCCCCTTATGGGACAAGATTAGGCAGAAGTGAGAAACTCCCAGGTCATAGCTGTTGAGTCAGCTGTCTGTCTCCTCCCCCATGCTCCTCTGTCGTCGTCCCTGCTCCTCTGGTCCTCCCCCTGCTTCTCTGCTCCCCCCAGGTGAGTGCTGCGGGGAGGGAGAGGAGGTGAGTGCTGCGGGAAGGGAGAGACAAAAGAGAGGAAGGGGGCGGCGGTCTGCTGTCACTGAAGCCGGCCCATTGAGCCATCGGCCCACCGGGAAACTCCCTGTAGTCCCAATGGCCAGTCCATCCCTGTGGATAGGCATCTATCTGTGGATTGTGTGGGCCAACTTGGAGCAGTTTTAATGCTTTTTATCATTTTTAAAATATAAATATAATATTCCTGGAATAAAAAAAAATATTTTAATACATTTACACTTGTTAAAAGCCTTTACCCGATCTATGTAGTTTCCCTAGCTTTGCTGATTATACCATTAATTTGTAAAGGAGAAATTGCTGATTAGGACCTGGGTATACAGTATGTGCTGTGTACTATACTTCATAAGGTAGTTTTCCCTATGAGCATGGCTTACGGGCATGGATAGAGTAATAGCCATTCTCATCAGCCAAGTCCATGCTTCGCTTTTCAGTGAATGGAATGGCCTTTAGTTTCACAATTTCATAGCCAGCATCCCTATATGCCTTCTCAAGATCTTCCTTAGTAATGGCCAGACAGAAGAATCTCTTTTTTCCAACATTGTAGTAGGAACAGTTAAGCGCACTCTGAATTATTATGTGACCCCCTGGTTTAATTAGGGCTTTAAGGTTCCTCAAAGCATTGGTGAAGGATTCCACATCTTTGCAGGCTGCTTCTAAACAGAGGCAACTAATAATACAATCAGCTTGTGGCATCTCCACCGGGTCATATGGGTTCTTCTTCAGAGCATCACATGTCAGAACCTTTGTCACCGTTTTCCTTAGTTTTTCTTCTTTCTTCTTACAGCTCTCAATGTCACTGAAAGAGGACAATATTTTTTTTTTATCAGAAAAGGTTTTATTGAACCCATTACGCATCTTCCAATGTACAAACATTACAGTGTCGAATAACTACATTTACAGATTTCAGTGGTAGTTGCACCTGCAGATAATCTAATGCCGCGTACACACGACCGTTTTTCGGGTTGTAAAAAATGACGTTTTTCAGGCTCTAGAAAAAATGACGTTTTTTTCAACCCGATCATTAAAACGACCTTTCCTAAACACAATCATGAAAAAAAAATGCTCTAGCAAAGCACGGTGACGTACAACACGTACGACGGCACTATAAAGGGGACGTTTCTTTTGGATGACGCCACCGTTTGGCCACCGTAGTAAAAGACAATTCACGCTTTTCTGTCTGATAGGCCTCGTACACAGTTTTCCTTTACAGAATCCATCAAGAAACTTGGTGGCAGAGCTTTTTTGCAGAGGAAAACGGTTGTGTGTATGTTTTTCATCGAGAAAACTGTCGAGTAACAAGTTCTCTTTTTCTCAATTTCCTCGTCGTGTTCCTCGTCGGGCTGGTTTTCGACGAGAAACATGTTTGTGTGTATGCTAAGAAACCCGCGCATGCTCAGAATAATGTATGAGATTGGAGAGCACCTTCGGTAAAAGTAGCGTTTGTAATGGAGATAACACATTTTTCACGCTGTAACAGACTGAAAAGTGCAAATCGTCTCTTACCAAACTTTTACCTAACACGCAGTAACATGAGATTAGCAAAAGCAGCGCCAAGGGTTGTGCCAGTGAAATCGAACTTCCCCTGCCGTCATATGTGTTGTACGTCACCGCGTTTGAGAATGAGGAGATTTGGTCTTGACTGTGTGTACGCAAAGAAAGCTTGTCGAGTTTCTCGACAAGCCTAACAAGGAGCTCGTCGAGGAAAACGATGTGTCTTTTCCGACAAGTTCCTCGGTCGTGTGTACAAGGCCATAGAGCATGATGAATGTGCTTACTCCATTACGAATGGTAGTTTTAACAGAACGAGCGCTCCCGTCTCATAACTTGCTTCTGAGCATGTGTGGATTTTTCTCGTCGTTAAAGCACACACGACCATTTTTTTACATCCCGAAAAACGACAACGTTAAAAACGTCGTTAAAAAATAGACCATGTTCGAATTTTTTTTGCCCATTTTTCAGAACCCGAAAAATGCTCTGAAGCCCACACACGATCGTTTTTAATGACATAAAAAAACGTCATTTTTTACAACCGGAAAAACGGTCGTGTGTACGCGGCATTAGAGTATTACATAGGTTCACATTTCTTCAATCCCTGCTCAGTTCTATTCTACACTTAATACCTAATAATGTCAACATATCAAAATCAGCCTGTGGGGCATTGCAAAAGTCTTGACATTACCAACTCTGGGACTCAGTCCAGGTGTGTCTAGCAACAGTGACCACAGCCGTTCAAATCTACCTAGGCTCCCTCTGTGTTGGTAAATGTACCGTTCTATAACAAGAGTATTCTCCATATGTGTTATCCACGAGGTGACTGTGGGCGTTGAGATTGATTTCCACCTCATCAAAATGAGTTTCCTGGCCTAAAAAAACCCCAGAGAAAATGTGATCCTGACCATTTCCTCAGGTATCACCTCCTCCAAAACCCCTAATATACAGCAGATTGGGTCTCAGGCCCCGTACTCACGACCAAACATGTCTGCTGAAACTGGTCCGCGGACCAGTTTCAGCAGACATGTTTGGCCGTGTGTTGGCCCGAGCGGACCATTTTCGGGCGGATCGGACAGGTTTCCAGCGGGCAACTGTTTCCTGGACTTGCTTTAAAACAGTCCGCTGGAAACCTGTCCCCCCGACATGTACGGTCGTCTGTACAGACCTACCGTACATGTCCGGCCGCCTGCCATCCCTCGCATGCGTCGAATGACTTTGACGCATGTGTGGAAGCATTTTAAAGGCAGGCCGCCCACGTCGCCGCGTCATTGTCGCGGCGACACCGCGGACACGCCCCGCGTATTGTTTACGCGCGGACCTCTGTTCGATGGTGAGTACAGCCATCGAACAGAAGTCCCCGGGCAGACATGTCCGATGAAAACGGTCCGTGGACCGGTTTCATCGGACATGTCTGCTCGTGAGTACTCGGCCTAAGGGTACATTCGTTTGAAACACTTGATTGTTCCAAGGACCGCCCTTCAGTAAAGATGACGCTTTTGGCATTGCCATAGGAGGTGGATAAGATCCCCAGTGTGTTGCCTGCACCTACCACACAATGGATCTACCAGTCTGCCCATCTTGTGAAGCTTTTTCGGGGTGTAGTGTACCCTAAGAATAATATATAATTGGGATACTTTTTGTGCCACATTAGGTGAGCCAGTAGATATAGATGGCAATGCTTACTCCCATTGATCCCCCGTGAGTTGCCCCAGGTCTCCTTCCCACAGGGATACTGCCTTAATGGGATGTGTAGTGTGGTAGTGGCCCTGTTCAAAGTGCCTAGTGTAGCTCAGAAGAACCCACCCCAGGGTAGGGCTCTCATGTAATACTTTCTTGGCACCCATTGAGGAGGTAAACATGGGGAATGTGATGACCACCCTGTCACATAACCCACCACCTACTCTACAAGTGTCCCTTCCAGCCAGTGTCTGTTAGTGCCAGATTGGCCACCACATTATCACATTAATCACTGATCACTGTTATTACAAGTAGAGGCCCAGATTCTCATACAATTACGTTGCTCCTGGGCAGCGTAACGTATGTGATTTACGTTACACCGCCGCAGGTTTACAGCGTTAGTGCCTGATTCTCAGAACACTTAACTGTAAACTTGCGGCGGTGTATCGTAAAAGTGCTCGGCGCAAGCCCGCCCAATTCAAATGAGGCGGGCACCATTTAAATTAGGCGCGCTCCCGCGCCGAGCGTACTGCGCATGCTCCGTCGGGTAAATTACCCGACATGCATTGCGCTAAATGACGTCGCCCCAATGTCATTTGCTTAGACGTTAACGTAAATGGCGTCCAGCGCCATTCACGGACGTCTTACGCAAACGACATCATTTTTTTAAATTTCGACGTGGGAACGACGGCCATACTTAACATTGGTTGCCCCTCATAATAGCAGGGGCAACTTTACGCGTCGCTTAAGCTACGGAAACGTCGTAAATTCTCAGCGTCGACCGTGCGTATGTTCGGGAATCTCGCGCAATTACCTAATTTGCATAGACGACGGGGAAAACGACAATGCGACACCTAGCGGCGGGAAAAAAAATTGCATCTAAGATCTGACAGCGTAAGAGCCTTACACCTGTCAGATCTAATTGGTATCTATGCGTAACTGATTCTAAGAATCAGTCGCATTGATACCCGGGGCCAGATTAGGACTTACGACGGCGCAACACCATCGTAGTGGCATTGAGAATCTGGGCCATAGTGTCTATACCTTTGTACATTTTTTACCAAAGACATGTAGCAGAGTCCATTTTGGCCTATTATTATGACGAAATTTGATTTTATTGGATATGTTTTATAACAGAAAGAAGAAAATTATTATTTTTTTCACAATTTTTGGTCTGTTTTTTTATATAATAAAAAACTAAAAAAGCCAGTGGTTATCAAATACTAGCAAAAGAAAGCTCTTTGTGTGATATATATCTATCTATATATATATATATATATATATATTGAATTTGGGTACAGCTTTGCATGACAGAGCAGGTAGCACAGTGCTGAATAGCAAAAGATGCCCTGGTCACGAAGGGGGTAAAACCTTCCCGAGGTCAAGTGGTTAAACCAGTCATAAACTCTGCTAAATGTTTTTATTTGAATGGGTCCCCAGGAGGTTTATGCCATATTGTGCTAGTACAGACATCCAAACCTGCAAAAACGAATTTCAGGGAGGTGGCAAACTAATTTCAGGGAGGTGGGCATGGCTTAAATTGCGCTACATATTGGGTGTGGCTTAAAGGGGTGTGGTTTAATAGTCTGAGATGGCTTACATAGTGCAGAATGCAGTAATGTTAAATAGGGAATATACAGTGCGGAGTGTACGTCAGTGGGTAGTATGTGCAGGAGAGGAGTGTAGAGTGTATGTAGGTGGGTATAATGTACAGGTGAGGAGTGTGGCGTGTACAGCAGTGGGTAGTATGTGCAGGATGGTGTCAGTAGGGCAGTGGACAGTGTCAGTATTTTTTTTTTATTATTTTTATTTTTACAATTTATTAATTTTGTATTATTTTATTTGATAAAAAAAATTCTAAATGCTTTTCGTGGGCCAGTGGACGGTGCCAGAATTTATTATATTTTTATTATTTTTTTACAATTATTTTTTTTTATAATTTTTTTACAATTTTATTTTTATACGTTCTGTTTTTTACAATGATTATGGGTGGTGGGTAGTGGACAGTGTCAGTAAAGCAGTGGACAGTGTCAGTTGTTTCTTATTTTTAGGTATTTTTTTTTTACAATTTAGTTTGTTTTTAATTTTTTTCACAATGCTTTTTGGGGCAAGGGGGTTGAGACAGTGGACAGTGTTGGTAGGGCACGGTGGAGTGGTTTCAGTGATTTTTTTTTTTTTTTACAATACATTTTTTTAATATTTATTGCATTTTTTTTATCTGTTGGGGGCTTTGGTGAGATTTCAAGGGTCTAAATATACACCTGACATCTCAACGTTGAGACAGAGAAAGGGACTGAGGAAACAGATTCCTCAGTCCCTTTCTCAGCACTGAAGATGAATGGAGAGGAGGCAGAGTCTCTTCTCCATTCATAAACTGAGCAGGGAGACTGCACGGCACTCGCTGGTGTGTGGGAGCCAAAGCCAAAATGTGTGAGGCTCCCGCATCTCGCGGGGGACTTGGGATGTCTGGCTAGTATGCACCGCATATTAGCACATTATGGCAAAGCAGCCCATCAGCGCTATGCTGTCACTGCTCCAGCTGGGCCCAGGCACTTCTACCTTTGCACAGTTTCCCTTTTCACATTCCCTCTCTCTGGCCGCTTTAAAAGCCGGGCCACAATGACATCACTCCAGCACATGCACTCAGGGTTCACATCACTAGGCATGTGCAAAAGGGAAAAATGTGTTTAGTTTCGTTTCATTTTAATTCGTTATTTAATTAATTTTGTTAAGTTAGATTCGTTACATGTGTTAAATTTGTTCGTTTTCGACCGAATTTCGGAAAATCCGGTCGAATTCGAAAATATTTCGTCCGTTTTCGGAATTCATTCGTTTTCGACCGAATTTCGAAAAATCCGGTCGAATTAGAAAATATTTTGACTGGATTCGAAAACAAATAGTCTCTTTTCGAATAGAATTTGTTTTCGAATTCGATTCGAAAAGATTATTTATTTATTTTTTTTTTCGAATTCCGATCAAATTTTTTTTTTTTTTCGAGTTCCGATAGAATTTTGTCTGCGGGTTTTCGATTCGGAATCGAAAACGTTCGTTCGGATTCGGTAAATTCATTAATATTGCAATTCGGGATTTCTTATGCATCCGAATGTCCGAATAATGAAGTTTGTCCGAATTTCGATTCGGAACGAAAACGAAATGCACATGCCTACACATGACCACAGCACAGAGTGGGTGCTGTAAATGTGGTCTGCGTACACGGCTCACATGACACTACCACTGACAGGCTAGGAGGGTCATTTATGACAGAAGAGCACAAGGTCTCTTTTCTGGTACAATCTTTTTTATTAAAAATGTTCTTCTTTTTTGTCGAGAAATAAGAACAACTGCAATAATCACACGCAGGGGGTATAAACAATAAGCATGACATGGCACAACTGAATAGTGCACATTACAAGCATATTCGATAGTGGGAATTGTCAAACATCAACAGCCCTCTGGCCTAGACCAAGGGGCTAACATAGGGTAACTAAGCATTATTGCTCAGAAGGTAAGGCGTGAAGTAAGAGGAGGGGGGTGACACCCCTCCTCTGCTGTGTGTCACCCCCCTCCTCTTCTGTGTGTCACCCCCCTCCTCTGCTGTGTGTCACCCCCCCTCCGAGTCTGCTGTGTGTCACCCCCCCTCCTTGGCTTTGTGTAACCCCCCCCCCTCCTCTGCTGTGTGTCACCCCCCTCCTCTGCTGTGTGTCACCCCCCCCCTTCCTCTGCTGTGTGTCACCCCCCCTCCTCTGCTGTGTGTCACCCCCCTCCTCTAATGTGTGTCACCCCCCCCTCCTCTGCTGTGTGTCACCCCCCTCCTCTTCTGTGTGTCACCCCCCTCCTCTGCTGTGTGTCACCCCCCCTCCTCTGCTGTGTGTCACCCCCCCCTCCTTGGCTTTGTGTCACCCCCCCCCTCCTCTGCTGTGTGTCACCCCCCCCCTTCCTCTGCTGTGTGTCACCCCCCCTCCTCTGCTGTGTGTCACCCCCCCTCCTCTGCTGTGTGTCACCCCCCTCCTCTAATGTGTGTCACCCCCCCCTCCTCTGCTGTGTGTCACCCCCCTCCTCTTCTGTGTGTCACCCCCCTCCTCTGCTGTGTGTCACCCCCCCTCCTCTGCTGTGTGTCACCCCCCCTCCTTGGCTTTGTGTCACCCCCCCCCCCTCCTCTGCTGTGTGTCACCCCCCTCCTCTGCTGTGTGTCACCCCCCCTTCCTCTGCTGTGTGTCACCCCCCCTCCTCTGCTGTGTGTCACCCCCCCTCCTCTGCTGTGTGTCACCCCCCTCCTCTAATGTGTGTCACCCCCCCTCCTCTGCTGTGTGTCACCCCCCCTCCTCTGCTGTGTGTCACCCCCCCTCCTCTGCTGTGTGTCACCCCCCTTCCTCTGCTGTGTGTCACCCTCCCTCCTCTGCTGTGTGTCACCCCCCCTCCTCTGCTGTGTGTCACCCCCCCTCCTCTGCTGTGTGTCACCCCCCCCTCCTCTGCTGTGTGCCACCCCCCCTATCTCTGCTGTGTGTCACCCCCCCCCTCCTCTGCTGTGTGTCAAATTGCGCCTCCATAAAGCGGCCACACTGCTGCAGGTATGATAGGGATGGCGCAGACACCTATACCTGTGAGTTAGGTAGTTGGACTCTCCTGCGATTCTTTGCTTGTGTCAGTTGTACATATTAAGGAATCTTAATTTTTTTTCTGTTGATTGCTGATGAGAAAAATAAACAGATGGCTTTATTTGTTCCTGCCCCAAATCCTTCCTTTGCTCACTGACTGGACCACATACCTTCATCTCTGTGCTACATGTTTTCTGCTGCACCACTGGCATGTTATATCCTCTTAGTCCTCCATAAATTTTGCAGAAATGTGTGCTAAAAGTAGAACTATAGGCAACACTTGTTTTTTTTCCATTTTGGATAGAGTAAGGGAAGGTTATAGCCCCTGTTAATTTTTTTTTTTTGTTGCTATTCGTTCATTTCCCTTAAATTCCTGCCCCATAGCCAAACAGGAAGTGAAAGGAAATCTCTGCAGATTAAGGGAGCCGCCCCAAGGCCCTCAGAACTAGTGTCCCCCACTGGAAAAATTCAGGGCAGGTCTTAAACAGGAAGGGGTGTGACCTTGACAGGAAGAGGTGGGTCATTTAAATTAGGGGTTGCACGAATTTAGTCAGGCCTAGGGCAGGACAAAACCTAAATACACCCCTGGATTATAGTCTAGGGCGAATAGGACTCTTAAGGTTGCTCGTTGTGATATTTACTCTAATTAATAAATACATTCTCTGGAAGAACAGGGTTGCTGCAGAAATGACTCACATTATAGTAATATTTCATTAATATTCATCATCCAACTACTACATCACTACAATGTAGGAAGAGGGATAGAACTTACACAGATACAATATCCTAGGCAAACCTACCACACACTTGTAACTTACCTATTACCTTCCAGTTCACACACCATCTTGACAATTGGAGTCCAGTCAAACGCATCGGGATCATTCCTCAACCACTTCTCTACCTCTGCTCGGTTATTCTCTACAAAGTCAGAACTGATGATGTTGTTGAAAACTTCACAAGCAGAGAGAAGATGATAAATTGCGGGTCCACCGCCAAAATCAATTAGTAGGTCTCCTTTAACACCACCTTAGGGGACAAAAAACAATGGATTTTTCCTTTATAAGTGACAAGACAAAATCTCTTTAATTCTGATAAGAATTTGTAAAATAGATAAAATACTTGTATGTGCGTGGTGGTCAGTTATAGGTAGATTCACGTAGGGGCGCCTAAAGTTAAGGTCGGCGTAGCCTAGCGTGTTTACACTACGCCGCCTTAAGTAAGAGAGGAAAGTACATGATTCAGAAAGCACTTACCTCCTTACTTAGGGCGGCGTAGTGTAAACACGGCGGACGTAAGGGCGCCTAATTCAAATGGGTTGGGGGGGCGTGTTTAATGCTAATGAGGCTTGACCTCACGTTTTTTGATGTTTTTTCTTACTGCGAATGCGCCAGGCGCCTACATTTCCCAGGGCGCATTGCGGCTAAGTACGCCGTACGGGCCTATTGATTTTGACGCGGACGTAAACTACGTAAATCCCGATTCGCGGACGACTTACGCAAACAACGTTAAAATTTCGAATTTCGCGGCGGGAACGGCGGCCATACTTAACATTGGCTATTCCATTAGAGCATAGCTCTAACTTTAGGCGGCCTATCCCTTACGGAAACGACGTAATTCGACGGCGTAGGCCTGGCGTACGTTCGTGAATCGGCATATCCCCTAATTTACATAATCTACGCCGGCCACAATAGAAGCGCCACCTAGCGGTCAGCCAAAACATTGCAATCTAAGATAGGACGGCGCAAGCCGTCCTATCTTAGATATGTTTAAGTGTATCTCTGTTTGAGAATACACTTAAACATAGGTCGGCTTAGATTCAGAGTTAGGTCGGCTTATCTGTAGATAAGCCGGCCTAACTCTTTGTGAATCTACCTATTAGACTCGGTTCACACTGGGGCGGCACGACTTTGGGGGCGACTCGGCAAGGCGACCTGAAGACAACTTCAGAGGCGACTTGCAAAATGACTTCTGTATAGTCGCCCGAGTCGCCCCCAAAGTTGTACGAGAACCTTTTTCTAAGTCGGAGCGACTTGCGTCGCTCCTATTAGAACGGTTCTATTGAATAGAATGGGACGCGACTTGTCAGGCGGCTGAGTCGCTCTTAGGGCTTGTGTAGTAAACAGGGAATCTTAAAGTATATGTAAACCCTTACATTATAAAACAAACAAAAAACAAAATGGTTGTGTATAGTTAAAAAAACACGTTATAAATATAATTTTTTTTATATAAATGTTTGCATAGTCTCTGGGGTGGATTCAGTAAACAATTGCATCTGCGTAACCATAGTTACGCAGCGCAATTGCTTAGTTGCGCCGGCGTAACGACTTTTCTGTATTCAGAAAGCTCGTTACGCCGACTGCAGCCTAAGATATGACTGGCATAAGGCTCTTATGCCGTCGTATCGTAGGCTGCATTCTTACGCTGGCCGCTAGGTGGCGTTCCCGTAGTGGTCAGCGTAGAGTATGCAAATTGCATACTCACGCCGATTCACAACCCTACGCGCGCCCTGCGTATGCATTTTACGTTGTTTACGTTCGTCGGGTTCCGCGTAAGGCTGCTCCTGCTATTAGCAGGGGCAGCCAATGCTAAGTATACCCGTCGTTCCCGCGTCGCGATGTTTGAAAATTACGTCGTTTGCGTAAGTGAATCGTGAATGGCGCTGGACGCCATTTACGTTCACGTTGAAACAAATGACGTCCTTGCGACGTCATTTGCCGCAATGCACGTCGGGAAAGTTTCCCGACGGAGCATGCGCACTACGTTCGGCGCGGGAACGCGCCTAATTTAAATGATCCACGCCCCCTACGGGATCATTTAAATTACGCGCCCTTACGCCGGGCAGTTTTAGGGAGCGCCCACACAAATTACGGAGCTACTGCTTCATGAATGAAGCGTAGCGCAGGTAATTTACGGAGGCGCAGCGTTAAAACGGTACGCTGTGCCTCCGTAAGAGGGCGCAAGTCGTACCTGAATCCACCCCTCTGTATTCAGCTGCATAAGGGGCTTGGAGAGGTGAGGGTGGAAAAACAGTAATAAACTGATCTTCCCAGTGAATGGCTCTGAAGGGAAGCGTGACAGCACATGTCTGATCATTGGAGAATAGGCAGACTGTTCTCCCAGCACAGCCAGAAAACTGACAACCCTGGAATAGATGTGCTCTCATGCCAAGCATGGTCAGCTTGAAATAAGAAAGCAGGAGGACTGGCAGGAACGCGCGCTGTGATCACTGAGTCACTGAGACTCAGATGATCACGGATCTGAGTAAGGGGCTGGTGCCGACCCCTTACCACGTGATCAGCTGTCAGCCAATGACAGCTGATCACGTGATGTAAACAAAAGTCGGTAATCGTTTTTTTTTCTGCACAGAGAGGAGAAAAAAAGCCAATCACCGGCTTGTGTGAAAGAGGAGGGAGGCACATCTGCCTCGTGTGCCAGCAGTAACCCCTGCCAGTACCCCCTGCTAGTGGCACCTGCAAGTGCCCACATTGCCCACCAGTGCCACCTATCAATGCCCACAAGTGCCACCTATCAATGTCTCCTTAGTGCCACCTAGCAGTGCCCATTACTGCCACCCATCAGTGCCCATTACTGGCAACCATCAGTGCCCATCACTTGCATGAAATTGCGACAGTTGGGAAAGCACCTAAATACCACATGTGATCTAGTTCTGTGAATGGAGCCCAAAATCCTGTTGGAGGGGGCTATGTTTTATACCCCCCCCCCCCATAAGTGGGAAACAAATGTAAAGATTGGTATAATATACAGATAATATACACATAGATTAATGCTTGCAGGGATAATTATATCTCAAAAATAAAATCATTTATCAAATTTCAAAAAAATGTAAAAAACAAAAACAACATGAATACATCAATCATGCTTCTGAGCTTTGACTTTGGCTTTTTTATATCGCATTCCCTGCGGCAGTAAAGCTCATAAATAAGACATTTGTTTACCTGAAGTGAAAGCTTCGTGAAAATTCTGCAAAGCAAAATCAACCCATTCTCTGGCATATGTTTCTTCTTTGGGGTCATAGTATGCTTTGCAATAATCTAAAGCGCCAAACTCATCAATGTAGGTTTGAGGTGATGTGTATGGGGTCGCCATGCCGATCTTCGCTGCAGAATAGTCAAGGTAGCTTGTGTCTATCAAGTGCAGCTGGACTGTCACTAAACGGCAAATAAAATGCACTTTGATCAGTATGAAAGGTTAGATCAGGACAACCATCCTTGGGGGGGGGGGGGGGGGGTCAGGTAGTGTCAAATCGTGTGAAGAGAACCTTGGGAGGTAGCCAGGAATATTGAGCAATTTTTTCAGAGATTTCTACCATGTTATGTACAGTCGTCGTTCATGTGAGCCAGTCTGCCCTGATATCTATAAGCGCAATGTGTATTTTATCCACTTGCCTACTGTGCACATACACCCCCTTCCTGCCCAGACGAGATTTTAGCTTCCGGCACTGCGTCGCTTTAACTGACAATTGCGCGGTCGTGCGACGTGGCTCCCAAACAAAATTGACGTCCTTTTTTTCCCACAAATAGAGCTTTTAGCCGATTCAGAGTTTAGGCCGATACGTATTATTCTACATATTTTTGGTAAAAAAAAAAAAAACGCAATAACCTGGTTTGTGCAAAAGTTATATTGCCTACAAAATAGAGGACATAATGATTTTTTTTTTTTTTTTTTTTTTTTTACTAGGAACGGCGGCGATCTGCATTTCTTTTCGGGAATGCGACATTATAGCGGACACATCGGACACTTTTGACCCATTTTTGGGACCATTCACATTTATACAGTGAACAGTGCTATAAATATGCATTGATTACTGTATAAATGTGAGTGGCAGGGAAGGAGTTAACCACTAGGGGGCGGGGAAGGGGTTAAATGTGTATCCTGGGTGTGTTCTAACTGTGGGGGGAGGGGGGTGACTGGGGGAGGTGACCGATCTGTGTCCCTATGTACAAGGGACACAGATCGGTATCCTCTCTCCCTGACAGGACGTGGAGCTCTGTGTTTACACATAGAGCTCCACGTCCCTGCACAGTTTCTGGGCAATCGCGGGTGCACAGTTACTGGGCAATCGCGGGTGCACAGTTACTGGGCAATCGCGAGTGCCTGGCGGCCATCGTGGCCGCGGGCACGCGCACTGTGTTCCCAGTGACGCGACGGGTGCGCGCACGCGCGCCCTAGAGGCTTTAAAAGACAGGACGTCATATGACGTCCTGTCGGAACAATAGAGCATTCCGCCCGCCGTCATTTGACGGCGGGCGGATGTTAAGTGGTTAAATAAAGCCTTTTTACAAAATGGTATCATCCTATGTGAGGTTTGTCTCCTTCCTGTGCTACTATTATATCCGATGAATCCGGAGGGTCTGTCAGGGTGAGCGTTGCAGCTGGACAAGCATACAGAATCAATTTACACAGCAGCTATTTATATTCCAAGTGCCGTGTGCCAACCTTGTTTAACTGGTTCCCGACGGGTTCGCCCAGGAGAGCCACCACTGACTATAGTAGATGACAGATCGTGTTTTCTACTTTGTATAAAGACACGATCTGTCTTGTCTCCTCAGACAGCACGGGGGTTTGTGTGTTAACACACACAAACCCCCGTTCTCGTGCTCGTGCACACGATCACGCGTGCCCGTTGGCGATCGCGCCTGCATGGCAGGGAACCCGATGCACGTGGCCGGGAGGCGCGATCGCCAAAATAGGGAACACAGTTAACCCCTTGATCGCACCCTAGTGTTAATCCCTTCCCTGCCAGTGACATTTACAATGGGTTAGATTCAGCAAAGAATTACGCCGGCGTATCCATAGATACGCCGCGTAAATTCAAAGCTGCGCCAGCGTATCTACTTTCTGTATTCAGAAAGCTAGATACGCCAACATTACCCTAAGATATGACTGGCATAAGTCTCTTACGCCGTCGTATCTTAGGGTGCATTCTCACACTGGCGCTAGGTGGCGCTCCCGTCGTTTTCGGTGGAGAGTATGCAAATTACCTAGATACGCTGATTCACAAACGTACGTGCGCCCGGCGTTCGTTTTTTTACGTCGTTTGCGTAAGGCTTTTTCAGCGTAACGTTGTGCCTGCTTCTATGAGGCGCACTCAATGTTAAGTATGGACGTCGTTCCCGCTTCGATTTTTGAATTTTTTTACATCGTTTGCGTAAGTCGTTCGCGAATAGGGCTGGACGTAATTTACGTTCAAGTCGAAACCAATGACGTCCTTGCGACGTCATTTGGAGCAATGCACACTGGGATATGTACACGGACGTAAAAACGTCAATCAAGTCAGGTCAACACACATTAACATAAAACACGGCCCCCCCTTACACATTTGAATTACGTATTTACGCTACGCCACTGCAACTTACGGAGCAAGTGCTTTGTGAATACTGCACTTGCTGCTGTAAGTTGCGACGGCATAGCGTAAATACGATACGCTGTGCCGCCGTTATATTGCGTGCCCCTACCTGAATCTAGCCCATAGTAATCAGTGCATATTTATAGCACTGATCGCTCTGTAAATGTCTATGGTCCCAAAAATGTGTCAAAAGTGACCGACCTGTCCGTCGCAATACCGCAAAAAATCACAGATCATTGCCATTACTAGTTTAAAAAAAAAAAAACGCCTTATAAATGCCATAAATCTTTCCCATAGTTTGTAGATGCTAAAACTTTTGCGCAAACCAAAGCTTATGGCGATTTTTTTTTTTTTTTTACCAAAAATATGTAGAAGAATACATATCGGCCTAAACTGAGGAATTTTTTTTTTTTTTTAAATTTACGCTCTTTTTTTGTTTATAGCGCAAAAAATAAAAAACGGAGAGGTGATCAAATACCACCAAAAGAAAGCTCTATTTGTGGGAGAAAAAGAACATTAATTTTGTTTGGGTACAGCGTCGCACAACCGCGCAATTGTCAGTTAAAATGACGCAGTGCCGTATCGCAAAAAATGGCATGGTCATTGGGCAGCCAAATCCTCTGGGGCTGAAGCGGTTTAAAACAGTATTAAACACGAAAACCAAAATGTAATATATTGTAGATTACTACATGTGGCTGCATTTGTTTTGTTTTTTTTTCTTTGTTTTTTTAAGGCTTTTTTTCCTTCTGTTTTCTACGCTCTGGTTGAAGGAGCAGCAGAGACATCTTTGGACAGCAGCATTGCCAGTCAGGGGGGAGAGGAGTACTAAAAAAATTGAAGTCAAATTCTAGCTAACACTTTTTTGTTTTGTTTTTTAACAGAATTTTATTTATTTATCTCCAAAAGGAGAGATATTTTGCATAGAAATACAATTGAAAGTCAGAAAATCGCAATAGGTAAGTTTACAATACAGCGTAATTTCGTAAGGCACATAGTTCAGTCATTACAGAACAAGGAATACATCAGATGTTACACTTGCAACAATTTGTAGAGAAAGGTATCAATTCTATAGGAATCAGCTATTTGTTCAGTACTACAAATCCATTCCTCTGTCTAGTGCACGTTGAGCATATACTTTCCCTCAGAGAAGGGAAAAGGGGGGGGGGGGAGTCAAGGACCACACAATGCAGGAGTGGGAAATTCATATATATGACCTAATCACTTCTCGTATTCTTCTTTACAAACTTGCACTCCTTCTTTTTAAACCGCCGCTTCCGGGTATGTCTTCTGCGGGACTGGGCATTCCTAATTGATTGACAGGCTTCTGACCGTCGCATACTGCGCGTCACGAGTTGCCGAAAGAAGCCGAACGTCAGTGCGCAGGCGCCGTATAGAGCCGCACCGACGTTCGGCTTCTTTCGGCAAAACTCGTGATGCGCAGTATGCGACGGTCGGAAGCCTGTCAATCAATTAGGAACGCCCAGTCCCGCAGAAGACATACCCGGAAGCGGCGGTGAAAATACGGTATGTACGAAAAATAAGATAAAAAAAACAGCCGATTGTCATTAGGACAACTCGGCTGAATGTAATGTTAAACATTTATTTTTGGGTGAACCCCTGCTTTAAGCCAGTTACCCCATATTTTGAAAAAAAAAAATGGAGACATTTTCGACTCATATATGTGAGTTTGTAAATTGGTAATGTAGCATCAATCATTGTTTTCCATTGGGAGACTGTGGGAGGCTCAGGTTGTTTCCATTTAATTAGTATGGCTTTTCTGGCATAAAAGGCAGTCTAAAATATAAAAAAGCGTTTGTATGTATTAGATTATAACATATACCCAAGAGAAGGATAATAGGGTCCACAGTTATGTTCAGACCTCCTACAGTGGTCTGGTCAGTTTGTAGTGTAGTGGTCAGTGGTCAGATTAGTGTGTAGTGTAGTGGTCAGTGGTCTGGACAGTGTAGAAATCTGATCAATATGTAGTGGTCAATGTAGAGGTCTGGTCAGTGTGTAGTGTAGTGGTCTGGTCAGTGTGTAGTGTAGTGGTCAGGTCAGTGTATAGTGTAGTGGTCGGTGTGTAGTGGTCTGGTCAGTGTGTAGTATAGTGGTCAGTGGTCTGGTAAGTGTGTATTGTAGTGGTCAGTGTGTTGTGTAGTGGTTAGTGTGTTGTGTAGTGGTCACTGGTGTGGTCAGTGTGTAGTGGTCAGTGTAGAGGTCTGGTCAATATGTAGTGGTCAGTATGTAGTGTAGTTGGCAGTGGTCTGGTCAGTGTGTTGTGTAGTGGTCAGTGTGTAGTGGTCAGTGTAGAGGTTTGGTCAGTGTGTAGTGGTTAGGTCAGTATGTAGTGGTCAGTGGTCTGGTTAGTGTAGTGTTCTGGTCAGTGTGTAGTGTAGTGGTCAGTGTGTAGTGTAGTCGTACGTGGTCTGGTCAGTGTGTAGTGTAGTGGTCAGTGTGTAGTTTAGTGGTCAGTGTGTAGTGCACAGTGTAGGTCAGTGTAGAACTCATGTAGGTTAGTGTTGTGGTCAGTATAGGAATCAGGTAGGTCAGTATAGAAATCATGAAGGGTCAGTGTAGAGGTTAGTGTAGTGGTCAGTGTAGAGGTCTGGTCAATATGTAGTGGTCAGTGGTTTGGTCAGTATGTAGTGTAGTTGTCAGTGGTCTGGTCAGTGTGTTGTGTAGTGGTCAGTGTAGAGGTTTGGTCAGTGTGTAGTGGTTAGGTCAGTGTGTAGTGTAGTGGTCTGGTCAGTGTGTAGTGTAGTCGTAAGTGGTCTGGTCAGTGTGTAGTGTAGTGGTCAGTGTGTAGTTTAGTGGTCAGTGTGTAGTGCACAGTGTAGGTCAGTGTAGAACTCATGTAGGTTAGTGTTGTGGTCAGTAGAGGAATCAGGTAGGTCAGTATAGAAATCATGAAGGGTCAGTGTAGACTGTAGAGGTTAGTGTAGTGGTCAGTGTAGGAATCAGGCTGGTCAGTACCACTGTAAGAAGGGAAGGAACTCAGGGAGTGCTAAAAGTCCACAGGTTAGAGGGCGCAACATACTTGTCTTGCCCCGACCGCTGACAACCCACGCTACGCCACTGAGGAGGACACACAGGGGTGTATTTACTAAAACTGGAGAGTTCACAATCTGGTGCAGATCTGCAAAGAAACCAATCAGCTTTTGTCAAAGCCTATTTGAACAACCTGTTTGGTTACTATGCACAGCTGCACCAGATTTTGCAGTGGCAGTAATTACACTGAATTATAAACACAACACGTTTGTGTTTGCTACTACAGTATTTATCATGAGCTGGACTCAAAGATCTACAACTTTTTCTATGTACACAAAAGGCCTATTTCTATATTGTTCACAAATTTGTCTAAATCTGTGTTAGTGAGCGCTTCTCCTTTGCCAAGATAATCTATCCATCTCACAGGTGTGGCATATCAAAATGCTGATTAGACAGCATGATTATTACACAGGTAATACACAGGCTGGTTTTAGACAATCTTGGATGTGGAGATCCCAGGCTGGTGTGGTTACACGTGGTCTGTGGTTGTTATGCCGGTTGGATGTACTGCCAAATTCTCTGAAACACTTTTGGAGATGACTTATGGTAGAGAAATGAACATTCAATTTAAGGGCAACAGCTCTGGTGGACATTCCCCGTCCCCCGGAGCGCAGCGTCATTGGATATGATTGACAGCAGCGCAAGCCAATGGCTGCGCTGCATTCAATCACCCAATGAATGAACCGAGAAGCCAGCACGTTCACGGCGCGGGACTTTCAAAGGGGTCAGGTAAGTAAATGCTCAGATGTTCTTTTACCTTAATGCATGGAATACATTTAGGTGAAAAAACATGTACCTTTACAAACCCTTTAACCCTGAGTCTCAGTTGCCTGACAGGTCACCCCAGTGTGAACCAGCTATAAAAGTTTGTATTATTCTTGGTGAGTGAATTGGTATTGTTCTTTTTTTATTATCAAATGTTATTTTATTTAGAGTTCAACATATCAATTCATTATTATACAACCCTATATTTAATAGTTCAGCAAATAAAAAACGACATAAATACAAAACAATCCTATATGCTCTATTCCAAAAATTGACATGCTTAACCCCCCCACCTGCCACAAGCTCCGTGACCGTGCCCTCTGGACCCGTGGACTCGATGTCCACCGGTGTCCCGTGATCGGGTTACAGAGCTGCAGAATGGGGAGAGGCAAGTGTAAACATGCATCTCCCCGTTCTGCATAGTGACACAGTCACTGATCGTGAATCATGAATAAGCACTAACCAAGTGTGAAACGCGTCGGCTGTTTTTGATTTCTGTTGTGTATTTGCGGTGTTTGCTTATGTTCCTTCAATAAAGACAACTCAAGAGTTCTTTGGTGTGCGGCCGTCCATCCGTCCTTTGCTACTTTCCATTGCCTAGTGCATTGCCAGCACCCACATCCACCTGGACTTATCCAGAATTGCACTTGGGATTTCCCTGGAGAGGTGAACCCCCCACCTCGGTCACTGATCGTCTGTTCCCTTTCATCGGGAGCAGCAATCAGTGATGTGTCACTTGTAGCCACGCCCCCTAACAGTTAGAATCACTCCCTAGGACACACTTGACTCCTTCAGCGCCACCTAGTGGTTAACCCCTTGACTAACAGTGTCATTTTCACAGTAATCAGTGCATTTTTTATAGCACTGATCGCTGTAAAAATTACATTGGTCCCAAAAATGTGTCAAAAGTGTCCGATGTGTCAGCCATAAAGTCGCAGTCATAATAAAAATTGCGGATCGCCACCATTACTAGTAAAACAAAATAATAATAAAAATGCCATAAAACTATCCCATATCCCCTATAACATTTGCGCAAACCAATCAATATACGCTTGCTGCGATTTTTTTTACCAAAAATATGTAGAAGAATACGTATCGGCCTAAACTGTGGAATTTCTTTTTTATAGATTTTTTGGGGATATTTATTATAGCAAAAAGTAAAAAATATAGAATTTTTTTCAAATCAATTTTGTTTATAGCGCAAAAAATAAAAGCCGCAGAGGCGATTAAATACCACCAAAAGAAAGCTCAGTTTGTGGGAAAAAAAACAGATGTCAATTTGGTTTGGGAGCCACATCGCACGACCGCGCAATTGTCAGTTAAATCGACGCAATGCCGAATGGCAAAAAGTGCTCTGGTCTTTGGCCAGCGAAAAGGGCGAAAGTTAATTTATTCCCCCTTAAACCCAAAACCTACAAGAGGCCATTAATGGCCACACCATCACCCAACTTATATTATGTTACATATTAAAAAAAAGAGAGGATAAAATAATTTTTTCTTACATTTTTTCCCCCCAAAACGTGAGAATGTGTAAGGCGTACACACGACCGAGAAACTCGTCGGGCGAAACACATCGTTTTCCCCGTCGAGTTCCTTGTTCGGCAGTCAAAAAACTCGTCGAGCCAAATTTTCCCATTGCCAATCGAGGAAATAGAGAACATGCTCTCTTTTTGGCTCGACGAGTTCCTCGACAGGTTTCTCGGCGAAAAGTTTACACACGACCGGTTTCCTCGGCAGAATACGTCTCCTATCGAGTTTCTTGCTGAATTCTGCGGAGGAAACCGGTCGTGTGTACGCCGCCTGAGAGGCTATTAATGGACAAAAAAAACAAAACAAAAGGGGAAGGGGTAGGAATTAATATTGTTCTAATGTTTTCCTATATGGGTATCTTAACCTACAACGTTACATTAGATAGTTCTGGGCACTAAATCTCATGCCCAACATCTTCAAATCCCTCCACTAGTCCCTCTTTCGTTATAGACAAGGCACTAGTACATCTTGAGCTTACAAGAATAAGTAGATTTCATTACCGACATCCCGATTTCATGAAATTAAGAATGGGTCCAAAAAAAATTGGTGTTACCACTAGACATGTGCACGCTGAAATATTTTGTTTCAGGTTTTCGTCCGAAAAATACATTTAGTTACTGTATTTGCTGGCGTATACGCCGGGTCAGCTGCTCGCATGCCCGCTGGATGTGTGGTAATACTGTATGTAGCTTCAGCTACATACAGTATATTCCGCTTAGCCAATCCCAGTGAGCGATGTATGCAAATTAATACAGAGCCTGCTCGGATTGGAGTAACAACCTCTGCCAATCCGAGCAGGCTACATACAGTAGCCGGCTCGGATTGGCTTTGAGAGTTATAGAGGCGCGGGCTGATGATGTTACAGCCTCTGCCAAACAAAGCAGGCTTTGTATTCATTAATAGAATACATCGCTCGCCATGATTGGCTCCAGCAAGAAGGAAGAAGAATATGGCTCCAGAAGGTAGAAATATGAAGCATCGGAAGCCTCGGAAGGGGGGTCGTCTTATACGGTGAATACTGGCAAAAAATCTTTAAAAAATTTAAAATTAAGGGGTCGTCTTATACGCCCGGTCGCCTTATACACCGGCAAATACGGTAGTTACTCCCGAAATTCATTTTTATTTATTTCGTTTTTTGTTGGAAATTGCATTTGTCCGAAAATCCAAACGAATTTATGTTGAATCTGTCATTAACCCCCTTGGCGGTAAACCCGAGCGTGACTCGGGGTTGGTTTTCAATGTTAGGATCGGTAACCCCGAGTCACGCTCGGGCTGGACGTGCAGAGTGTGCAGCGGCGCGGCTTACCTTCTCGCTGGATCCACAGGCAAGTTACTTACCTTGTCCCTGGATCCAGCGATGCCACCCCGCTGTGTGAGCGAGCGGGTGCTCCTCGCTCGATTCACAGTCTCCCGTGTGCCGCCAATCTCCGTTCCCTGCGACGTTACGACGCACGGGGACGGAGAACGGCGCCAAATTCAAAAAAGTAAACATTACATACAGTATACTGTAATCTTATAGATTACAGTACTGTATGTAAAAAATACACACCCCCCTTGTCCCTAGTGGTCTGCCCAGTGTCCTACATGTTCTTTTATATAATAAAAACTGTTCTTTCTGACTGCAGAAAGTGTCCAAAAGTGTCCCTTTATGTCAAAAATGGTTTTACATCAGCTAGAAAACAGCGATAATAAATTATAATCACTTGCAGAAATGTGCGATAGCGATTTGTGGGGAAATTCGTCATAAAAAAAAAAAAAATAATGACAGCGACAATTCTGCAACTGAACAAATTTCAGTGATTTTGAGTTAATTACATTATTGAATAATTTTTATTATAATTATATTATTATTTGTTATAATTATTTATAATTATTTATTATATTATAATTTATATATTTTTTTTTTTTTTAAATGTCATACCCAGGATGCCTACAAGATTCTTGTTTGGTCAGATTAAAGTGAGTTATTCCTAAAAATTACAGGCCTACAGTATAAAACGCCAAATTTCCTTGCAAAATAATTGTACCGCTTTTGGTACGTAATTCCAGACAGAATCATACCGCCAGGGAGGTTAAAGGCTTATGGTGTCTGACTGTCTGTCGAATGTTCAAAGAAGATTCGACGGAGCAGCGAAACTGTACGACGCTGCAATCATACTTTTCCGGTCAAATGTTCCGCCTACAAGCTATAGTAGAATTCTAATGTTGTATGACTAGTAATAATTATATTTATTAATTATTAATACTAGTCAACCAACAAAATAATTTTTCTATAGCCTATGGGCCGAGCATTTGACCGGAAATGTACGATTGCGGCGTCATACAGTTTAGCTGCTCCGTCTAATCTTCTTAGAACTGTCAAGAGACACCATAAGCCTTCAAATCCTTCGATGCTTTGTCGAATCTCCGTCGTTCATGTTGAATTGTCAAGTTAGTTCTAGCTATTTTACTGCTCCTGCTCTTTGGTTACAATCAGCCAATAACATTCATCATTATCATTATTTTTATTTTACTTCCCCCACCCAATTCCAGCAGCGATCTTTTCTCTCTATAATGTCGAATCTTTTCTCTCTATAATGTTGAATCTTTTCTCTCTATGTAGAATAATCTTGGACTAATAGAGTTAAGGTTAGGCACATTCGACCAACGAAAACAAAAATAAAGCATTTGTTTATGTCGGATCTTTCATTTTTCGTATTCTGTGCGTTCGTTTTCGTTGGTTAAAATGATAACGAAAATACCTGAAATACGGACGAAAATGCATTCGGACGAAAACGAATGCACATTCATGTCTAGTTACTACATCCATTCGGTTTTTATGAGAAATTGAGAATGTACCGTATTTGCCGGCGTATAAGATGACTCGGCATATAAGACGACCCCCTAATATGCTGCTAAAAACGGTGGTTTTGTGGTCTACTTACCGTATTAGACGACCCCCTTGTGTGGAAGTAATGGGTTTTAATTAAATGAAGAAGCCGCAGCCCGCCGGGTTCTCTGTACGGATGTATGTAGTTTGTATATGCGCGCTCAGCCAATCCCGATGCACTGTGGGTTTTAATTAAATGAAGAAGCCGCAGCCCGCCGGGTGCTCTGTACGGCTGTATGTAGTTTTTATATGCGCGCTCAGCCAATCCCGATGCACTGTGGGTTTTAATTAAATGAAGAAGCCGCAGCCCACCGGGTGCTCTGTACGGCTGTATGTAGTTTGTATATGCGCGCTCAGCCAATCCCGATGCACTGTGTTGATGACAGAGCATGCTAAGCCTGCTCGGATTGGATAACAACCTCTGCCAATCCGAGCAGGCTACATAAATGTACCCTGCTCGGATTGGCAGAGGTTATTACTCCAATCTGAGCAGGCTTAGCATGCTCTGTCATCACACAGTGCATCGGGATTGGCTAAGCGGCGCATACAGTATACAGAATAAATGCAGCCGTACAGAGCACCCGGATATCGATCGAGCAGCTGCTGTCCCCGTCGTATAAGACGACCCCCGGATTTTGGCTGTGTAATTCCGGTGTAAAAAGTCGTCTTATATGCCAGAAAATACGGTACTAATATAATTTGTTTGGAAATCATTACAGTTACACTGGTTTACGAGCATGGACAAAATAATGAGTGTCAGCAGAAAAAATATCCACCTCTGACTGATAATTCTGGGCAGTAAATTTCGTTTCCAAAATGTCATAACCAGCATCTCTAAGTGCCTTCTCTAGTCCCTCTTTTGTTATAGGCAAGGAACTAAAATACTTGTCACCAACTGAGTAGTAGCTACCATTTAACATGCTCAAAAGTAGTAGATGCCCCCCAGGCTTGATTAAGACCTTTAAATTTGTTAGGGCATTGTAAAAGGAATCCATATCTTTACAAGATACTTCAAGACAGAGGCAAGACATAACACAATCCACAGGTGGTAATGTTCGGGGATCTAAAGGATTTTTCTTCAGGACATCACATCTGAGAACCTCTTTCACCTTACTACGGAGCTTCTCCGCTTTTTCCTCACAGCTGATTCTGAAAAACAAAAATAGAAATCCTTAATCGTTATCATTGTTAATCAATATCTTTCCTTTGTGAGCCACCACTGTGTGTAGCTTATGGCTCTCTAGTCCATGTTGTCAGTGACCAAACGTAGGAAATGGGAGCAGTTTCCCAACTTTGACCTTGGCGCTGGATGACCTTGCTCCAGCAGTACGTACCAAAAAGCTTGGTACATTAAGCCCAACTCCAGTCAGCAATGTTTATTGTTGTTTATGTCCCTCTTTGTCCCTCTTCTCCATTCCAGTATGAGAGGTTCATATTCTCTGTCAGGTTTATTGCCTACCATGTCCTTATTGGGGACAATTTTCTAATTTTCCATCCTGTCAGACACAGCTAGAAGTGTGGTAAAATTTTGTATTACAAGATTAAAAAATTATATAACCACTTCTTACTATCCGCCCATTGTCATATGATGTCTGCAGGTGGGATCTCCCATCCTGGGCGGGCGTCATATGATGTCATATGATGTCCCCGGCTTTCCGGAGGTATAGGGGGCGTGTGTGCGCACCTGCCGCTTCACCGTGCATGCCCGGTGGCAGCAATGTCCACCGGGCACCTGCGATCGCTCGTGACAGAGCAGGAACGTGGATCTGTGTGTGTAAACACACAGATCCACGTCCTGTCAGGGGAGAGGAGACTGATTGTGTGTTCCTTGTATATAGGAACAGCGATCGGTCTCCTCCCCTAGTCAGTTCACTCCCCCCCACAGTTAGAATCACTCCCTAGGTAACACATTTAACCTTTTGATCACCCTCTAGTGTTAACTCCTTCCCTGCCAGTGACATTTATATTTATAGCACTGATCGCTGTATAAATGTCAATGGTCCCAAAATATTGTCAAAAGTGTCCAATCTGTCCACCGCAGTGTCACAGTCACCGCTATTACTAGTAAAAAAAATTATAATAATAAAAATGCTATAAATCAATAACCTATTTTGTAGGCATTATGGCCCAGATTCACAAAAGAGATACGACGGCGTTTCTCCTGATACGCCGTCGTATCCCTGTTTCTATCTATGCTACTGATTAATAGAATCAGTTACGCATAGATAGTCATAAGATCCGACAGGTGTAATTGTTTTACACTGTCGGATCTTAGGATGCAATACCGCGACCGCCGCTGGGGGGAGTTTGCGTCGTAAACCAGCGTCGGGTATGCAAATTAGGAGTTACGGTTTTTTGGTGCCTTAACTTTACACAGCAATCGTATTGCTGTATAAAGTATGGCCGTCGTTCCCGCGTAGAAATTTAAAAAATAACGTCGTTTGCATAAGCCGTCCAGGAATACGGAATTACGCTACGCGCGTCCCGTTCGAAAAAATTACGTCACGGCGCGCAATGCACGATGGGAGTTCGGAAATGGAGCATGCACGGTATGTCCGGCGTGGGAGCGCGCCTAATTTAAATGGCACATGCCCATTTAAATTGGCCCGCCTTGCACCAGGGGGCCGCCGGCGTAGGTTTTCATCGCAAGTGCTTGGTGAATCAGGCACTTGCGATGAAAAATTGCGGCGGTGTAACGTATCTACGATACGTTACGCCGCCGCTCTTCTATGTGAATCTGGCCCTATAACTTTTGCGGTAACCAATCAATATACGCTTATTGCGATTTTTTACCAAAAATATGTAGAAGAATACATATAGGCCCAAACTGGAGAATTTGTTTTTTTTTTTAAATTGGGATATTAATTATAGCAAAAAGTTAAAAATTTTGGGGGTTATTTACAAAAGGCAAATCCACTTTGCACTACAAGTGCAAAGTGCACTTGAAATTGCACTTGGATGTGCAGTCGCTGTAAATCTGAGGGGAAGATCTGAAATGAGGGAAAGCTCTGCTGATTTTACTATCCAATCGTGTGCAACCTAAAATGCTGTTTTTTATTTTCCTTGCATGTCCCTATCGGATCTACAGCGACTGCACTTTCAAGTGCACTTTGTACTTGTAGTTTGCACTTGTAGTGCAAAGTGGATTTGCCTTCAGTAAATAATGTCAGATGATCTCTAGTTGGGATCTTCCCTTCTGGTAAGGGACAGTGTGATTGAGAGGCGGAGGTGTCCTGTCTATCCATGCACTTTTCTGAGGTTCATGCATTTTTGATGTCACAATCTGCTTGAATGGGAAAAGGAATTTTCTACTATCAAATTACCATCAGATGCACTTTTTTGTTGTTTGAACAATAGACTTTCACGTGTTTAATTTATCTCAATATCAATGTAATATCCCATGTATGGATGAAAGATTTGTTATATTTTACTTTGTACTAACACTACACTACCATTCACATTAGTTGCGCAGCTATTTTTTCTATTGTACTATTCAGTAAATAACCCCCATTGCGTTTTTTTTCAAACTTTGTTTATAGCGCAAAAAATTAAAACCACAGAGGTATTCAAATACCACCAAAAGAAAGCTCTATTTGTGGAAAAAAAATGATAAAAATTTCATTTGGGTACAGTGTTGCATGACCACGCCCATTCAAAACGTTACAGCACTGAAAGCTGAAAATTGGACTGGGCAGGAAGTGGTTAAAACCTACTCAATTCAAATAGCAAAAAAGGTTTCTGTGGGAATTTAACTTTGGAATGATATACTGCTCTAGATCAGGGGTGTCAAACTCAATTTCATGGTGGGCCGCATCAGCATTATGATTGCCCTCAAAAGGGCCGGTTGTATCTGTGAGATTAGATGTCCAGTGCATCCCCCCCCCCCTTACATTAGATGTCAATAGCCCCCCCACCATCAGAAGTTAAGTCCCCTACATCACAGTGCACCCCCCTTTCCTTATGCTGCTGCTGGGAAGAAGCTGCATGCATTGCTTGAAAGCAAAAAGTAAAGATCTTGAGGAGGACCAGAGGAGGGCTGGAGCTCTCCGGCAGCTGCAGGAGAGATGCGAGGGCCACATGAAATGGCCTGGAGGGCCAGATTCGGCCCGCGGGCCTTGTGTTTGACACCTGTGCTCTAGATGCATAACAGTTATAAATGGCATACATGTACTCCTCCATGTCTTAGGTGGGTGGTGTCTGGCCCCCCAAACCTATTATTTAGCTTTAAATAGAGTGGTAAGGGTAAGAGCCTTTGATAGATTATCTGTTAACCTCCCTGGCGGCATGATTCTTTCAGATTTTAGGTGCCGAAATCGGTACAATTATTTTGCATTAAAATTTGGCGTTTTATATTGTAGGCCTGCAATTCCTATGAATAACTCACTTAATTTTGTCCAAACAAGAGTCTAGTAGACATCCCGGGTATGATAAAGTTTGAAACACAAAATCATAAATTATAATATAATAAATAACTATAAATAATTTTAACAAATAAAAATATAATAATAATAAAAAATTATGTAATCAAATCAAAAACACTGAATATTGCTCAGTTGCAGAATTGTTGCTGTTATTACCGTATTTATCGGCGTATATCTTGCACTATTTACCCCTTAAAATAAGGGGAAAATCATGGGTGCGCGATATACGCCGATAGCCGCTTACCGCGCTCAGTTTGAAATCCTGCGCCGACATATACCGAGTGCAGTACACTCGGGTACATTCGGCCAGGCTCGGTTTCGCTCGTGCTCACGCATAAACGTCACAGAGCGTGAGCGCGAGCGACGCAGAGCCTTGCCGAATGTACCCGAGTGTACTGCGGTATATGTCGGCGGAGGCGGTCAAACTGAGCGCGGGAAGCGGAGACTCGACTTGAGGCGCGCGCTGGAGAAGCCGGGAGGACACCATCGAGGCCGCAGACGGATGCCGGACCGGACGATGGACGCTGGGAAGACACCAAAACTGTAAGTAATGAAATCATATAACTTTTTTTTTACAGGAATTTCAGGGGCAACTTTAGGGGTGAGCGGTATACGCGGGAGCGCGCTATACCGCGATAAATACGGTACTTTCAGTGTTTGATGATGAATTTCCCCACAAATCACTATCACTCAATTCTGGAAGTGATTATAATTTATTATCGCTGTTTTCAAGATGCTCTAAAACCACTTTTGACATAATGGGACACTTTTTGGTTGCTATGGACAATCTCCAGTTTCCAGGCAGAAAGAACAGTTTTTATTATACAAAAGTGCATGCAGGGCACTGGACAGACCACTAGGGTCAAAGGGGATGTGCATTTATTTCATACAGAACTGTAATCTGTAAGATTACAGTATACTGTATGTGTACTGTGTTTTAACTTTTTTGAATTTGGCGCCGATCTACACCCCCGTGCGTCGTAACGTCGCAGGGAACGGAGCTCGACGGCTCTCGGCACTGTGTGAATCGAACAAGGACACAGCTCAATCACACAGCAGACATCGCAGAATCCATCGCAGCATTCGCTATTTTTAGCGCTATAGCGCCTGCAAAGCGCCTTAGTGTGAAAGCAGCCTTATAGAGTCTACAAGCTATGGTGCAAATCAATAAAAAATGATCACACCTGGTGTACTGATGGCCTATCTCATTTCTTGAGGCCCTTAAATTCCAGGACAGTACGAATACCCCCCAAATAACCCCTTTTTGGAAAGTAGACAGTCCAAAGTATTTAGTAGACATGTGCATTTGTTTTCGTCCGAATGCATTTTGTTCCGAATTTCGGGTATTTTCGTTATCGTTTTAACAAACGAAAACAAATGCGCAGAATCTGAAATCCAAAATAATCGGAAAAAAAATAAATGCTTTATTTTCGTTTTCGTTGCTACAACAGTTCGATATAGATAGGAGATTCGACATGAGACTGACAATAGTGATCTGTGTCTATCGAACCTGCGGTCGAATGTGCCTAACCTTAACTCTATTAGTCCAAGATTATTCTACATAGAGAGGAAAGATTCTACATAGAGAGAAAAGATTCAACATTATAGAGACAGTGTTGGGGTAGACCATTCAACATGAACGACGAAGATTCGACGAAGCAGCGAAAAACATACAAACGTTGAATCTGTCATTGAAGGCTTATGGTGTCTGTCGAAAATTCTAAGAAGATCCGACAAGCAGCTAAACTGTACGACGCCGCAATCGTACATTTCCGATCAAATGCTCGGCCCATAGGCTATAGAAGAATTTGAATGTTGGGTGACTAGTAATAATAATTTATAAATATAATATTACTATTTATACAACATTGCCCACAAAATTACCCCATTTTGGAAAGAAAACACCACAACCAGGGATGTGCAGTGAGGTCAGTGGCTGGTGAGGCACTGGCTAATAACAGAGCCAGATACACCCAGGTTACATACCCCGCGATCATTAAAACGAGAGCAATAATTCTAGCACTAGACCTCCTCTGTAACTCTAAACATGTAACCTGTAAAAAAAAAAATAAGTGTAGCCAATGGGTATTTTTAAGTACTGAAGTTTGGCGCAATTCCACAAGTGTGCACAATTTTAAAGCGTGATATGTTAGGTATCTATTTACTCTGCGTAACAACATCTTTCATAGTATACAAAAAAAACAATCGGGATAACTTTAGTGGTTTTCTTTTTAAATCATGAAGGTTTCTTTCCAAAAAAAAGGGGTCCTTAAGTGGTTAAAGGGGTTGGAAAGGTTCGTAGACAACAGCGCTCCATAGACAACGGAACAGGTGCACTGAATGGGATAGTGCCAGAAAGCCAGGCATGTGCGAGGATCGTGCTGGTTCCGCCCGCATGCATGGGAGTGATGTCATAAACGCTCCGGCTAGTCACAGCGCCGGAGCGGCGATACCCGCAAGTCACTCTGGGTATCATGGCGGCGGCGAAGGAGAGGAACGAGGGTCGCTGCTGGGGCTTCGATCCAAGGTAAGTAAGTCATAATGAGCTAGTGAGCTAGTCATACTAGCTCATTATGCCTTTGTCTTGCAGGTTTTTATTTATTTTTCAAATGTTTTTTCGGGTTTACAACCACTTTAAAGGAGGAAATCGTGTGAACTCGAGGGGAGATCTGTTCATGAGTTTTAACTCATGTGGGAGGTGAGCGTGCAATTTTATCGGTGGTGGTGTGCACTCCTTTTGAGGACAGTGGCGTTGAAACACTAATCATAAGAAGAATCTTTATTTATTCAATTTAATTTATGGACTATTTATCACCCATGTTATGATTCATGATTATATGCACTTTTATTTTATCAGATATGAATAGGTTTATACACAAAGCGCTACATTTATTCACTTTAATAGTGTAGTACATGTTTGTGAAGCATATGCTTCAGTGTAATTCTCCCTGCTTGTTTTAGTTATATTGTGTGTGTTAGAGGTAAAAAGGGTTCATGTGTTACAGGCTGATTGAGATGTTAATGACCCTTCTTCAGCCAGCTCCCTAGTTCAAATGGTAATTGATTTATTGTGTGTGTGAAGGAGACCGGCCTTACTGTTTACAATGATTAGATAAGTGGTATGTTAATTATTCTGATTGCTTCAGTGTAGTAATTACCTCCACTGATGTCATTATCTAAAGAAATGTGTCTGCATAGTCGGCTCCGACGTGTCTCCTATAATCTGTATGGGAACCCCCAGTGTGTGAGGGGGGGCGGAGATTTCATTGTTCCTAACAGGTTGTAACCACATATAAGCTGAGAGTTGTGTCATTAAAGTGTCTTGTTCTAGCAGTAAGCCTGGACTCATGTGTGGCTTATTGGGGGCGATTCCATGGACCCCTACTTGTGGAATATTGGGTGATTTTCATTATGGGAAGAAGGGACTGTTTGACGGGGATATCATACCAATACCGTCACAATGTTCAATACCAATGGATTATGTTAGATCATAAATTTATATGTGTTCATATTTAAAATTATGTTATCTAACAAAATCTATTGGTATTGGACATATACTACACTATATTGTATTATTTTTCCTTTTTTTCAAGCACACCATCGGAGGGGATGGGGATGAGCCCATGACCAACTGTATATTGAATTTCTCTTGTGGTTTATTATTTAAGAGAACAAGCCATATTAATGATTGAGGCACATGCGTTTTATCTAATATATTGGGACTACTGCCTCTACTAATTGCTGGTATTATGTTCAATTTTGTTAATAAAGTAACACACCTATTTCCTTCCAGTTCACACACACTTTTGACACATGATGTCCAGTCGAATTTCCCAGGTTCCTTCTTTAACCATTTCTTCAGTTCAGCAAGGTTTTGTTCCAAGAAATCGGACACAATTATGTTGTTGAAAACCTCACAAGCAGAGAGAAGTTGATAGATGGTTGGACCAGTACCGATATCAATTATAGTGTCTCCTCCAACGCCACCTTATTAGACAAGATAGAACAAGAGATTGCAATTATTTACCATGCTTGCAAGACAAAGACAGACCATGTGAATGCTAAGGTAGGTGGACATCGGAATGTTCTTCAACTCCCTGCTTTATGAAGGCTGAAGCCTCGTACACACGCTTAGGTTACTCGGCAAGAACCAGCAAGAAAACTGCTGGCAGAGCTTTCTTGCCGAGTATACTGAGCGTGTGTATACGAGGCTTTCAGGTTTCTCGACAAGAAAACTGCCCAGAATCTAGACGAGAAAAATAGAGAAGATGTTCTCTATTTTCTCGTCGTGAGATTCTCGGCAGTTTCCCTGGCGAGAAACCCAAGAGTGTGTATACTTACCTGGTCACCGTGGAAACCCGTGCATGCTCGAAATGACTTTGACGCATGCGCGGTAGCTTCCTAGGCATAGGTAGGGTGCAGCAAGATAGCGGCGACGGCATCGAATGTGAACTGCGGATCTTTTGAAAGGAGAGTCTGTACACTCGGCCAAGAATTTCGTCTGGGAAAAACTACTTTTTTTCTGACGAGATTCTTGCCCGTGTGTACAGGGCTTGAGAGTCTAATAATGTGGCACAGATGCTACCCTAAGGACATTTTCTCAAAAGACATAAAGACACCAAGGGAAACACATTTTTAAAATGAAATCCGGGACATTTTTTTTTTCACTAGTAATGGTGGCAATCAGCAACTCTCTGCCCGTTGCGGCCCGCCTCACAGCCTGTCAAGTCTTACTCTCCGGGCCCCCCGGCTACTACTGGGTGGGGTGCAGAGGAAGATCCCTCCTCCAGGGAAGGCAAGGAGATAAACAGGCAGGCATCTGGCTGTGACTTGAGCCAAGACAGAAGAACACGTGGGCGGAGCTGAATGGGCATGTACCCAAAACTGAAGAAATATTCGCTCCACTCCGACCAGCACATGATCATCAGAAAGGGGCACAGATAATGGAACACCCACCTAAGCTAGTAGGAGTGGCGGAGTGGGGTGTGTAATTCAGATTTTTATTTTTAATTCTGCACTGACTGTCTTTGAAATTGCCCCAGCACCTGTTTAAATCCAATCCAGGGACAAAACCAGGGACGGACTTGGTCCGGGGACAGCGTCCTCAATCCGGGGACTGTTCCCTGAAACCGGGGATGTCTGGTGACCCTACCTTAGGGGGTACAAAAAGAACAATAAAGACCTGTACCTTGTTGTAGTGGTTTGGTGTTACAACCTGATGTTTTATTTTTATTTATTTTTAACAAACAGGGGTTCTTTATTGAGCAAAAAGATCATTAACAAATAAAGTCCCAAAGAAATTCGGCTGACAACCAATTATCATGACAATACATACGACTGACAGGCAAAATAAACAACATCCATAGTAGAATACCATAGGTTGCATTAAAAGTAGACGTAGAAGTACTGCAAAAAGTTTTAACAGGGCCTAATTTACACACTGAGCAAGGAACCTCAGGGAAACAGCATGTACCCATGGGAGAAGAGGGGCATAGTTCAGCATCAGAGATCCTAACACCCTCAGGGATATGAGAGGAGAAGGGAAGACCCCTCTCATGGAGATGACCACAGTGCCACACCTTCCATGGGCATCCTCTATTGATATACGTTAACTTGTAGAGTGGCAGAGCAGCATTGATCATAGCTAATCAGGAGGACACAGACGTGGGGGCAGGAGAGGACAATTTACAGATAATCGCCTTCTTTGCATAGTACAGCAAATATGCGATATGCAACTTACTGTGGTGAGACCTCTGATCGTCATCGGGTATACCTAGGAGGGCCAGCTCTGGTGACAAAGGGAGTGACAGATCCAATTTAAGATTGACCAACTCAAATACCTCCCTCCAAAAGGTCTGTATGGACATGAAATGCATGAAATCACCCATCTGGACCAGAACACGAGAGCAATGGGGGTCCCTGTCTGGGTAGATCCTATGCATCCTAACCGGCGTGAAATATACCCTGTGCGACAGTTCGATTAGCAACAATTTATCTCGGGAAGAGATAACCAGCTTAAAGGGTCACTAAAGGACATTTTTTGTTTTTGCTGAAATGAATGTTTACAGGGTATAGAGACAAAAAAGTTAACTGATTCCTTTTAAAAATGATTACAAATAGATAAAAAATCAATCATTTAATGTGCCTGTAGGTTAGTTTCACTTTTAAACTGTTTTCATGTTCCTGTGAACTAGAGAGACACACAGAACAAAAACAAACAAATCCAGGGCAGTGTTTTGTTTTTAAAATGAATCTGATTGGTTCTGTTAAGTTTTAGACACACAGTAATGACAGCTTAGACCTACAGTGAAAAGCTCCCAGTACTGTGGTTATAAGGAAACAGACAACAAGGAAGTGTGGAGATCAGAGCAGAATTACAGCCACTTCAAAGCAAAAACGAACAATAAGGACATGAAACCAGGACTGCAGTAAGGTAAAGGAAGCTATTTAGCAAAAAAAAAAAAATCCTTTAGTGACCCTTTAAGGCAGTTCTCTAATGTATTTATAATTTACCTGAAGAAAATACTCCATGAAGAATTTGCAATACAAATTGCATCCACTCGGACAGTTTTCCATGCCCTGGGTCATAATACGTCTTGAGGTATTCTACAGAACTGAACTCATCAATATAGGTCTGCTGTGAGGTAAATGAAGCTTCCATTGTGTCTTCTGATTCCAAGGGCTCAATTTATTTCTGTTGAAAAAATCAGAGAGATTTAAACCTGCAAATAAATTATTCATTAGAACAACACAAATACCAAACACTGAAACAACCAACCATATAAAGATGATTACAAAAAAAGATCAATAAGGCCCCTTTCACGCGGGGCGGATCAGTAATGATCCCCCCCGTGAACCTCTGCTTGCTCAGCGGGGATCACTCCGTTGATCCCCGCTGAGCTGGCGGATGACAAGGTGGTCCCCGCACACTGTGCAGGGACCGCCCTGTCTTTTCTCCGCTCTCCCCTATGGGGGCATCGGATGAACACGGACCGTCTGTCCGTGTTCACCCGATCCGCCAGACGGATGGAAAAGTAGGTTTTTCCTCCGTCACACTTTGGCGGATTGGAGCGGGTCGGATGTCAGTGGGCATGTCACCGCTGACATCCGCGGCTCCATAGAGGAGCACGGAGCGCCCAATCAGGTCCGCCTAATAAAACTGGCAGGCGGACCAGAACAGCCCGTCTGTGTGAAAGAGCCCTAAGTCTGCCCTGGCTTGGCTCAAGACTGCCTCCGACTAATCAGAAGAAATACTTCTAGGTGATTTTTTTATTTTATTTTTTATTTTATTTATTTTTTATTATTTTTATTATTTTTTTTTATTATTATTATTTAAAAAATTTTTTTTTTTACAAATTTTTTAGTCAACAGTGTTCTCCTTTAGATCTGAATCCACAGAGTTCCCCATTACCTTTGAATGCACAGGGTTCTACAGAAGAGGAGTGAAGAGGGTATGAGGGGAGCAGTATGTACAGGAGAGGAGTGTGAAGGGTATGATGGAGACAGTATGTACATGAGAGGAGTGCAGAGGATATGATGGGGGCAGTATGTACAGGAGAGGAGTGCAGAGGATATGATGGGGGCAGTATGTACAGGAGAGGAGTTTGGAGGGTATCATGGGGGCAGTATGTACAGGAGAGGAGTGCAGAGGGTATGATGGGGGCAGTATGTATAGGAGAGGAGTGCAGAGGGTATGATGGGGACAGTATGTATAGAAGAGGAGTTGGGAGGGTATGAGGGGGGGCAGTATGTATAGGAGAGGAGTGCGGAGGGTATAACGAGGCAGTATGTATGGGAGAGGAGTGTGGAGGGTATGACGGGGGACAGTATGTACAGGAGAGGAGTGCAGAGGGTATGATGGGGACAGTATGTACAGGAAAGGAATGTGGAGGGTATAATGGGGGCAGTATGTATAGAAGAGGAGTTGGGAGGGTATGAGGGGGGCAGTATGTACAGGAGAGGAGTGTGGAGTGTATGATGGGGCAGTGTGTACAGGAGAGGAGTGTGGAGTGTATGATGGGGCAGTATGTACAGGAGAGGAGTGTGGAGGGTATGACGGAGACAGTATGAACAGGAGAGGAGTGTGGAGGGTATGACGGTGTAACGGAATGACCCGGGACATCCAGAGACTTTGTGAGGATGGGGGATACTCCTGTGTCAGCGTCCCTGATAACTCTTGGGTCTGAGTCCACTCTGTGCCCTTTGGGCATGGAGTGGCAAGTGAATCATAATTCATGTATTACATGAGATTTGACATCACGGACAGTTCATATTGCAGGATCTTGAGAGACTACAAGATGTTGGTTAATTGTGACCCCAACCAGTCAATATTCTATGACTCATTTCTAGTGACATGCTAATTGCGTCAGGGCCTGGGAGACAGTCCATTGTCCTTGTGTAAAGGTGTTGTAGCGGACAGGTGTCAATCCCAGGTCTGCTTCCAGACCTATAATTATGCATGCTAAAAACTGTTTATGTGTGATAACCCTGTCTACAGCTTATTGATACTCAGAGGTGTCAAACTGTATGCGGAGACGGAGTGGGTGAAGGTGGTTTGTTGTTATTAATTAAGGAATGTTAAGTAATTAGCCTTAGTGTGTGATTAGGGGGACAGTTTGATTGTTTCTGTAAATTCTGTGACCTGTTGTACTATATATAAGACTGAAAGAAACCATTAAAGTCATTACATTTGGAACAAGCACAGAGCTGTGTCTCGTCTTGATTCTGGGCAAATGAAATGGGATCGGGTCCTGTCGGTTGGAGTGTCGATAAGCTGTCGTGACTGGGATGGAAGGTCGTAAACGGTGGTGACCGTTACAGACGGGGACAGTATGTACAGGAAAGGAGTGCAGAGGGTATAATGGGGCAGTATGTACAGGAGAGGAGTGCGGAGGGTATGATGGGTGCAGTCAGTACAGGAGAGGAGTTTGGAAGGTATGAAGGGTGCAGTTAGTACAGGAGAGGATTGCGGAGTGTATGATGGGTGCAGTTAGTACAGGAGAGGAGTTTGGAAGGTATGAAGGGTGCAGTTAGTATAGGAGAGGAGTGCGGAGGGTATGATGGGTGCAGTTAGTACAGGAGCGGAGGGTATGATGGGTGCAGTTAGTACAGGAGAGTGTGGTGTCTGTATGAAGTGGTCTGGGGGGGTGATGCAAGCTGGGGGGAGTTGGGGGCTGAGAAGTGGTCAGATAGCGATGTACATAATAATAAAAAAAACTCATCCACTAAAGACATTTACAACAATAAATCATACAACAGTACTACTAGATGTAAGTACAGATCTATGTAATACAGCCCCTAGCACTCTGTATGCCCAGATAATGTGAAGGTAAATATATGACCATTCATATAACCCTGTGTTATCCAAGCTCTGAGTCTGTACAATCAGAGGTGTGAACTCACCACATACCGTATATTTATCAGCGTATAACTCGCACCCTAACTTTAGGAGGGAAGTTTCAGGAAAAAAACTTTCCACAGCCCCCTGCCTATAACACGCAGGCACAGTTTACCCTCTATTTTCAAGGTAAAAAAGTGAGTGTTATATGCCAATAAATACAGTATATACAAGTTACATGAATGGCTATAAATGACCCCACATATCTAGTCTGAACAATTGGATTGCAGGATGTTTGCACAGACTGTTCATGCTTAGAAGTGATCTGTCAAATGTGATCGGGCTGCAGACCTACCCCCCTCCCCCCCCCTCACTTAAACTCACTATCTCCTCCAAGATTCTTCTCCTGAAGAAAAAATCTCCTTGAAAGTTTGCAACTAATATCCACCCTAAGAAACTTCAACTCACCTCCTCCCTTCCTCTGGCCAGCCGCCAGGAGCAACAGTGAGCTCCGCCTCCCAGGTCTCTCAACACACGGGGGGGGGGGCTGAGTCCGAGATAACAAGAACCCCGCACAGCACGAGACTGGAGGGAGGGAGGGGGGGACAGAAAGGAGCTTTGAATCCCGAACACACACCGCAGGCACAATGTATTCTTTACAATGCCGCTGCTGCTGTTTCACAGTTAAAGGTGTGCTGATGGTCCCCCATGTCTGCATGGTCTGCCCCTGTTCTGGGCTAAATCATGTGCCTGGGTTACAGGCAGTACAAAACCCGGGCACATGATTCAAGACCCGTATTCTCCGGGGGATTCCCGTACCGGTGGCAACCCTAAGCACAGGGCCGCTCAGTGTGTGAAACTGTCAGTGTAATGGCAAAACACACCTGTTGCCCTTATTTAAAATGGCGCCGGGCGTCGCCGTGCATTGCGTCATTTCCAGTTTCGAAATAACGCGATGCTACGGCCCAGGGCCTCCTGAGATTGATGACAAACATCTCCGAAGAGGCATAGCAGTACATAGATGACGCGCTGGGGCTCCTGCGGCCGCAAAGAAAAAGACATCTAGACATAACACTCAGCTTTAAAAAAAAAATATATTTAATATGTCAAAACGATATTAGGGGACATAACTGCATGGGATGCAGCAAAGTTGTCAAAGAGGGTGGAACTACTCTGCAGCAGACTGAGAGGATGAGCTCACAGTGCTTATAATAATTATGTGTATATTACTTATAGTAAATAAGGGCCAGATCCTCAAACGAGATACGACGGCGTATCTACTGATACGCCGTCGTATCTCTGTTTCTAACTATGCGACTGATTCATAGAATCAGTTACGCATAGCTAGCCCTAAGATCCAACAGGTGTAATTGAATTACACTGTCGGATCTTAAGGATGCAATTCTAGGCCGGCCGCTAGGTGGCGTGGCCATTGCGGCCGGCGTAGAATATGCAAATGAAGACTTACGGCGATCCCCGAACGTCCCGTCAATCTAAATCTACGTCGTTTCCGTCGAGTTACGTCACGTAAAACTAGGGCTGAGTCCTATTTGACTAAGCCATGGTAAGTATGGCCGTCGTTCCCGCGTCGAAATTTAAACCTCAACGTCGTTTGCGTAAGACGTCAGTGAATGGCACTGGACGCCATTTACGTTAACATCTAAGCAAATGACGTCGGTGCGACGTCAGTTAGCGCAATGCACGTCGGGTAATTTACCCGACGGAGCATGCGCAGTACGTCCGGCGCGGGAGCGCGCCTAATTTAAATGGGACTCGCCCCATTAGATTGGGCACGCCTTGCGCCGGACGGATTTAAGTTACACCGCTGCAAATTTCCAGGTAAGTGCTTTGTGGATCGGGCACTAACTTGGGAAATTTGCGGCAGTGTAACTTAAATGGGAAAAGTTAAGTTGCGCCGCCTGGCTGTGGATCAGGCCCTAACTTCTTCCCACCCAGGCCGATTCTGACACTTCTCTCCTACATGTAAAAATCATCATTTGTTTTGCTAGAAAATTACTCAGAACCCTCAAACATTATATATATTGTGTTAGCAGACACCCTATGGAATAAAATGGTGATCTTTGTAACTTTTTATGTTATACGTTATTTGCACAGCAATTTTTCAAGCATGTTTTTTTTTTTTTGGAAAGAAAGTTCCATTTATAAAATGAAAACACTAAAGTTAACACGATTTTTTTGTATACTAAGCGATGCTTTACATTTTTTTTACAGGTTACGGCCCGGATTCACAAAGCACTTACGCCGACGTATCTCGAGATACACCGCGTAAGTGTAAATGTGCGCCGTCGCATCTGTGCGCCGTGCCCACAGAACTAGATATACGCCTGAAAATAGGCTTCCTACGACCGACGTAACTTTCCTACGCCGTCGTATCGTGGGCGCATATTTACGCTGGGCGCATTTTCCACTCCCATTGATTTTCTATGCACATATGCAAATGAGGGAGATACGCTGATTCACGAACGTAGTTGCGCCCGGTGCATAATATACACGGTTTGCGTAAGTCGTACGTCCGGCGTAAAGTTATTCCCCATATAGGAGGCGCAAGTCATGCTAAGGTATGGACCAGGGAACACAGCCGTCGTATTTTACGTCGTTTAGGTAGTACGTGAATAGGGCTGGGCGTAGGTTACGTCGTAGGCAGTGATTCGACGTATCTTAGGGAGTAATTCTGATGTGATTCTGAGCATGCGCACTGTGATGCGTCCACGGGACGGTGCATGCGCCGTACGTAAGTCGTATCTTTATGACGCTCAGTCCATCATTTACATGGGGTCACGCCTCATTAGCATGGCTCACGCCCACTTCCACCTACGCTGGTTTACGAGGAAACCCAGCGTATCTTTATGAGCGAGTGGGGGAGAGTGCTTTGTGAATCCAGTGCTTGCCTCCGTGCGCTGCGCCGGCGTAGCCTAAAATAGATACGCTACGCCTTCATAAATATGCGCCGATGTCTGTGAATCCGGGCCTACATGTTTAGAGTTACAGAGGAGGACTAGTGCTAGAATTATTGCTCTCGCTCTAACAATCGTGGCGTATGTAACCTGTGTGTATCTGGCTCTGATACTAGCCAGGGCCTTCCCAGGGACTGACTAGCATCTCTCCCCAGCCTGTCCCCCACACACCCTCTCACCTGCTGACCTGTGGATGGGGGAAACACTCCTGTAGTGTTATTGTGTTCTGCCTGTGAATACAATGATCAGTGTTTCTAACTATAGCTGGCAGCACTGATTGTTTTGGAAAAAAACCTGACAGGCTGGTTGTACTCAAGTCAGTTAATAGATTGACTTGTGTAAAACCAGCTAGCCCATACATAGATCGACTATAGCTGGTCTCTGTTTAATTGGCGTAATTTCAATCTATGTATGGTAAGGTGACCAGATTTTTCAAATGGAATCCGGGGTCATTTTTTTTTTATTGGCAAATGGTAAACTATTTTATAAGCATATTTTCCTCAAATTATATATGCAGTGTGTGACAGACTCACCCGGGACAGAGGCTTTTGGAGGGGACTGAATGCTCGCCTCTTGTCTTGCGATCATGGGCCCTGGCATTTGGGGGAACGGTGCTCTTTGTGAGCTGTATGCCTGGGGACCCTATATATGCCATATTAGAGTGACTGATTCATACAGTGTAAGGAGATGCTAATGCCCTCACCTCCAGCCATCTGTCTGTTCTCTGTGCTAATTGACCCTGCTATTGTGTGAAGATGTCCTGTGTATACACTTATGATAATGTCTATTGTATAGCAGGTGAGCGAGGAGATGTGACGTCTACCCAGAAAGGACACATCAATGAGTCATCTAGTCTGGGTAAATGATTTGTTAATTAGCTCATGTTAATTTATGTTCTGGTTACCTCCTCTTTAACTGTATATAAGGTTGTATTCTTGGTTCTATTAAACACTCCATGTTCAGCAGACAAACAAGTCTCGTCTTGTTGTGTGCTTGAGAGCAGCTGGAATATCTTATATCTATATCCAGACTGATAGGAAGCGGTATGACGGAAGCACTCAAGCGGAGTGTGGGACGTTCCGTTACACAGTGTATGTGGTATGTGTTTATAAAATTATTGTATGATATATATGTTATTTCTCACATTTCCTCTATGAGATAAATAAAAGATGCTGTGACAGACTCGGGCACTCTTATGTCTAAAATCATCCTATGTCCACTAGGGGCATAGGATGACTGAGAAATGATATATTGGACTACCTGAGATGGGATTACTATGTACTTATTATCCACAATATATTCCAGGATATCTGTAAAGAACTATTTACTGGTTGTTGATTCTGAACTCAACGGGTTAATTGTAAGAGTGACTCATTCTGTTCTCTGTGCTAATTGACCCTGCTATTGTGTGAAGATGTCCTGTGTTTACACTTATGATAATGTGTATTGTATAGCAGGTGAGCGAAGATACATGACGTCTACCTTGAGAGGTCATGTCTCGGAGTCGCCTAGTCTGGGTAAATGATTAGTTAATTAGCTTGTGTCAATTTATGTTCTGGTTACCTCCTCTTTAAACTGTATATAAGGTTGCATTCTTAGTTCTATTAAACACTCTGGGGCAGATCCTCAAAGAAATTACACCGACGTATCTCTTGATACGCCGCGTAATTTCAAATTTTGAAATTTTCAAATTCGTATCTTTGTTTTGGTATCCACAAAACAAGATACAACGGCATTTTGGCTAGATCCGACAGGCGTACGTCTTAGTACGCCGTCGGATCTAAGCTGCAATTTTTCGGCAGCCGCTAGGTGGCGTTCCCGTCGAAATCCACGTTGAGTATGCAAATTAGCTAGTTACGGCAATCCACGAACGTACGTCGGCCCGGCGCATTTTTTTACGTCGTTTGCGTTCGGCTTTTTCCGGCGTATAGTTAAAGCTGCTATTATGAGGCGTACTCAATGTTAAGTATGGCCGTCGTTCCCAAGTACAATTTAGATTTTTTTACGTCGTTTGCGTAAGTCATTCGCGAATAGGAATTTGCGTAGAATGACGTCACCGTCGTAAGCATTGGCTGGTTCCGGTTTAATTACGAGCGTGTGCACTGGGATACCACCAGGGACGGCGCATGCAAAGTTAAAAAAGAACATTGTTTACGTCGGGTCACGACGTATTTACATAAAACACGCCCCCATTACATCCATTTGAATTTCGCGGCGCGAGAGATACACTACGCCACCGTAACTTACGGCGCAAATTCTTTTAGGATTCGAAAAAAAAAGATAAGTTACGGCGGCGTAGCGTATCTTAGATACACTGCGCCCGGCGGAAAGGTATGTGGATCTGCCCCTCCATGTTTAGCACACAAACAAGTCTCGTCTCGTGTGTTGAGAGCAGCTGGAATATCCGATATCTATATCCAGACAGATAGGAAGCAGTATATGACGAAAGCACTCAAGCGGAGTGTGGGACGTTCCCTTACAGATGCCTCTTAGAATTTTTGGGCTAGGACTACTAAATGTTAGGAAAATAAGATGGAGAAAAAAAAACTTGGAGGGAGGGATGGGGTGGCAAAATTCAAATCTAATCAAGGCAAAGGCGGCTCCAGACAATTTATTTTTGGGGGTGCTATGGTGGTGCTTGAGGTAAAAGTGAGGGTGCTAATGCGGCGGGCTACCGCACACCCTTAGATGTGGCCAAAAAGTGGGTGTGCCCAGCAAGTGGGCGTGGCCTGAAAGTGGAGGTTTCTTCATGTCCTGGCCTCTGTATAACGCATGGATATTCGCACCCAGAAGTGTTCACTCCCATGCGACCTGACTCCAGTGCGGGCCAAAAAAAGAGTCCTGCACCATTCTGGTGTAAATGTGATACGATTTCAGCCATACAGTTTGTATGGCTGAATTTGCATCGCACAGACATGGCATATGATGTGCACAGCAATGCGGTGCGAATCGCATGCGATGTCTGTGATCGCACAAGTGTGAACCCAGACAGAAGGTTATTATAGGTGAGGGAATAGGACTGACCTGGAATTATGAATACAATTGCTCAGACTCTTTTAATAATCTTATAATGACAGATCTAAGCTGTGGGTAATAGAAAATGGGACAATATCCAGATCAGTCAGTAAAGGGTTACATAATGTTGTCTGAGCCGTAATACATGGATTTGTAAAGGGGAATGGAGTGTGTAAGGGGTGATGATACTGAAGAGAGGAGTAAGCCATGCTGGATAAGATATAAGACACAAGACCTGAATATAGGTGATTGCTGTGGACAGTGAGATGGAGTAACCAGATCCACTGTGATGTGAGACAGAGAAGGAGAGTACAAGAGTGACTGCGTGGAGACTGACCTGGGCACTATCAGTGGGACAAAGAAGGGAGAATGTAAGCAGGACCAGTATCTGGAAAGGGGGAGGAGTAACACAACTTACAAGGTAAATCGAAGATCATGCAGGAAGGAGAGCCGACATCAGAGCACTGAGTTGTGCAGGGAGAGAATACCAGGAGGCTGGGGATCGGCTGCTAACGTAACAGAAAGGCAGAGGGAGAGAGAGCTTGTCAGCTGCTGGGCCCCTTCACTTCCTGTTCTTCCTGCTCTCCGAACTCGGCTGTGTAATCCATGCACTGAGTTGTCTAACAAAAATCCGAAAATCAGCCCCGCCCATCCCGACATCAGACCATACCTCCCAACTTTCTGAGATGGGAATTAGGGACACCTATCAGCAAAAGTATGCAGGCATAGGACACACCCCTTGCCACGCCTCTCTTAAAGGAGAGTTGTACACAAAAAATACCATTGGTTAAACCCACAAGTGCTTTTTTACCACTACTATTCCTTTATATTGGCTTTTGGAATTGACAAATGCAATCATTTAGAAATCAGGTGAAAGGTTTAGCACTGGGAAACACTTTTTGATAAATAAAAAGTGCTTTTTTTATATACATCTATATAGATCAGACCAAAATGAGGGACAAATGAGGATAATGAGGGACAGAGGGACATTGCTCCAAATCAGGGACAGTCCCTCTAAATCAGGGACAGTTGGGAGGTATGATCAGACCTTCAATCTGATAGCTCCACTCACTCTCCCTGTAGCCATATGCCCCCTGGCTTACCCCCCAATCGCTGGATACATGGTCACACTGACTGCTGCATGTCCTCCTAGCTAGGCTGTCAGCAATAGATTTGGGCACCACCCCTAAATCCGGGGACACTCAGGCTCCGGGGACAGTGTCTTCAATCCAGGGACTGTCCCCGGAAAACGGGGACGTCTGGTCACCCTAATGTATGGCCCACTTAACCACTACGCAGTCCCTTAACATCCTTCCACAAACCTTTAAATTTTTCCTTTCCAGATCCCTTCATCCTCCTCACCTGTACATACTGCTCACTGTCATACCCTCCACACTTCTCTCCTATACATACTGCCCACTGTCATACCCTACACACTCCTATCCTGTACATAGTGCCCACTGGCATACCTTCCACACTCCTCTGCTGTGCATACCACCCACTGTCATACCCTTCACACTCCTCTACTGTACATAGTGCCTTCTGCCACACCCTCTGCACTCCTCTCTTGTACATAGTGCCCACTGTTAGACCCTCCACATTCCTCTCCCTCACCTGCACATACTTCCCATTTTTATACCAACCATACTTATACTAAATATCCTCAATGTTACCAGCTCTAGAATGGGCACACTTTTGTTAGTTCAACTAAAGGAAATCTTCTCAGTCCTCATACTTGTTCTGCCCCATTATTAGTACTTATTTAATTTTGTGATTACTTATGTGATGTATAGAGGAACATAGGGGATCTCAGCTACTCTAAATATAGCACTTGTAAATAAAAAGTGTCCCTAAAAATATTTTTGAAATGTTGGCAACTATTCACTTAGGCACTGCCCAAGGGCCACCGGGTCAGTAGGGGGCCCCATGAGAGGCTCTTGGAATCCTGTGATAGTAAAGTGGTAGTAAACTTTGCTAACATTACTACTTTTTAGAGGCCCTGAGGTAGGTTATGCAAAAATGTACAAGTATGCACAGCATATAAGCATATTAGGGTACACATAAATTGTCAGACTGAGCCCTCCTGTGCTGTGCCGTAATCAATCCACCGGGGCCCGGGCACTTCCATCTTTACCCGATCTTCCTTCTGAGTTCTGAGAGATGTCAGACGGCGGCCATCCATTATTCAAAAGCCGCGCCTCCTCCTCAGGCTGTTCCGTGATAGGCGGAACAGTATTTTTCCCAGCAGAGCCTCTGTTCAGTGTTCCGCCTATCACGGATGTCCTCTCGTCCGAGGCCGAGGCTGAGGATGAGAAGGCATCCGTGATAGGCTGAACACTAAACAGAGGCTCTGCTGGGAAAATTACTGTTCCGCCTATCACGGAACAGTCAGAGGAGGAGGTGCGCTTTTTTAATAATGGATGGCTGACGTCTGACACAGGTACCCGGCGTATAAGACGACCCCCGACTTTTGGGGCATGATTTTACATGCAAAAAGTAATCTTATACGCCGGAAAATACGGTATTTATTATTTATAACCAGGCCTATGATGTTCTTAATCTGGCCCTGAATACAGTGTATTGAAGTGGTTAAAGGCAACCCTTTAACAGAATTAAGAAAAAAAACTACAAGAGTCCCCCCCCCCAAATCCATACCAGGCCCACTTCAGCTCTGGAAGGTTTTACCCACTTCCTGACCAGGCTATTTTTTGCGATACGGCACTGCGCTGCTTTAACTGACAATTGCGCAGTTGTGTGATGTTGCACCCAAATACAATTTATGTAATTTTTTCCCCAAAAAAAGAGCTTTCTTTTGGTGGTATTTGATCACATTTGCAGTTTTTATTTTTTTGTGCTATAAATAAATACCAAAAAATTAAAACATTCTCAATAAAAAAAATAAAGTAAAAATTCGAATTTCTGCATCAATTTAGGCCAATATGTATTCTACATATTTTTGGTAAAAAAAAATCCTGGTAAGCTTATATTGATTGGTTTGCGCAAAAGTTATAGCGTCTACAAACTATGGGATATACAGTAGGAAAAACAAAGGGTTAATTGAGCGCACTCCTGAAAAAGTAATGGAGACTACAGCTATGGGAACAATTGTAACTGTGGCTAAAAATAGTAATAATAATAATAAGTCCATAAAAAGTCCATAAGTCAATCTGAATAAAGTAAAATAAAACTTCCGCAGAGATGGATTGCAGAGAAGTTGATAGATTAGTTACCAAAACGGAGGTCGCGTTCCTACTACATGATTTTTATAAGAGACCGTACTTTTACCATCTCCCTAAAATTCACTTAACCCACCAGGAAGGCCTATAGTGGCCGCTATGGAGAGTGTTACAAGTTATTTTTTCATCTACATTGATCACTTTCTCCAACCTCTAGTTACCAGTCTCCCTTCACATATCAAAGATAGTATCCAATTATTAGACACGTTACAACAATATCGATGGGAACAATCTTACCGGTGGCTCTCGCTAGATGTAGTGTCTCTTTATACATCAATACCTCATAAAGTTGGCCTACAGGCCACACAGTATTATCTTAATGCGGACCCCATGCTCAATCCCCGGCAAATACACCTTTTGTTGGACATGCTGAAATTCTGTCTAACTCGTAATTATTTTGAAACCAATAGAGAATTTTTTATTCAAATTCAGGGAACAGCTATGGGGGCCAATTTTGCCCCCAGCTATGCCAATCTCACAATTGGATACTGGGAACATTTTAACATCTGGCAGAATAACCCCTTTGCGGCCCACTTGGTCTTTTTTGTTCGCTATATTGACGATATAGACATAATCTGGGATGGGCCTGACACTCTTATCCCAGGATTTTTGCAGCACTGCAATTCTAACAGTATGGGTCTTACCTTTACTGCAGTCACAGATGAGAATACATTGGCATTCTTAGACCTGGAGTTGTTCCATCACAAGAACACCATATGTGCCCAAAACTATACTAAGCCGACTTCCGGCAACTTCTATTTACATTATGGGAGTTGTCATCACCCACGTTGGGTGAAAAATATCCCTAATGCCGTGTACACACGATCGGTTTGTCTGATGAAAACGGTCTGATGGACCGTTTTCTTTAGACTAAACCGATCGTGTGTGGGCCCCATCGGTTATTTATCCATCGGTTAAAAAATTGGGAACTTGTTTTAAAATTATCTGATGGATAAAAAACCTATAGAAAAAAACGATCGTTTGTAGGCACAATCATCGGTTAAAAATCCACTCATGCTCAGAATCAAGTCGACGCATGCTTGGAAGCATTGAAATTCATTTTTTTCAGCACGTCGTTGTGTTTTACGTCCCCCGCGTTCTGACACAATCGTTTTTTTAACTGATGGTGTGTAGGCACCACTGATCATCAGTCAGCTTCATCGGATAACTGATGGAAAAATGTATCAGACCGTTTTCATCGGATGGACCGATCGTGTGTACAGGGCATTAGAGTCAGTTTTGCCGTCTTAGACACAACTGTACTAGACTACAAGATTATACCACCCATGGGTAAACATTAAAAAACAAATTCTCAGATAAATGCTATCCTGATGAGCTAGTAGAGGGGGCTTTTCAACATTATTTGAATACCGATGTTAGGAGTAACAAAACCACGAGATTAGATGATAATATCCAACCAGTCCGTTTTGTCACCCAATTCCATAGCCAGTTCAGGAGAATGGAAAGGATTTTATCCAAACATTGGCCGATATTTACTGAGGATCCACATCTCAGATCAACCATTTCGAATTGTCCACTAGTGAGTTACAGAAGAGCCAAAAACATCAAGGCCCAAATAGCCCCGAGTAAAATTAAAATCTCAGGGCCCCGCGCTTGTGCTTCTCTGACATTTTTTAATATCAACGGAATGTACCAGTGTAAAAAGGTGTTATGCCTTACCTGTAAACACATCACCCACAGACAAAAAGATTGTATGTGTATAGGTAAGCAATACACCATACCAGACTTTTTTACGGGCTCTTCTGAGTATGTAGTGTACTGTTTAACCTGCCCTTGCGGACTATTTTATGTGGGCCGTACTATTTGTACTCTTCGTAAGAGGTTTGGAGAACACCGGAATTTTGTGGAAAAGAGCCGTGATAAATATAGTGTCGCCCGACATTTTAAAGAGTTTCATCAGCAGTCCTCTACGGGGCTATGTGTCTGAGTAATAGAGGCCATTTCCAAACATCTTCCACAAGCAGAATGCAATAAAAGGTTGTGCGAAAGGGAAAAATATTGGATTTATACCCTAGATAGCCTCTCGCCAGGGGGCCTGAATGAGGGTATTGAATTCAATATTCTATTATAATATTCTTTCCATCTATATATATTTTCCCATTGTTCCATTTAATGATAATGGTACAGTATATTTAATTTTTCTTACATTTCTTAATTTCTCGAGATTTTATATTTAGCTTAGGGTATGAATACTTATGTTTCACACAATCTCCCTTTGTTTTAAATTATCTTTTGATTAAATCATTTTATTGTACTAGTGTACATGACAGTATATATGTCTGCACATAAAATGAATAGTGGCCATTGTAGTAGACTATATCCATTTATTATTTTTTCCCTTTTAAATATATATGTTTTAAAAAATATATATATATTTTTATACATATACACAATCAATTTTTTATTTTTTAAGTAATTATTATTATTATTATTATTATTATTATTAATGCTAATGTTATAGCCTAGGTTCCTATTTAATTATTCAGATTTTCTAAACCATTGCATTATTATATACCAGCTTGAGGATAGCATTAGTTTCCATGGTATTAAGTGGACCAATAGGTTAGTGTTCCGCCAGTTAAATTTTCCCTGTTGTAAGATGGCCCCCATAGAGCCTGATGAAGAAGCACGCATGCTTCGAACGTGCGCACTTCCCCACCGATTTCTGACACAGATGTGACGTCATCTACGGCCGTGCGCTCAGGAACTCTGTCCTCCTTCTCTATTCTCTGAGAGCGCTGTGAATCCCCACCGCTGCCGATTGAGGCAAGGAGCTACAGGGACCTGGTCTTAAACATCAAGGCGAGAGCAGCACCAGCTGTACCCGGGACCAGAGCGGATGAACTTCTACAGATAAGCCTTGCCATATAGCTCGTTTGTTAGTGTATTTCCATATATGATTTTTAAAAAATGTACTTACTACGCTCAGAAGGCGCCGCTTTTTCCTTTCTTAAACTATGGGATATACAGTAGGTTGCAGTGTTCCAAAGTTCAGAAAATAGTAAACTATTGACATTAAACATATGAATATACAGTATACAAATGAAATAATACAAGCTGTGTGTGGTATCATTTTTTATGTAAAAGCATGCAGTTACAGAACAAGTCTATATGTAGTTAAGTGATCAACTCCATAATTTAAAAATACGGTGTTACAGCTCCAACATCCCGTAAAGGTATAGAGAATACAGAGTAGGGGGGAAGGGACTTTATAGGTGCAAACATTTGTTGTTGTACTATAATTACATTTACCCATTTGGTAGGGTTTGAAATTCATATATCATTGATTCTGGTAGGTTCTTCCTTCTTCCCTTCTCCTTTCTATTTTTCCCAAAAAACGTCATGTTGACCTCGCATCACCCTGCCACGGTGCTCCTCTACATACCCTTCATTCTGGTAGGTGTTTCCTTTGCCCCACCCCACACCCCTTTATTCTCTTTTATTTTTTCCAACACTTTTTTCATAGGAGTCTTGTCCTAATTGGCCTCATTGGCCTGGATGCCCTTTGGCCAATGGGTCCCCGTATGGACGCCCGAGGGTGCCCATTTGGGCCATTGTTGTGGCCCGTTTGCCCCACCCCATCGTTTCAAGGGGTGGTCCCTGTGTGCACCCACACTGGAGGGGTTTATGCTTTGAAGGGCTTTGTCTGTGCAGGGTGTCCCCCTGGTGTCACTGCCTTCTGCTTTATGATCATTGCCGGGGCTGGGGACACTTCCCCGGTATTTGGATCTGCCCTGTGGGCGGTTCGAACTGTGGGAGGTGCCCCCATATGCTGGCGTGAACTGCGGATTTAGACCTGGGACGATGTTGACCTGGGACGGCTCTGCATGCTTATCCCTCTCCCCCTTTCGTCCTCATCATGCCGTGACGTCATACGCTGCGGCAGGATGGGGAGGGGTATATAAGGACCCACATGGTGGTGGCCATTTTGTGGAAGTCCAGGGAGCCTGACACCAGTGATAGAGTGAGAGCAGGTATGGAGCACGCCATTATCATTTGTTAACATGTGAAGTAAATTTTGACACTCTATGATGTTTGGGGCGTTTGTCCCATTGACTTGGTATTCTATGTGTTTTTATAGGTTGGGGTGGCTCACACCCCTCTCTTTGTTAGAGGTGTTGGTTTGCCCTTCTCCATTTCTTCCATCCCAGCCCTGTTCATCTGTTGATGCGATGGGTTGTGGATCCTTGATCAGGTGGGTTATATTGTGCACAGGTAAACTCTCTGTCTAGCTTTATTGACATTAGGCAGGGCAAACATGTCTATTTATGCTCAAACTTACCAATCTTTTTCCCTTTGTATTTGGCAGTTTTTTTCAGCCCCATTTGGGATTTATCTGAATGTTTGGTGCCATCTAGTTTTTTAATCATGCCCCCTGCATCCCTTATAGTGATGATATAGAAGTAAGTTGTTTTGACATGGAATAATATAGGATTATATAATTAATAGTAAAGGTGAGAAACCGGTTGATTATAATATTTCTTATTAATCTTTAGGCTATATCTTTCTTGTACATTGATATATATATATCAATTTCTTGCTTCATCCCTCCCTGCAGGAGATCCGGCATTTTTAATCGGTTCTAACCTGTTACATCTGGGCTTTCCTGGGCCACAGAGACAGACGTCTATTTCTGTGTGAGAAATATATGTGATTGTCACCGGCGCAAAAAACAGGTTATATTATATTGACCTGCTGCGGTACTGTGTAAACCTGTGTGCTTGGCAATAACTGGATTTTACTAACTATCATTGAGGTATGACTCTATTTAGGGAACCCTTGCCAATGGATAAGATGCATTTATGCATTAAATTTATTGTATACGTTATGTATAGTGTTGGTATTTACTATATTACATGTATTGTTTGAAATTTTCTTTCTGTTCATTCAGATAGTAGACATAAAACCACGTTTGTCCTTGAGGAAGCCATTTGGCGAAACATGTAAGGAACAACTATAGGATCTACAATAACGCGTCTTGAATGACCATAAAGCTGTTCATGTATTGTATAATAGTGTTTTTATGTACCCTTGTAACTTTAATAAATTGTGATGTTATTGAATTTGGTATGTCCTTGTACTAATTGCACCTATAAAGTTACAGAACAAGATGCATAATACTAAAAAACAGACAATAAAGCTACATGTCATTTATACAATGCATTTTTTGCTCCACTTATTACTTTGAAAACTAAACAAACCCACCCACACCACCAAGTCAGCAATAAAGCTTTATAAAAAATTAGCTACACCTCTAGTTCGAGCATCTGCAATCAACTGCAATCAACTGCAATCAACTGTATGTGATTCATTTTATGGTCTGTGCACAGTCTTCAACTAATGGTATTTAATGGTGTCCCTTAGATTCTAACTCCAACCAATTTTTTTGTTGGCAAGTTCCATGAACAGCTTCACCAGATTCTGAGTGAACCCGTTTTAGTAAATCTAAGGGTCTAAGGAGTATGCCAAGGGGGAAAATTTACATTTCAAACTGCTTTTTACTAAAAATAAAGTTCATACTGCACTAGATGCCAAAAATTGTATCTACTTATCGATACTTGTATATTAATGCAGACTACAAGAAAATCAGTAAGCCAATCAACAGAAGTAAGAAATTCAATTTCTGGGCGTGTTCTTTACACCAGGGTGTACAGAATGCCTACAGGTAGCCATACTGCATTGAATCTCCTACAGTTGATTAAAATGGAAAGGCAATATATAATAACATTAAATTACAAAATGGCTAGTGCGGTATTTGCTTTATTCATTTTTTTTTATTGAAAGTGGAGTTTTTCTTTTGGATTTCTTGGGACATGTGAAATGAATAAATTGGAAGACTGCTTTCCGTGGGAGAAAGGTATTTTCCTTGAAATATATGATTTTCATAGAGGTTATACTGTATAATTGATCAATATGAACTGCAGATCGAATGTCTTCTTTACACGATTGCATATCCTATGGAATTATACAAGACATTCTTTATGATGTTTATTATTGGTATATTTTATACTGTGCTTTCTACAAATAGGTAGCTGTAATAATAAGTGAGTGACAAATTTTCCATACCTTCTCAAATTTATCCTAAACATCTCGCTCTTTTCGTGCAAGCACAATCAAGCTGGAATCATGGTTACAGAGCTCATATTGCTCTTTATTATACTTTCTAGGGATGACTTCCAAATCCACAATGGAAAATCCTGCCTCAGCAATAGCAGTTCTCATGAACTCCTCTGTCAACACCAAACAGGAGAACCTCTTGCCTCCTAGTAGGTAAGAGCTACAGTTAAGAATTTCCATTACAATCAGGTGCCCTCCTATTTTTATCAAAGATGCAACATTTTTAAGTACTCTGCGATAGGTATCGAGGTCACTGCAAGCACACTCTAAGCATCCAAATGTCAGGACACAGTCAACCTTGGGCAGAATCAATGGTTCCATTGGGTTGCTTTTCAAAACGTCGCACTTTATGGTTTTCTTCACTGTTTCTTGGAGCTTCTTTCTCTTCTCCTCTACCGTCATTCTAAAATATAATGCAACATTTTATTTAGATCATCATGAAATGCAAGGTTAAAACATGAAGAGTACCTTCGTATGTTAAGCCAGGGCGTAATTTTCCTTTAGGGCCCTTTCACACAGACGTGTCCGTGTGCGGGCTCTGCTTTGCTCAGCGGGGTTCGCTCCGTCAATCCCCTCTGAGCAGGCATCTGATAGGTCTGTCTCTGTGCACTGTCAGAGTGCCGCTCTCCCCTATGGGGGATCAGATGAAGACGGACCATAGAGTCAGATATCAGCGGGCATGTCACCGCTGACATCCGTGGTCCATAGAGGTGCACGGAGCGTCTGTTCAGGTCCGCCTAAAAAACTGACCTGAACGGTCCGCCTGTGTGAAAGGGGCCTTACTCTGCTCTACCTTTTTGTCCTGATTGTCCTAACCAAGAGACTACTTTGACAGCTGATAGGCTGGTAAGCGTTTTTAATACAAAAGTGGTTTGCCACTTACGTGAAGAAAATGGGGCTGATTTACTAAAGGCAAATAGACTGTGTAGTTTGCATAAGCGCTGGGCTTAATAAAGCTTTACTTTGCAAAAATTACCAAGTTACAGGCAAAGAAATAAAAAATAAAAACATTTTTCTTGTACATGATTGGATGATGGAAGTCAGCAGAGCTTCTGCTCATTTACAGTACTAAGCTCTGGAGCAACTGCTCTTGCAGAATGCAACTGCACTTGCAAAGTGCACTGTCTTTTTGCCTTTAGCAAATCAACCCTAACGTGTTTTGGGACAACATATCCATTGATCAGGAAAACTATTCTATTATTAAACAATTCATGTATAGCTTGTGAGATATCAATAGAAGGTCTGTTAGAAGACATGCACAACACTAAGGCCGGGTTCACATATATTTGGCTGCAGTTCCCAGCATAGGGTCCGGTGCATTTCTGTTCATCAGATCAGGTGAGATTCAGGTCATAATTTTTTCCTGAATTCACACCTGTACTGGACCCAAAACCGCACAGGACCCTTTTGGAATTTGCACTGCAGCCGCCCTGGACATGTGTGAACCAACTTCACTGTGAGCCGGTCACACTCGACTCTCATGCAAATTGAATTCGCACATATGTAAACCAAACTTAGCCAGTTAATCTTTACCAAAAGTGACCTTGATGTTAAATACATATTCAAAAGAAACGGATCCCTGCTTGATAATGGTATGTATGGTATGTACTATGACATGAGTCTCTATCCCACAATAAAACCGATGCAGGAGAGCTCAAGCTTAAAAATGTTTAAGCACACGGTTTTAGGGCACAGCCATCTGGTAACTTTATGCCAGTCCATTTTTGTAATTTTGTGATGCCAATTAGGGTCACCCCTACTATCAGGCAAAGTACATTTCCTGCTCTAGACAGCACTTTGGGCCGGGGGGGGGGGGGGGGGGAATTATCATCAGTGCTATATTTGAAGGACCTACCTTCCCAATGCTCGGTGTCAATTTTCTTACTACAAAGCCCTTTGAGAAAACGTTTTAAAAGGTTAGTCACCAAAAATGTTATAAAGCTTTTCTGACAAATTTGCTAAAGATGCTAAGAATCCTCCATCTGCACAAAAATTCAGGAGACGAATTATAAAGTCATGACACGATGGTATCGCACGCCAGCCCTCCTCAGTAAGTTGTTTCAGACGACATCGGAATTGTGCTGGCGATGCCAGAACGAGACGGGTACACTGCTCCATGTCTTTTGGTCGTGCCCAAAACTGAAACCCTTCTGGTCGGAGGTCAAGAAGATATCCCAGAAGTTTACGGACAGACAGCTCACTGACGACCCAGCCTTCTACCTACTACACACTAATGACATCCCAGCCCGGGTGTACAAGAAGTCAATCCTTCGACACCTTTTCGACGCCGCTAAAGCATGCATTCCAATTTGTTGGAAATCCCCTGACCCGCCGACCGTGGCAATGTGGCTGCGGAAGGTGGACGACATTGGTAGACTGGAAGATCTGACACTCTCAAGTCAAGACAGACAGGAGGCCTACAAAAACACATGGCAGCTGTGGAATGTACACAAATATTCAGATGAGGGACAGAACCTCAGAGGCCCACCCTTAAACTAATTAAAACTGACCGAAAACCTAGTCTGTATAAAAACAGATGTGACAAACAAAACCCGCTACAGATGGGTCCGCTGGGCAGGGGGGAACAAGTGTGTGGGTCCATGCGCGCGGGTCCTTCCCCACCCCCCTCCTACCTCCCCGTTGCTACTCTTCTCTCCTCCCCTTACACCAGGCTCCCTGGGGGGAATCTCCCTACAGGGTGTCACCCCCCCCCTTTATTTCTTTTCTCTTTTTCTTTTCCATTCTAACCCTGGGCTGCGCCTCAGGGACTGCTGCTGTCCACTAACTCCCCCCCTTTTTTTTTTGCTAACTCTTAGAAAACAGGAAAAGGTGGGCGTGCCCGCGGATCCTGACTATAAGATCCTGATAGATATGTCTGTTGGACTGAGATCCACTATGTTCACATGTTTGAAATTACCACTGTATTTTGCACTTTTGTTGTGATCCGTGCGGAGACGCCCGTTGTGTTGTACAAATAAAGAATTTTGAAAAAAAAAAGATGCTAAGAATCTTCAGTTAATACATTGAGTGAATATTCACTTTAATTTGCCAAACATGTGGAAAACACATTCCTGTTTATCACTTTCCTTTGACTTCTCAATTATATGCCACTTTGTGTGTTAATCTATCACATAAAATACCCAAAAAATACATTTACATTTTTGGTTGTAACATGACAAAATGTGCAAAAATTCAAGGGGTATGAATACTTTTTCAAGGCACTGTACTTATATAATCTGCACATGATTGGGTAATCAATAATGCCGCGTACACACCATCACTTTCTGCGATGGAAAAAAACGTCATTTTCAAAAACGTCAATTTAATTGACCGTGTGTGGGCAAAAACGTCGTTTTATGTCTTCTAAAAAACGACAGAAAAAAATTGAAGCATGCTTCAATTTTATGTGTCGTTTTTCAAAAGTGCACTTTTTACTTCACAGAAATTGACCGTGTGTAGCAAAAAAACGTCGTTTTCTAAGACGTTTTTTCATCCACGCATGCCCAGAAGCTAGCTTCAATGGTAAAACGTGGTGGAACGTAACCTGACTTTGCAAGATCATTGTGAGAAAACGATGGTGTGTATGCAACTTCGTCTTTGAAAATTGAAGTTTCAAAAACGTCATTTTTTACTTCACAGAAAGTGTCGTTTTTTTTCATCACATAAAGTGATGGTGTGTACGCGGCATTAGAAAATAAATATGCTTTTCACATGATTGGATAATAGAAGTGCATATGTTCTCTTTGTTATTTTGTTTATTAAATTTTACTTTATTGAATGAAAATTCTCAACACCTTTAGTTCAGCCTTATTATGCATGGCACTTCCTAATGTGAAAAGGTTATGTTATTACACTGTGATACCAACATTATCTCACATTCTGAAAAGTGGCAACATGGCAATCTCCCCTTAAAAACAGCATTTCTCTTAAAAAAATGTATTTCAAGGTTAATGTGGAATCCTCTATACTGTAGTTTCACCTCCAAATACGGAAAGGTTTTTTCACAGTAAGAGCTGTGAAAATGTGGAACAGACTCCCTCCAGAGGTGGTTCTGGCCAGCTCAGTAGATTGCTTTAACCCCCCTGACGGTAAACCCGAGCGCGACTCGGGGTTGGTTTTACATGTTAGGATCGGCAAACCCGAGTCACGCTCGGGCTGGACGGGCTTACCTTTCGCTGGATCCACAGGCTTGGTTTACTCACCTTGTCCCTGGATCCAGCGATGCCACCCGCTGTGTGAGCGAGCGGGACCTCCTCGCTCGATTCACAGTCCCCGTGTGACGCCGATCTCCGTTCCCTGCGACGTTACGACGCACGGGGACGGAGAACGGCGCCAAATTCAAAAAAGTAAACAAACACATTACATACAGTATACTGTAATCTTATAGATTACAGTACTGTATGTAAAAAATACACACCCCCCTTGTCCCTAGTGGTCTGCCCAGTGTCCTACATGTACTTTTATATAATAAAAAATGTCATTTCTGCCTAAAAACTGTAGATTGTCCAAAAGTGTCCCTTTATGTCAAAAATGGTTTTAGATCAGCTAGAAAACAGCGATAATAAATTATAATCACTTGCAGAAATGTGCGATAGCGATTTGCGGGGAAATTCGTCATAAAAAAATAAAAGTAATGACAGCGACAATTCTGCAACTGCAAATTTCAGTGATTTTGAGTTGATTACATTATTGAATAATTTTTATTATAATTATATTATTATTTGTTATAATTATTTATAATTATTTATTATATTATAATTTATAATTTTGTTTTAAAAAAAAAAATCATACCCGGGATGCCTACAAGACTCTTGCTTGGTCAGATTTAAGTGAGTTATTTCTAAAAATTACAGGCCTACAGTATAAAACGCCAATTTCCTTGCAAAATAAATGTACCGCTTTTGGTACGTAATTCCAGACAGAATCATACCGCCAGGGAGGTTAAGAAAGGCCTGGATACTTTCCTAAATGTACATAAAATAACTGAGTACTAAGATTTGTAGGTAAAGTTGATCCAGGGTAAATCTGATTGCCTCTCGGGGGATCGGGAAGGCATTTTTTCCCCTGCTGTAGCAAATTGGATCATGCTCTGCTGGGGTTTTTTGCCTTCCTCTGGATCAACTGTGGGTATGGAGTTGGGTGTATGGGATTGTACTGTGTTTTTTATTTTGTTTGTTTATTTTTTGTGGTTGAACTGGATGGACTTGTGTCTTTTTTCAACCTGACTAACTATGTAACTATGTAGTATTTAATCTAGCAGTAAGACAATGGGGCATTATTTGCGAAAAGGCAAATCCACTTTGCACTACAAGTGTATACTACAAGTGCAAAGTGCACTCGAAATTGCACTGAAAATGCACTTGGAAGTGCAGTGATGTAGATCCGAGGGGGACATGCAAGGAGTTTCCCCTCATTTCAGATCTACCCCTCAGATTTACAGCGACTGCACTTCCAAGTGCACTTTCAGTGCAATTTCAAGTGCACTTTGCACTTGTAGTTTGCACTTGTAGTGCAAAGTGGATTTGCTTTTCGTAAAAAAAAAACATTGCAGCTCTCTTTACAGTCTTTTTTCTGATAATGGGGCGTTTTAATTGCACACTCTATAGCAGGGATGTCCAAACTTTTGACCTTCCTGGGACACATTGGAAGAAAAGGAATGGTCTAGAATAGATCCATACATAAAATACACTAAGGCCTCGTACACACGATAGGTTAAACAGAAGACAATGGTCTGATGGACCGTTTTCATCAGTCAAAACTGATCGTGTGTGGGCCCCATAGGTTATTTAACCATCGGTTAAAAAAAAGCCAACTTGTTTTAAATTTAACCGATGGATTCCTAACCGATAGGACAAAAGCGATCGTTAGTACGCACGACCATCGGTTAAAAATCCACGCATGCTCAGAATCAAGTCGACGCATGCTTGGAAGCATTGAACTTCATTTTTTTCAGCACGTCGTTGTGTTTTACGTCACCGCGTTCTGACACGATCGTTTTTTTAACCTATGGTGTGTAGGCACGACTGACCATCAGTCATCTTCATCGGTTAACCGATGAAAACGGTTCTCATCGGATGGACTGATCGTGTGTACGCGGCATAACAATAAGGATAGCTGATGAGCAGAAAAAGTTGGGAAGATCATAAGTTAATGATCACTGATGTAGATTAAAAATAGTGAAATATTTGGCACTGTGTTTGGTAAGGTAACACGTCAATATCTAATTGGATGGATGTAGTAGCAATTCTCAAGGTGCTCATTCGATATTTTGGTTCTAATTTCGCCATTCTTGAAAAAAGTTGCTCTCAAATTTAGGTGCTGCCGGAAACTGATGACATGAATAAGGTGTGATTGTGAGTGGGGGATTTTTTTTTTGGGAAGATAAAACTTATACAAGTCCAATAAAGAGACTCTGTACAATTTTTCTTCTGCCGCATGTGTTTGCTAAGTGTAAATGCATTTTTACAAAAAATCCCCACGAAAGATCAACAGTTTTTAATTAGGTTTATGATTTTGTGTTGGGGCGCATGCGGGCCGTGGGCTGCAGGTTGTACACCCCTGCTCCTATAGCGGTTTGCAGAACTCGATGCACTCTCAGAAAATGAAAAGCTTTATTGCAAAATACACATTTTATAGCACTCTCTCAGTTGATGTGGAGCTGTCGTAGCATCATCTCTAATAACAAAAAGCTCACATTATTATCTCTACCAATCTGAGTTATAGTACTTTGTCTGGTAACATGAAGCTCTTACGAACCTCTTTTTTGTAATGTGCATTCATCTCTGTAATCATAGCAACATACTGTACTCACTATAGCTTGTATCACTCTCTGTAAACATGGCAGCATTCATTAGTTACACTATTCCAGACAGAAAACCAGTGGACTTGCCTTACTTTTAGGCCAGTGCCAGGTCCATAAATCCAGTGCCGGCCCAAGACATTGTGCTGCCTGGGACCAAGAATGAAATGCTCCCCCCCCCCCCCCCAGAAAAAAAATCACGCCAACCAAAAGGCCCCCACATTCATTATTTTATATCATGATAACTAAAGGGGACCCGTCATGGCTCTATACATGTATGTAGGAGTATAAAGAGGACCTGTCATGGCTCTATACATGTATAGGAGTATAAAGAGGACCTGTCATGGCTCTATACATGTATATAGAGGACCTGTCGAGACTCTTTACATGTAAAGGAATATAAAGAGGACCTGCCATGACTCTATCAATGTATATAGGAGTATAAAGAGGACCTGTCATGGCTCTATACATGTATATAGAGGACCTGTCGAGACTCTTTACATGTAAAGGAATAAAAAGAGGACCTGCCATGGCTCTATAAATGTATATAGGAGTATAAAGAGGGCCTGTCATGTCTCTATACATGTATAAAGGAGTATAACGAGGGCCTGTCATGGCTCTATACATGTATAAAGAGGGCCTGTCATGGCTCTATACATGCATATAGGCGTATAAAATGACCTGCCATGGCTCTATACATGTATCCAGGAGTTTAAAGGGACTTGTGAATTGCCGGCGGCCACAATGTCTTTTGCGCGAACTAATCAATTTACGCTAATTGTGTTTTGTTTTTTTGGTACCAAAAATATGTAGAAGAATACATATTGGCCTAAACTGAAGAAAATAGTTTATTTTTCAAAATTTTGGGGATATTCATTATAGCAAAAAGTAAAAAAATATATATATTTATAGCACAAAAAATAAAAACCGCAGAGGTGATCAAATATCACCAAAAGAAAGCTCTATTTGTGGGAAAAAAAGGACATCAATTTTATTTGGGTGGCGGAACGGGCTGGCGGGCATTAGTATGCTGCCCCCCTAAAAGTGCTGCCTGGTACCCATGGTACCACCTGGTCCCATCATAGGGCCGGCCCTGCATAAATCAGGCATCACCTTGGAATCCCAGCTAATTGTCAACCAAGCAGCAGTGCGATTGACAATTAGCTGACCTCCTGCTGTCCCTACACCTTTTCTGGTACGGTTAGGCATGGTAGAAAGAGGACGTTGGAAAATTATTGACCTGGAGTCTGCATGGTCAATAAATAACTAGTACTGACAGGGTCGGGACAAGGGGTGGGCAGAAGGGACGGCTGCCCTGGCCACTGTGGTATCATGTGAGCTGCGGGGACTCCCCAAGGAGATTGAGGGGGGGGGGTGATTTGTGTTAGAGGGGGGAATTTGGTCAATGGCACAGGGTAAGTAATATTCTAGGAGGGAACATTTGGGGGGGCGGGGGGTGCTAAGATTAGTGATTTAGGGCATTTGTGTTGGGAGGGGGTATGAGGGGAGAAGATTTGTGCTAGGAGGAGGGATTTGGGGGGGAGAGGGAGATTTGAAGTGTGGGGAGGAGGATGTATTCTAAAAGGGGAAATTTTAGGGGAAGAGGATTTGGGCTAGTATGGGTGATTTATTTTGGGGGGGGGCATTTGAGCTGGGGGGATTTGAGGCATGAGAGGAACAAAGATTTGTTCTGAGGGGAAATTTTGGCAGGGGGCACATTTGTACTGGGAGGAGGCAGGGTTTATATATGGTTTATATCTAGGGGTAAGCATGCAGATTAGTACTCAGTGTTTTTGTTGGTGGTTTTTGCTCATACATCTTGGGGGGACGCAGTTTGGCATGTTTGCCCTAGGAGCTCGCTAGATGACCTTGTCCCGGCACTGAGTACTGAGGTTTTGGGGATTCCCACCCCTCTACAGACATTTTGAACTAAGGAACAGGTACTTGGTTGTGTCTGCTCTATAGACCTGGATATACACACGGGTTCCTTGTACATTGTAAAATCACTTTAAACAAATAGTTTATTCATACCCTTTTCCTTCCAGGTCACAGACTCTTTGTATAGCTCCTGTCCAGTCAAACGTTCCAGGCTCATTTCTAAGGCTCCGTTCATAGTACTCTCTATTGCGATCAGTATAGTCTGCTCCAATGATCTCTTCGAAAGCTTCACAAGCTGAGAGGTCCTGATAAGTGGTAGGTCCATGTCCAATGTCAATTAAAGTTTTTCCCTTGATACCTCCTTTTAGAGAAATAAAAACACATTTAAATTGATTAATTTCACTTACAATATTTTGAAATATAGTAATGATATATTATATGGCATTAGTGCATTTTCAAAAAGAATGAAAACATTTGAAATTGTGTTAACATGTTAAACCCTTTATGAGAGTTTTACCACTTAAGACTCGGACCAAAATGCAGCTAAAGGACCCAGCCAGGTTTTGCGATTCGGCACTGTGTCGCTTTAACAGACAATTGCGCGGTCATGCGACGTGGCTCCCAAACAAAATTGGCGTCTTTTTTTTCCCACAAATAGAGCTTTCTTTTGGTGGTATTTGATCACCTCTGCGGTTTTTATTTTTTGCGCTATAAACAAAAATAGAGCGACAATTTTGAAAAAAATTCAATGTTTTTTACTTACTTACTTTTTACTTTTACTTACTATTGCTGTAATAAATATCCCCCAAAAATATATAAAACATTTATTTTTTTCCTCAGTTTAGGCCGATACGTATTCTTCTACCTATTTTTGGTAAAAAAAAAACGCAATAAGTGTTTATCGGGTGGTTTGCGCAAAATTTATAGCGTTTACAAAATAGGGGATAGTTTTATTGCATTTTTATTAATTTTTTTTTTTTACTACTAATGGCGGCGATCAGCGTTTTTTTTTCGTGACTGCGACATTATGGCGGACACTTCGGACAATTTTGACACATCTTTGGGACCATTGTCATTTTCACAGCAAAAAATGCATTTAAAATGCATTGTTTACTGTGAAAATGACAATTGCAGTTTGGGAGTTAACCACTAGGGGGCGCTGAAGGGGTTATGTGTGACCTCATGTGTGCTTACAACTGTAGGGGGGTGTGGCTGTAGGTGTGACATCATCGATTGTGTATCACTATAAAAGGAATGACACAATCGCTGACGCCGCCACAGTGAAGAACGGGGAAGCTGTGTTTACACACGGCTCTCCCCGTTCTTCAGCTCCGGGGACCGATCGCGGGACTCCATCAGCGATCGGTCCGCGGGTCCCAATCACGGAGCTTCGGACCGGCTTCCCCGTTCTTCACTGTGGCGGCTGCATCGATCGTGTCATCCCTTTTATAGGGAGACACAATCGATGACGTCACTCCTACAGCCACACCCCCCTACAGTTGTAAACACACACTAGGTGAAACATAACTCCTTCAGCGCCCCCTGTGGTTAACTCCCAAACTGCAACTGTCATTTCCAAAGTAAACAATGCATTTTAAATGCATTTTTTGCTGTGAAAATGACAATGGTCCCAAAAATGTGTCAAAATTGTCCGAAGTGTCCGCCATAATGTCGCAGTCATGAAAAAAATCGCTGATCGCCGCCATTAGTAGTAAAAAAAAAAAAAAAAAATAAAAATGCAATAAAACTATCCCCTATTTTGTAAATGCTATAACTTTTGCGCAAACCAACCGATAAACGCTTATTGCGATTTTTTAACCAAAAATATGTAGAAGAATAAGTATCGGCCTAAACTGAGGAAAAAAAACATTTTTTTTATATCTTTTTGGGGGATATTTATTATAGCAAAAAATAAAAAATATTGCATTTTTTTCAAAATTGTCGCTCTATTTTTGTTTATAGCGCAAAAAAATAAAAACCGCAGAGGTGATGAAATACCACCAAAAGAAAACTCTATTTGTGGGAAAAAAAGGACGCCAATTTTGTTTGGGAGCCACGTCGCACGACCGCGCAATTGTCAGTTAAAGTGACGCAGTGCCGAATCGCAGAAAGGGGCAAGGTCCTTTAGCTGCATTTTGGTCCGGGTCTTAAGTGGTTAATTGAACAAGCTGAAGATAGAAGCAGATTGGATATCATGCACAGCTGCATTCGATTTTGAACTCTCTAGTTTTTGTAAATCAACCCCCATGTGTATTTCCAAACAGTTCACTGTGTTTTAGCGCAGAAGTGGTGATCTTTTTATTTGGCAAACACATTCCAATACCAATATGTATTTTCATTAACCACTTCAGCCCCAGAAGATTTGGCAGCCCAATAACCGAGACATTTTTTCGCGATTCGGCACTGCGTCGCTGTACCCAAATAAAATTGACGTCCTTGTTTTTTCCCACAAATAGAGCTTTCTTTTGGTGGTAATTCATAATTTCTGCGTTTTTTTTTTTTTTATGCGCTATAAACAAAAAAAGAGCGACAGTTTTGAAAAAAAAACCCTCAATATTTTGTACTTATTAGGATTTTTTTTTCTCAATTTAGGCCGATATGTATTCTTCTACATATTTTTGGTAATAAGAATCACAATAAGCGTATATTGATTGGTTTGCGCAAAAGTTATAGCGTCTACAAAATAGGGGATAGATTTATAGCATTTTTATTATTATTATTTTTTTCTACTAGTAATGGGCAGATCTGGGACTGCAACTTTATGACGGACACATCGGACACTTTTGACACATTTTTGGGACCATTGGCATTTGCCATTTATAATGCGATTAGTGCTATAAAAATGCACTGATTGCTGTAAAAATGTCACTGGCAGGGAAGGGGTTAACACTAGGGGGCCATCAAGGGGTTAACTGTGTTTCCTAATGTGTGTTATAACTGAAGGGGGGATGGGACTGATTAGGGGAACTGACAGATCGCTGTTCATACATTGTATGAACATACGATCAGTCATTTCTCCCCCTGACGGGACCGGGAGCTGTGTGTTTACACAACACAGCTCCCGGTTCTCGCTCTGTAACGAGCGATAAATATATAATATAGCGTATACAGTTACGGAACAAGTCATATTGTAATTGAACATTATTATTATAAAAAAATAACCTTTCTTTTGAGTCTGCAGCACTGTAATTTTCTGTAAAATGCAATGCAATATGGCAACCTGGAGGGGTTCTGTACATAGATGATATATAGAACAACCCCCCCCCCCCAGATATGTACCGTATTTATCGGCGTATACCGCGCACTATTTTGCCCTGAAAATCAGGGCAAAATCGTGGGTGCGCGGTATACGCCGATACCCGCTTTCCCGCCACGAGTTTGAATACTGCGCCGGCATATACCGAGCGCAGTACACTCGTGTATCTTCGTGCAGTCTCGGCACTTCTCGCGCTGACGTCCTGAGCATACAGGATGTCAGCGCGAGAGTTGCCGAGCCTGCCCGACGATACACGAGTGTACTGCGCTCGGTATATGTCGGCGCAGTATTCAAACTCGGCACGGGAAACGAACGGGGAGGACGCGAGGACGCCGCAGAAGGACGCCCGACCCGACGAAGAGGACACCCGAAGCCGCAGACGGACCCTGAACCCGACGAAGAGGACCCCCGGAAGCCGCAGAAGGACACGTACCCGATGAAGAGGACACCCGAAGCCGCAGACGGACGCCGGACCCGATAAGGCCGCCGATGGACGCCGCGCAAGACACCAAAACTGTAAGTACAAAAAAAAAAAATTTTCCACAGGATTCGGGGCAACATTAGGGGTGCGCGGTATACGCGGGAGCGCGTTATACCACGATAAATACGGTAATTTCCTCCTTCTTTTGTCCAGGGACAAATCAGATTTTGAGTATCCCCTGCAACTAAAATTTCATTTTTGGTAGGATACTCCCAAAGGGAAATAACATTTAGGTACAACATAGTAACACGACCGCGCAATTTTCAGTTAAAGCGGCGCAGTGCCGTATCGCAAATAATGGCCCGCTCATTAAGGGGGCAAACCCTTCCGGTCCGTAAGTGGTTAAAGTAAAACTAAAGGCAATTTTTTTTTTTTCGTTTTTGATGTGGAGAGGGATTAGAACGCCTGTCAGTTTTTATTGCTATCTGTCCCCCCATTAGGGAGACTCACCCTGTCCATTTGTCCTGTTTACAATTATCATCGAAAGTGAAAGTAAAAGAAAATATAAAATTTAATAAGTAATAGAGGGGAAATCTTTCAATAGGGACACTATTTCTGGTGACCTGGGGGTCCCTGAGGGATTCCTTTAATTTGTAGTGATTTCCTCCCACTTCCTGTTTGGTTATGGGACAAATGTAAACAGGGCAGATCGCCATTCTGACAGGGGGGGGGAGGGATGGTGTTTGTGTCCCTGTAAAGCAGGGAATAAATTCCATGCCTTCCCCTAGTAAAAGAACCTCACACAGTATAGTAAAACTATAGTAACTGTATTAGGCCCCTTTCACATTGAGGCGTTTTTCATGCGGTACAGCGCTAAAAATAGCGCTGCTATACTGCATGAAAAAAACCTGCCCTGTAGTGTTCAATGTGAAAGCCCGAAGGCTTTCACACTGAAGCGGTGCGCTAGCAGGAGCGTTCCAAAAGTCCTGCTAGCCGAATCTTTACTGCGGTATAGGAGCGGTGTGTTCACCGCTCCTATACCGCGCCTTCCCATTGAAATCAATGGGAAACCGCGGTAATACCGCCCGCAACGCGGGTGGTATTAACCCTTTTTTGGCCGCTAGCGGGGGTTAAAACCTCACCGCTAGCCCCCGAATATTGCAGTAAAAGGTCAAAGGTGTCAGTTAGGGCCCTTTCACACTGGTGTGTTTTTCCCGCGTTTTTGTCACGTTTTCGCGGTAAAAACAGCGCTATTAAAACGCCCATAAAACGTTCCCCATGCCCCCTCCATTGAAATGAATTAAAAACCGCTGTAAAAACACAGAGCGTTTTTACCTCGATTTTACCGCGTTTTTACTGCGTTTTTAATTAATTTCAATGGAGAGGGGCATGGGGAGCGTTTTAATAGCGCTATTTTCACCGCGAAAACGCGGAAAAAACGTGGAACGCACCAGTGTGAAAGGGCCCTTAGTTTCCGATTATAGTAGAATGTAAAATATTTATTTTTTTCAAAATTGTCGGTCTGTTTTTGTTTAGAGCTAAAAAAAAAAAACACAGAGGTGATCAACTACCACCAAATTTTATTTGGATACATCATTGCATGACTGGACCATTGGCAGTTAAAGTAAGGCAGTGGCCTGATCATAAAGGTGGGTCAATCTCCTGGAGGTCAAGTAGTTAAAGTATAACTTAGGGCAAACATTTTTTTTTTTCAGTTTTGGATAGAGTAAAGATGAATTACACCTGTAAGTTTTTTATTGTTGTCTGTGCAGATTCCCCTAATATGCAGGGATTTCCTGTCTCCCAGAATAAAAGAAGTTTAGCCTGTAGCTCTACTTTAACTACTTGTCGACCACCCGTCGCAGATGTACTGTGGCAAGGTGGTTCGGCTGCGCAAATCGCTGCACCTGATTCATGGCTCCGATTGGCCAGCGGGCCAGTGGCTCTGAGCCAATCAGCCGGTCCCGCAGACTCGATGTCCGCCGCCTGCGGTCGTTCCCCCGCAGAGACAGAACGGGGTTCTGCCGAAGTTAACAAGGCAGATCTCCGTTCTGTCAGGGGATGACACTAAGGCCCCTTTCACATTGAGGAGTTTTTCAGGCGGTACAGCGCTAAAAATAGCGCTGCTATCCCGCCTGAAAAACTCATTCACTGCAGACTCAATGTTAAAGCCCGAGGGCTTTCACACTGAGGCGATGCGCTGGCAGGAGACAAAAAAATCTCCTGTCAGCAGCATCTTTGGAGCGGTGAGAGGAGCGGCGTGTATACCGATCCTTCACCGCTCCTTCCCATTGAAAACAATGGGAAACCACGGCAATACCGCCCGCAATGCGCCTCTATAGAGGCGCATTGCGGGCGGTATTAACCCTTTATCGGCCGCTAGCGGGGGTTAATACCGCACCGCTAGCGGCTGATTCCCGCGGCAATCCCGGCGCTATTTTTAGTGGCGTTATACTGCCACCGCGGCTCCTGCCCCAGTCTGAAAGGGGCCTTAGATCTCTCTTCGTGCTGAGCATGAAGATGGATTTTTGTGTTTTCCCAGTCATACAGTCCCCCATACAGTTAGTAATCACAAACAGGGAACAGATTTAACCCCTTGATAGCCTCTGATGTTAACCCCCTCCCTGCCAGTTTCATTAGTACAATAACAGCGCATATTTTTAGCACTGATTACTGTAATAATGTCACTGGTTCCCAAAAAAATGTCAAATGTCAGTTAGGTGTCCGATCTTTCACAGTGTCACAGTGATTAAAAATTGCAGATCACCACAATTACTAGTAAAAAAAAAAAATATTAATAAAATTGCCATATATCTTTTTACCTATTTTGTAGACGCTATAACTTTTGCACAAACCAATCAATATACGCTTATCATTTGTTTTACCAAAAAAAAAATGTATTTAAAATTGGCTGTCTTTTTTTGTTTATAGCGCAAAAAAATAAAAACTGCAGAGGTGATCAAATACCACCAAAAGAAAGCTTTTTGTGGGAAAGAAAGGACGCCAATTTTGTTTGGGTACAGAGTCGCATGACCACACAATTGTCAGTTAAAGTAACGCAGTGCCCCATCGCGAAAAATGGTCTGGTCATTAAGGGGGTAAATCCTTCTGAAGCTGAACAAGTCGAAGTTAGAAGCGGATTGGTTACTATGAACAGCTGCACCAGATTATTTGTGCACACGTTTTAGTACATCTCCCCCTAATTGTATTAGTCCAGACAACATGTTGTGTCGGAGTGGGCTGGTCAAAAATGTAGCATGTTAATTTGTATGTTTAAACGCAGTATAATACATTACAACACATTACAAAGCATTGCAGTGCAACATGGATTAACCACTTAAGGACCCCTTCACGCCGATATACGTCGGCAGAATGGCACGGCTGGGCACATCAACGTATATGTACGTTGTCCTTTAAGTCCAGCCGCGGGGTCGCGGGTGGGCACCCGCGGCGCGCTCCCACGACCCGGTCCGAAGCTCCGTGACCGCGGGACTCGCGGACACGATCGCCGCTGGAGTCCCGCGATCGGTCCCCGGAGCTGAAGAATGGGAGAGCCGTGTGTAAACACGGCTTCCCCGTTCTTCACTGTGGCGGCGTCATCGATCGTGTCATCCCTTTTATAGGGGGACACAATCGATGACATCACACCTACAGCCACACCCCCCTACAGTTGTAAACACACTTCAGGTCACACATAACCCCATCAGCGCCCCCTGTGGTTAACTCCCAAACTGCAATTGTCATTTTCACAATAAAGAATGCATTTTAAATGCATTTTTTGCTGTGAAAATGACAATGGTCTCAAAAATGTGTCAAAATTGTCCGAAGTGTCCGTCATAATGTCGCAGTCACGAAAAAAATCGATGATCGCCGCCATTAGTAGTAAAAAAAAAAAAAAATGTATAAAGATGCAATAAAACTATCCCCTATTTTATAAACGCTATAAATTTTGCGCAAACCAACCGATAAACGCTTATTGCATCTTTTTTTACCAAAGATAGGTAGAAGAATACGTATCGGCCTAAACTGAGGAAACATTATTTTTTTTATATATTTTTGGGGGATATTTATCATAGCAAAAAGTAAAAAATATTGCATTTTTTTCAAAATTGTCGCTCTATTTTTGTTTTTAGTGCAAAAAATGTAAACCGCAGAGGTGATCAAATACCACCAAAAGAAAGCTCTATTTGTGGGGAAAAAAGGACGTCAATTTTTGTTTGGGAGTCACGTCGCACGACCGGGCAATTGTCAGTTAAAGCGACGCAGTGCCGAATCGCAAAACCTGGCCTGGGCATTTAGCAACAAAATGGTCCGGGCCTTAAGTGGTTAATTTGTATGTTTAAACGCAGTATAATAGATTACAATAGATTACAACACATTACAAAGCATTGCCATGCACTGCAACATGGATTAAGGGGAAAATGCTGTGAAAGAATCATGCACACCAATGCAACGTCAAATCAAGTGCATAAAGCCCAGGTTCACACTGCTGCGGGATTGTAATCGTGCGATTTCACCTGAACTCACACGATTTCCTACCCGCATGTCAGGGGGGCGATTTCAGAGACATGTGTTTGGGTTCCTGCACAGATGTCTATTGAAATCGCACTCAACGTCACCAAAAGTAGTACACAAACTACTTTTGGGAATCGGTGCGGCGCCGCAAAGTCGGCAATGCAGCGATTCGGACAGTGCCCTTGCCGGCAATAGCTGCCAATTTGGCATGCGATTTGACATGTCAAATTGCATCAATGTGAACCTGGGCTTAGAGTGGGCAATATTAACAAACCTTGGACAAGTAAAACATTTACAGTATGTTTCTCTGTTTCAACTGCAACAGGGAAGTGTATGCAAATTTGCTCTGTTTTATTGAATAATGCTGTCAGATCTTGATTTACTAAAATTGGAGAGTGCAAAATCTGGCGCAGCTGTGCATGGTAGCCAATCGGCTTCTGACTTCAATTAAGCTTTGACACAAAAACTGGAAGCTGATTGGTTGCTATGCAGAGCTGCACCAGATTGTGCACTCTCCAGTTTTAGTAAATCAACCCCTTTTGCAATACTGTAATTTTCACTTTACTTTATAGATTCCATAGCATAATATACCGTATTTATCAGCGTATAAGACGCCCAGGCATATAACACGCACTCTAACTTTAAGAAGGAAGTTTCAGGGAAAAAAACTTTCCACAACCCCCTGCGTATAACACGCAGGCACAGTTTACCCTCTATATTTAGGGTAAAAAAGTGAGTGTTATACGCCAATAAATACTGTACTTATTTTCCTTACTGCTGTCCCTACCTATTAATCTTGTTGTTTTTTTTTTTATAGCTGTCATCTATAAATTATTTAAACCCTCCAGTTCTTCAATATAAAAGTTTTGCCTTTGAAGTAGATTACAGAATAACATCCCAGCATTTGCAGTGCAGATAATAGTTAATTGCTGGAAATTCTTCTACAATACTATGTCATTTAGCAGCAACATAAAGTCAATTTGCTTGTAAGATAGTAGCAATGAAATACTTACGAACAGTAAAAATCTCACAAAGTTTCTTCAGTGCAAAATCCAGAAATCCATCAACCACTAAAAGTCCTGATTTCGGTCCATAGTAGATATTACAATATGCATGTGGATCGAATATGTCTTGGTAAGTATCTTTGTCTGTAAAATCCGTCTCCATTTTTTTTACAGGACAAAACGAATATGAATGCAGGGCGAGTCAGAACTTCTATGGACAGTTTATAAGGAGTGCCTAAATTATATAAGTTTACAGATCACGAGTCTCAGCACAGTAAAATATTGATATCCTGCCAAGCATTTTAGAACAAACAAAGCGGAAAGTATTGGACGAGAGCCATGTTTTTATGGTAACCCTTTCTTTGGTAAAAACTGTGTAGAAATTGTAGCCATGCACTTAGCTAAAAATGAGAGTGCGAGAAACACTGGCTGCAGCAGCCCTTCCAGTGCTGAACTGGTTAACAGCTGTATAAGTGAGAGGATAGCTACTAAGCAGGAAGAGTACAAAGTGCAATAGACTTCGTGCCAGGTCACACGCAATGCATGCAATTTGAACAGGAATTGCACCACAGTGTGCCATTTATTGTGTATGGTTCAAATTGTATAATGCTGTCAGATCCTGTTGAACTCTGAACAGACACAATGGGATTGATTTACTAAAACCGGAGAATGCAAAATCTGGCACAGCTGTGCACGGTAGCCAATCAGCTTCTAACTTCAATTAAGCTTTGACAAATAATCTGCAAGCTGATTGGTTGCTATGCAGAGCTGCACCAGATTGTGCACTCTCCAGTTTTAGTAAATCCCCTTTGTATTACTGTAATTTTCTCTTTATTTTATAGATTCATAGTACTTATTTTGTTTACTGCTGTCCCTACCTACTAGTCTTGTTTTTTTTTTTTTTTGTATTTTATAGCTGTCATCTATAATATATTTAACCACTTCAGATCCGCGCTATAGTAAAAATACGTCTGCAGCGCGGACCTGAAGTGCCAAGTGGCCGTGTTTAAACGGCCTGCTGTTTCTCTGCTGGAAGCGCGTCCTCGCGAGCGCGCTTCTGCAGAAAACTGTGTTGGCCGTGTCCCTCGGACACAGCCAATCACAGATCGTGCTGAATGGCCAATCACAGCGGCCATTCAGCATTCGATCTAGCCGTCCAATGAGAGATGATCTCGAATGTAAACAAATGAGATCATCTCTCATCGCCGGCTTTCTCTCCTTACACACAGACCGCGTGTGAGGAGAGAAAGACAGTTTCACATCGATCGTTTACAGTAAAAAAAAAAAAAAAAGTGAGTGACACAAACACTACCCAGTCCCTGCCAGTGCCACCTTCCAGTGCCACCTTCCAGTGCCATCAGCCAGTGCCACCAGCCAGTGCATTTTCATCAGAGCCACCTGCCCCTGCCATCAGTGCCACCTGCCCCTGCCATCAGTGCCACCTGCCCCTGCCATCAGTGCCACCTGCCCCTGCCATCAGTGCCACCTGCCAGTGCCGCCTGCTCGTGCCATCTGCCCGTGCCACCTGCCCGTGCAATCTGCCAAAAGTGCAATCTGCCAAAAGTGCAATCTGCCATCAGTGCCACCTGCCAGTGCCACCTGCCCGTGCCACCTGCCCGTGCCATCTGCCCGTGCCATCAGTGCTGTCAGCCATCAGTGCCATCAGTGCCACCTGCCATCAGTGCCACCTGCCGCCAGTGCCACCTGCCGCCAGTGCCACCTGCCGCCAGTGCCACCTGCCCGTGCCATCTGCCCGTGCCATCTGCCCGTGCCATCAGTGCCGTCAGCCATCAGTGCCATCAGTGCCATCAGTGCCACCTGCCATCAGTGCCACCTGCCATCAGTGCTACCTGCCATCAGTGCCATCTGCCCGTGCCATCTGCCAGTCCCATTTGCCGTCAGTGCCACCTGTCAGTGTCATCAGTGCCACGTGCCATCTTTTGTCATTGCCAACGATGGCTAAAAGATCTTTTTCACTTACGGAGGCATACGAAATTATTGCGGCCGACGAGAGCAACGGGGAGCTCTGCGATTCGGATTCCTCCGCAAGGTCAGACGCCGGATCTGATGTTGACTATGAGCCGATAGTTAGCAGTGAAGAGGAAGAGGAGAAAGAGGAGGAAGAGGAGGAAGAGGAGGAAGAAGAGGAGGAAGAGGAAGAAGAGGAAGAAGAGGAGGAAGAGGAAGAAGAAGAGGAAGAAGAGGAGGAAGAGGGTCCGCCCGCCAGACAAAGGCGTATTGCTAAGGAGGCAGTGCCATCCACCAGCACTGCTGTGCCATCCACCAGCACTGCTGTGCCATCCACCAGCACTGCTGTGCCATCCACCAGCACTGCTGTGCCATCCACCAGCACTGCTGTGCCATCCACCAGCACCGCTGTGCCATCCACCAGAACCGCAACACCTCGTCAAGCAAGGTCACGTACCAGTAGGTCCCATGCCAGCCTTCCCTATTCCCTTCAGTACCCCTTGTGGCTTCCTCCTAATTCAGGAGAAGCCAACATTCCCCCTTTCACTGCCCAGCCAGGAGTCCAAGTGGACACAGAAAATTTTGCCCCAATAGATTTTTTCAATTTAATTTTTACTGAGGACTTGCTTTCCTCAATTGTTTCCCAGTCCAATCTCTATGCCCAACAATTTATTTCCAGTCACCCCACATCCTATTATGCCCGTCCCTTCCAATGGAGACCCCTTACAGTGGAAGAGTTTAAAAATTTTTTGGGCCTCGTATTCTGTATGGGACTAAACCACAAAAACGAAGTACGTTCATATTGGTCAAAACGCCCCATATACCACATGCCCGTCTTTTCCTCAAAAATGCCCAGGTCCAGATATCAAATGATCATGCGATTCCTACACTATAGTGACAATACCCAGTGCCCTCCCCGAGATGACCCAAATTTTGACAAACTTTATAAGATTCGGCCACTACTAGATTATTTTTCCCAAATTTTCCCCCAGTTGTTTACCCCGGACCAAAACATCTGTGTTGACGAGTCCCTTGTAAAATTTTCTGGCAGGCTCGGCATAAAGCAATTTATGCCCTCCAAAAGGGCCCGCTATGGAGTGAAGCTCTACAAATTATGTGACCGTGCCACCGGATATACCTATGCCTTCAACATATATGAAGGAAAGGACAGCCAGCTACACCCCCCTAATTGCCCAGACTACATAGGAACCAGCGGGAAAATTGTTTGGCAACTCCTAAACCCGCTCATGGAGAAAGGCTACCACTTGTATGTGGACAATTTCTACACAAGTTTGCCCCTTTTCCGAAACCTGTATAGAAAGAAGACACCCGCATGCGGCACCGTACGGTCGAACCGGAAGGGCTTTCCTCAAAGCCTCGTCACCAAGAAGCTAAGAAAAGGGGAGACGGCGAGTGCACGCAATGAGGAAGTTCTGGCCGTGAAATGGAGGGACAAAAGGGATGTGTACGTGCTTTCTACCATCCACAACAATACATGCGTTACCATCAGAAGGAGGAATGGGCAAATCCAGAAACCTAAATGTATCCACGAATACAATAAGTTCATGGGGGGTGTCGATTTCAATGATCAAATGATCGAGCCCTACCTTTCCACAAGACGATCATACCAGTGGTATAAAAAAGTTTCAATTTACTTATTCAATTTGGCCATATACAACACCTACGTATTATATCGAAAATCCACTCCAAGACCCAAATCCTAGCTTTACTTCCAGGAGGAAATCACCACTGCCCTTTTATACACCAGCAACCCACCAGCAACCATTCGATCCGATGTGGTAAGCCGACTCTACGAGCGCCACTTCCCAGATAAAATCCCTCCCGGACCAACAGGCCGAAATTCCCCAAAAAAATGCCGGGTGTGCTCCAAAGATGGAGTGAGAAGAGACACCCGTTTTTATTGTGCCCAATGCCCTTCCCAACCAGGCCTCTGCATAGACGGCTGTTTCCGCCATTATCATTCCTTACTAAATTATTAGTCACTTCCTGCCATTTACCTTTACATCCCTTATGCCTCTGCTTGCTCTGTATTTGACCCTGGCTTGTTATTTGACCACGATTCTGCCTACCGATTTTGTTTATACCTCTGCCTGATATGGAACTGACCCTGGACTGTTATTTGACCACGCTTATGCCTACCGATTCTGTTTATACCTCTGCCTGATATGGAACTGACCCTGGACTGTTATTTGACCACGCTTATGCCTACCGATTCTGTTTATACCTCTGCCTGATCTGGAACTGACCCTGGACCGTTTGACCATTCTTTTTGCCTGCCTCTTGGACTGATCTTTTACCCTGCCAGTGGACTAGTGGGATTCAAAGCACAGGGGTCTCACATGTGAGGGGCTCCAGAATTGTTTTTCTGGATGAAGAAAACTATTGTTTTTGTTTTCTCATTCTAGATTAGGGTCTGGTTGCCCGGAGGCTTCAAAGAGATTTGGGTGGGAGAAGCCTCTACCCCTGTCCCCATTCTGTCCTGAACGAGGCCCTACTTCTGCCTGCTGCCTGTAGGACCTATGCCATCATGCCTGTTGCCTGGACAATTGCATTTTCTTTTGCTGACCAAGTCCCTGCCTGCTGCCTGGACCAGTGCTATCGTCCCGTGGACAACTGCGCTACTAAAACCACAGGTACATTTTTTGTTTACCCTTTGCTTAGCATAATGTATTTTGGGGTGTAATTCTTGTCATGTGTATGCTATGTGTCCCTAGAACACCGGTTGGTCTTCCTTGCATGTTGGGCCTCTGTATGTGGTCAGGCTGTGAAAAAGTCCCACACATGTGGTATCGCCATACTCAGGAGGAGCAGCAGAATGTATTTTGGGGTGTAATTTTTGCTATGTACAGGCTATGTGTTGGCAATATCTTATAAATGGACAACTTTGCATAAAAAAATTGCGTTTTCATTTTTTTTCCACATTTTCCAAAAACGTTTGGAAAAAAATGAATCGTTCAAAAGACTCATTATGCCTCATAGATTATACGTTGGGGTGTTAGCTTTCCAAAATGGGGTCACTTTGTGGGCATTTCCATTGTCCAGGTGCTCCAGGGCCTTCAAAAGTGTAATAGGTAGTCAACATGTTAGATGTGTAATTTATGCTCCTAGAACATCTGATGGTGCTCCCTGCATATTGGGGCTCTGTATGTGGTCAGGCTGTGAAAAAGTCCCACACATGTGGTATCGCCATACTCAGGAGGAGTAGCAGAATGTATTTTGGGGTGTAATTTTTGCTATGTATAGGCTATGTGTTGGCAATATCTTATAAATGGACAACTTTGCATAAAAAAATTGCGTTTTCATTTTTTTTCCACATTTTCCAGAAACGTTTGGAAAAAAATGAATCGTTCAAAAGACTCATTATGCCTCATAGATTATACGTTGGGGTGTTAGCTTTCCAAAATGGGGTCACTTTGTGGGCATTTCCATTGTCCAGGTGCTCCAGGGCCTTCAAAATTGTAATAGGTAGTCAACATGTTAGATGTGTAATTTATGCTCCTAGAACACCTGATGGTGCTCCCTGCATATTGGGGCTCTGTATGTGGTCAGGCTGTGAAAAAGTCCCACACATGTGGTATCGCCATACTCAGGAGGAGTAGCAGAATGTATTTTGGGGTGTAATTTTTGCTATGTATAGGCTATGTGTTGGCAATATCTTATAAATGGACAACTTTGCATAAAAAAATTGCGTTTTCATTTTTTTTCCACATTTTCCAGAAACGTTTGGAAAAAAATGAATCGTTCAAAAGACTCATTATGCCTCATAGATTATACGTTGGGGTGTTAGCTTTCCAAAATGGGGTCACTTTGTGGGCATTTCCATTGTCCAGGTGCTCTAGGGCCTTCAAAAGTGTAATAGGTAGTCAACAAGTTAGATGTGTAATTTATGCTCCTAGAACACCTGATGGTGCTCCCTGCATATTGGGGCTCTGTATGTGGCCAGGCTGTGAAAAAGTCCCACACATGTGGTATCGCCATACTCAGGAGGAGTAGCAGAATGTATTTTGGGGTGTAATTTTTGCTATGTACAGGCTATGTGTTGGCAATATTTTATAAATGGACAACTTTGCGTAAAAAAAATGCGTTTTCATTTTTTTCCCACATTTTCCAAAAACGTTTGGAAAAAAATGAATCGTTCAAAAGACTCATTATGCCTCATAGATTATACGTTGGGGTGTTAGCTTTCCAAAATGGGGTCACTTTGTGGGCATTTCCATTGTCCAGGTGCTCCAGGGCCTTCAAAAGTGTAATAGGTAGTCAACATGTTAGATGTGTAATTTATGCTCCTAGAACACCTGATGGTGCTCCCTGCATATTGGGGCTCTGTATGTGGTCAGGCTGTGAAAAAGTCCCACACATGTGGTATCGCCATACTCAGGAGGAGTAGCAGAATGTATTTTGGGGTGTAATTTTTGCTATGTATAGGCTATGTGTTGGCAATATCTTATAAATGGACAACTTTGCATAAAAAAATTGCGTTTTCATTTTTTTTCCACATTTTCCAGAAACGTTTGGAAAAAAATGAATCGTTCAAAAGACTCATTATGCCTCATAGATTATACGTTGGGGTGTTAGCTTTCCAAAATGGGGTCACTTTGTGGGCATTTCCATTGTCCAGGTGCTCCAGGGCCTTCAAAAGTGTAATAGGTAGTCAACATGTTAGATGTGTAATTTATGCTCCTAGAACACCTGATGGTGCTCCCTGCATATTGGGGCTCTGTATGTGGTCAGGCTGTGAAAAAGTCCCACACATGTGGTATCGCCATACTCAGGAGGAGTAGCAGAATGTATTTTGGGGTGTAATTTTTGCTATGTATAGGCTATGTGTTGGCAATATCTTATAAATGGACAACTTTGCATAAAAAAATTGCGTTTTCATTTTTTTTCCACATTTTCCAGAAACGTTTGGAAAAAAATGAATCGTTCAAAAGACTCATTATGCCTCATAGATTATACGTTGGGGTGTTAGCTTTCCAAAATGGGGTCACTTTGTGGGCATTTCCATTGTCCAGGTGCTCCAGGGCCTTCAAAAGTGTAATAGGTAGTCAACAAGTTAGATGTGTAATTTATGCTCCTAGAACACCTGATGGTGCTCCCTGCATATTGGGGCTCTGTATGTGGTCAGGCTGTGAAAAAGTCCCACACATGTGGTATCGCCATACTCAGGAGGAGTAGCAGAATGTATTTTTGGGTGTCATTTGTGGTATACACATGCCATGTGAGAGAAATAACCTATTACAATGACAATTTTGTGAGGGGGAAAAAAAAAATAAAAAAAATATTAATTTTGCAAAGAATTGTGGGAAAAAATTACAACATCAAAAACCTCATCATGCATCTTACTAAATACCTTGGAATGTCTACTTTCTAAAAAGGGGTCATTTGGGGGGTATTTGTACTTTCCTGGCGTGTTCAGGGCCCCAAGAAATGAGATAGGCACCGGTACAACAGGTGTGATATTTTTTTTATGATTTGCACCATAGCTTGTAGACTCTCTAACTTTCACAAAGAGCAAATAATATCCACTAATTTGGGTTATTTTTACCAAAGACATGTAGCAGTATAAATTGTGGCCAAAATTTATGAAGAAAAATTAATATTTTGCTAAATTTTATCGCATAAACTAAGAAAAATTCATTTTTTTTCAAAATTTTCCGCCTTTTTTCATTTATAGCGCAAAAAATAAAAAGTCCAGAGGTGATCAAATACCACCAAAAGAAAGCTCTGTTTGTATGAAAAAAAGGACAAAAAATTCATTTGGATACAATGTTGTATGACTGAGTAATTAACATTCAAAGTGTGAGAGTGCTGAAAGCTGAAAATTGCTCCGGGAACGAAGGTGGTTTAAGTGCCCAGTAAGCAAGTGGTTAAACCCTCCAGTTCTTCAATATGAAGCCTCGTACACACGACCGAGGAACTGGACGGGCAAAACACATAGTTTTCCTCGTCAAGTTCCTTGTTAGGCCTTGTACACATGACCGGATCTGTCCGCTGATACTTGTCCGCGGACCAGTTTCAGCAGACAAGTTCGGTCGTGTGTACGGCCGACCGGACAGGTTTCCAGCGGACATTTGTCCAGCCGACCGTTTTCCAGCGGACAAAAATTTCTTAGCATGCTAAGAAACCTGTATGCTGGAAACCTGTCCGTCGGACATGTTCAGTCGTCTGTACAGACTAACCGGACATGTCCGATCGGCCGCCATCCCTCGCATGCGTTGAAGTGATTCGACGCATGCGTAGAAGCATTGACCTTCCAGGGTCGCGCACGTCACCGCGTCATCGTCGTTGTTTTCCGCGGGGATTTTGGTCTGATGGTGTGTACAGCCATCAGACCAAAATCCGGCAGCGGACATGTCCGATGAAAACGGTCCGCAGACCGTTTTCATCGGACAGATCCGCTGGTGTGTACGGGACCTCAGGCTGTCGAGGATCTCGGTGAGCCAATTTTCTCCATTGCCGTCGTGGAAAAAGAAGACATGCTCTCTTTTTGGCTCGACGAGATTCTCGACAGTTTCCTCGTCGAAAAGTGTACACACGACCGGTTTCCTCGGCAAAAAAAAAAAAAACAGCAAGTTTCTTGCTGGTTTTGCCGAGAAACTCGGTCGTGTGTACGAGGCTTAAGTGCTGCTTTAAAAATCTAGTGCATTGTTGGGCTTCTCTGGTTCTTCATACAGCTCTACCAATATTTTAGTAAGAGTGTCGAGCACTCCTGCCTTCTCCAAGTATCTTCTAAATTGTTCCCTTTAAGAAACACCAGCCTTGTAGCTCGCCATCCTCTTCCTGGCTTCCTCACCTGTTTCTGGTTTGTTACCCAACAATCTCCCCAGTAACGCGAACCCACCCTGTCTCCATTTTTAACAGGACAAAACAAATATGAATGCAGGGCAAGTCAGTAGTTTATATGTAGAGTTTATGAGTGGCTAAATCATATAAGTTAACAGATCACGAGTCTCAGCACAGTGAAATATTGATATCCTGCCAAGCATTTTAGAACAAAGCTGAAAGTATTGGCCGAGAGCCCTGTTTTTATGGTAAGTTGGTAACCCTTTCTTTTTTTTATAAATTCTTTATTTTTTACAAGTTTTACATTACAATTTTTTACACTCTTATACCATCTAATTATATCAACCTATATATCACCATCTTGTATTTTCCGATCTCCTTAACTATTCATTAGTTCAATATAAATGCTCTTTTCCTTCTTTAACTTCCACCTCTTCTCTCAGTACTACCCCCCTCCCTCTCTCCCAGAAGGAGAAAAAAGGAAGAGGAGGATGGGAAAAATTAGATTCCCCCCTCCTCACACCCCTGCTTCCTCCTTCTCCCACTCCCCCAATTGACCCTATCTTTCTTTTCTTAACTCTTCCCTGTACTTCAGGTAGGGTGCCCATGTCGTCCGATACCTCCCATCTTGATCTTACATTGCCATTGTGAGGTTTCTGCAATTCTGGTGAACCACTGTGCTCTAGATGGGGGGCTCTCCTTTTTCCACAAGCCAGGGATACATGCCCTATATACATGCGGCTATAATAAGGTGTCTTAGCAATGAGTTTTTATATTTTTCATTGATATAGGCATATCAAGTAATAGAATGGCTACTGGTCTATCTTTTAGGGACATTCCTGTTATTGTTTTAATAATTTCTATAACTATTCTCCAAAACTCCTTGATGTTAGCGCACTCTCAAAAGATAAGTAATAATGTACCCTCTGCTGCATGACACCTCCAGCAGACATCTGTCGTCTGAGGATATATTCAATGTAGTACAGTTGGTGTTCTCTACCATCTAGTTAAAATGTTGTATCCTCCCTCTTGGTATCTGCTCACTACTGACGCCTTGTGGGTAAATACCAGAATCCTATCTCTCTGCTCTTGGGAGAATATCATCCCCAAGTCCCTCTCCCATGCCTGAAGGAACGCAAGTTCTTGTGGTGTTTCTAAATGAATTAATATTGCATAGAAATATGACAAAGTGTGTCTCAGAGGGTTCCCCTTCAGGCATATCTGCTAAATTTTGACAGTGTTCTGACTTCTGTATATATTTTTGCCTTCGCTCGAATAAACGCTTCAAGTTGCAACATCCGGAAAAAGTCTAGTTCTGGTGCTACCTCTCTTTCAATCTCTCTTTTTGTCATTAGTCGGTTGTCTCTTGAGAACTGAACAATCCTACTGATACCCCTTTTTCGAAGGGCATTAAATCCTCTATCTATCAGACCTGGCTGAAATGCCATGGTAACCAGGATCGGAGTCATCCGGCTCGGGTATATAGACATAGTTGTTTTAAAAAAAATCTTTTTAGTTATCTGTATAGTAGCGCCTATTGTCGGATGTTTCTTTATTTCCGGTGGAATTTTGGCTTCTGGAATCCAAACCAGGCCTCCCAGAGGTATATCCACCATCGCCTGTTCCATCCAGGGTTTCTTGTTGAGCCCACACCACTCCACTACTCTAAGGCCTCGTACACACGATCGAGGAACTCGTCGGAAAAGACACATCGTTTTCCTCGACGAGTTCCTTGTTAGGCTTGTCGAGAAACTCAACAAGCTTTCTTTGCGTACACACTGTCAAGACAAAATCTCCTCGTTCTCAAACGCGGTGATGTACAATTTTCACCAAATACCCCTAGACGGCGGAGGAACAGGAGGTAACATGCCACCCAAAACAAACCAGCAGCTCCTCCGGGGGTAGTGCTACACCTACAAGAAACGTTCGGTTGTCTCCCGGAAAAATAGTCAGAGAGAGAGAAAAAAAAGCACAATTTGAAGTTCTAACCCTTCCTAAGCCTACAAAAATGTGTTTTTGTTTCTGTCAGTGTACTCATTGAAGAAATTCCTCATTACTACCTGTCCAGACAGAGCATAATCTCCACAAAGAAGAATACAGTTGGCAATAACAAAAACTTGGGAGAGGCTTGAGCTTTTCTAGCTTAAATCCAGTTGGATCAGTTCTGTACATAGTGGGGTAGATTCAGATAGAAGATACAACGGCGTATCTCCAGATACGCTGTCGTATCTCTGAGTCCGGCCGGTTGTATCTATGCGCCTGATTCATAGAATCAGTTACGCATAGATTTCCCTAAGATTCGACCGGCGTAAGTGTTTTACACCGTCGTATCTTAGGCTGCATATTTACGCTGGCCGCTAGGTGGCGCTTCCAAAGATTTACGCAAGGAATATGCAAATGAGCTAGATACGCCGATTCAGAAACGTTCGTCCGACCGGCGCATTTTTTTACATCGTTTACGTTAGGCTTTTTTCGGCGTATAGTTACCCCTGCTATATAAGGCGTAGCTAATGTTAAGTATTGCCGTCGTTCCCGCCCCAAGTTTTGAAATTTTTACGTCGTTTGCGTAAGTCGTTCGCGAATACGGCTGTACGTTATTTACGTTCACGTCGAATCCAATACGTCCTTGCGGCGTAATTTGGAGCAATGCACACTGGGATATTTTACAGACGGCGCATGCGCCGTTCAAAAAAACCTTGAAAAACGCGGGGTCAAGTAAAATTTAAATAAAACACGCCCCCAACATCCCCATTTGAATTAGGCGGGCTTACGCCGCCACACATACCTTACGCCGCCGTAACTAAGGGCGCAAGTTCTTTCTGAATACAGAACTTGCGCCCAAAGTTACAGCGGCCTAACGTATCGGAGATACGTTATCGGAGATACGTTATCGGAGATACGTTACCCCCGCAGAAAGATGCGCGCATCTTTCTGAATCTACCCCTGTGTCTGTAATTGTAGATATGCAATGAGGGCTCAGATCACAGCCATTAACAGATTCACTGGCCGCATGTGTCTTTTCTGGAGTGACATTTATAAATAGCAAATATGCCCAGCTTCTAGCTGTTTTTATAGTCTGGTGATAGAGAGGTTGCCCAACTCAACTTGCAGTCTTCCAAACTATATTTTTTTGTATACTCACCTTCTCCAAAATTCTTGTGGCAAGTCCCCTCTTCGGCTACTTTCCAAGCTGGGTGGTCCTTACTGAAGCAGAAGGCTGAACGGAAAAAAATGATGTGTCGATGACCAGCTTAAAGTAGAATTCCAGGCTAACCTTAAAGGGTTACAAAACCCTTGTTTTTTTTTTTAAATAACAAACATGTCATACTTACTTCCTCTGTGCAGTTGGTTTTACACAGAGTGGCCCTGATCCTCCTCTTCTGGGGTCCCTCAGCGGCGCTTGTGGCTCCTCCTCCTGCCCCGTCGGAGAAGCGCTCTCCTTCGGGTGCGTTCCTGTTTCCTGCTGCTGCGTCTTTTGACACAGACATTGGATTTGGTGAAAAAACTCAAGGGTATTCATACCCCTTGACATTTTCCACATTTTGTCATGTTAAAACCAAAAACGTAAATGTATTTTATTGGGATTGTATGTGATAGACCAACACAAAGTGGAAGAAAAATTATAAATGGTTTACATTTTTTTTTTTACAAATAATTATGTGAAAAGTGTGTTGTGCATTTGTATTCAGCCCCCTTTACTCTGATACCCCCAACTAAAATCTAGTGGAACCAATTGCCTTCAGAGGTCACCTAATTCGTAAATAGTGTCCACCCGTGTGCAATTCAATCTCAGTATAAACACAGCTGTTCTGTGAAGCCTTCACAGCATCGTGAAGGCCAAGGAACACACCAGACAGGTCAGGGAAAAAGTTGTGGAGAAGTTTAAAGTGGATGTAAACCCACTCTCATCCTTTCTAAACTACTGCCATAGTGCTGATCTATAGGAATATAGATGCCTCCTGCATGTATCCTTACCTGTCAAATGTCTCCCCTCTGTCTGTTATAAGAACTGAAAAACTGAAAATTCTGTGGGTCGATCTGTTGTCTGGAGCTCGGTGGGTGGAGTCGTGATGTCAGTAGACTCCCCGCCCACCTCTACACTCCCCTTGTCAACATGCATTTTGTCCTGTGTATTCCTTACACTACATTATGTTATGCTCACTAGCATCCAGTCAAAATTAAGAAAGAAACCACATGAACTCATAAAAGTAGTGGGAGTGGGAATTAAAAAATAATGCCTGTCTCCAGGCTAGTGCATGAGATATGTAAATAACCTGTCACTCACAGCAAGGGGGAGGAATGGACAAAAGTTTTCTCCTGTTTGTCTGTTTATTTCACTGAAAAAAAGAAAAGAGGATTGCTCAAAGATGGATTAACTCCTTGTGGCAAGACAATAGGAATCGTTTACTCTACATTGTGACAGCAAAAAATAAAATACATCCACTTTAAAGCAGGGTTAGGTTTTAAAAAAAATATCCCAAGCTTTGTACATCTCAGGGAGCACTGTTCAATCCATCATCCAAAAATGGATAGAGTATGGCACAACTACAAACCTACCAAGACATGGCCGTCCACTAAACTGATTCTCAGTGAGATCCACAGCTCAGGTGGGAGAATCTGTCCACAGTACAACAATTAGTTGTGCTCTCCACAAATCTGGCCTTTATGGAAGAGTGGCAAGAAGAAAGCCATTGTTCAAAGAAAGCCATAAGAAGTCCCATTTGCAGTTTGCGAGAAGCCATGTGGGGGGCACAGCAAACATGTGGAAGAAGGTGCTCTGGTCAGATGAGATCAAAATTTTACTTTTTGGCCTAAAAGCAAAACGCATTGTGTGGCGGAAAACTAACACTGCACATCACCTTGAACACACCATCCACACCGTGAAACATGGTGGTGGCATCATCATGTTGTGGGGATGCTTTTTTTCAGCAGGGACAGGGAAGCTGGTCAGAGTTGATGGGAAGATTGATGGAGCCAAATACAGGGCAATCTTGGAAGAAAAGTCTGCAAAAGACTTGAGACTAGGGGGGAAAGGTTCTCCTTCCAGCAGGACAACGACCCAAAACATACAGCCAGAGCTACAATGGAATGTTTATATCAAAGCATATTCATGTGTTAGAATGGCCCAGTCAAAGTCCAGACCTAAATTCAATTGAGAATCTGTGGTAAGACTTGAAAATTGCTGTTCACAGACACTCTCCATCCAATTTGACAGAGTTTGAGCTATTTTGCAAAGAAGAATGGGCAAAAATGTCACTCTCTAGATGTGTAAAGCTGGTAGAGACATACACAATAAAGACTTGCAGCTGTAATTGCAGTGAAAGGGAGTTTTACAAAGTATTGGCTCAAGGGGGCTGAATACAAATGCATGCCACACTTTTCACATATTTAGTTGTAAAAAAAAAAATTGAAAACCATTTATCATTTTCCTTCCACTCCACAATTATGGGGCCACTTTGTGTTGGTCTATCACATAAAATCCCAATAAAATACATTTACGTTTTTGATTGTAACATGACAAAATGTGGAAAATTCCAAGGGGTATGAATACTTTTTCAAGACACTGTACCTATTTTCAGGCCGCTCAGATCCGGTCACATAATCTCGCCTTTGCAGCTTCAGAAGAATAGAGAAACCGTACTACAGCGGCTAGTAATCTTCACAAAAAAATAGGGACAGGGCTAGGGTCTCTCTCACCCCCTTTCCCTCTCTCTCTCACCCCTTTCCCTCTCTCACTTACCCCTTTCCCTCTCTCTCTCACCCCTTTCCCTCTCTCTCTCACCCCTTTCCCTCTCTCTCTTACCCCTTTCCCTCTCTCTCTCACCCCTTTCCCTCTCTCTCTTGCCCCTTTCCCTCTCTCTCACCCCTTTCCCTCTCTCTCTCTTACCCCTTTCCCTCTCTCTCTCACCCCTTTCCCTCTCTCTCTCACCCCTTTCCCTTTCTCTCTTACCCCTTTCCCTCTCTCTCTCACCCCTTTCCCTCTCTCTCTCACCCCTGGGGGTTGGTCTGTGTATTATGCCCAGTACCTGATGGCCAGAAGAGGCAGCACCCAGTCTCCTTCTTGATCTAAGGTGGTCTGCCCCTTCCAGTGGTTCCCTAACAGCCTCCGCCCCCTGCCCCTCCTCTTCCTTCAGGCCCCCAGTCAGCCTAGCCTTTGGGCCTCACTGTTGATGTTAGGGCGGAGAGGAAGTTGGAGAGGTCCTGTGAGGTGCCAGGAATGTTGAGCCAGCTGCTTCTCAAATCTTTGGGGGTCATAGAGGGGAGTGGAGCTCTTTTTCCTCCAGAGCTTTCACAGCTGGCTGCCCTCACTGTACACCTTCCCCGTCTGCAGGCCTGCCCGGCGCGCGCATTCTGAGGACGCCAAGGGGCTCAAAGGGGCAGTGCATTTGGCAAATTCCTATGCGAGGCCCTAAGCGACCGCCTAATTTGCCTAATCTTCTGAGAATATCTTTTGCTGGAACAGAGGTACTGTGGAGGAAAGCTCTGAATTGAAGTAGAGTATTGCAGCTTGAACTCCTTTTTAAATTTTACCCAGGGGACCTTTAAAAAATAAAATATCTCAAAGTTTGGCTTTGATTTAGACAAGATTGAGAAATGCATGCAATCACACCATGGTAAAAATTAACAACTTGCATACATTTACAAAGCATACAGTTTAAATCCCACCTTAGAAGGTTTATGTAAGGTGAACTTGCAAATCTGGTCTGGCTGTAAATCACCTCTGGACATTAAGAAATTAAATATTGTGCAACACACTACAGGCTCTTGTGTCAGTTATATAAGTGTTGTTATTTGTTCCCTGAACAGCAGCCAAAGCCTGCAGTTCATTTGGCAGTATTTTACATTTCAGAACTGTAGTACTGTTCTTAGATTTGTACTTTTTGAGCTATGTCAGAATGATCATATTTCACAGAGTAAACAAGCACTAATAAGCTTGATTTTGTTTTGTATGGCATATTACTCAATGCTGTGCTTGTAACATTTTAGTCTCACTTGCCCTATATTTAAAGTGGTTATAAATCTAAAGCCTAAAAATGTTTCACCTTAATGCATTCTTTGTGTAGCACTACCCTTGACACTATCTCAGAAGGTGGCCCCTTTAGTGGCCTTTACCTCTGTTAGAGGGGTTTCTGAGTTGGCGGTCTTGTCTTGCAAGTCGCCATGCTTGATCCTCCATAAGGATTCGGTGATGGTGCGCAACCTCCGAAGGAGGTTTCGGCCTTTCATACTTTAGGCGTGGTACGCGCTTTGCGGGTGTACCAGCCTACTACGGAGCTGCTGGTTTAGATGTTGGGTCTACGCTCTGCCTATCGACCCCAGAAGTTTGGCTCAAACCCTCCCTTGGCACAACTGGACAACACAGCGATTGTGGAACCCACTGGCAGTTGGGAACCACAATCATATCATATAGTAATAAAGATACAGTTAAATGTTATTACCTTGTACTGACCACCTGTCAAAATGGTAATAGATAAGGCTCCACACAAAATGCAGTTTAACCAAGAAGTGTTTACTTGGTAGAGAAAATATGAAACAGAGTTAAACAAACAACAGTTGACTGCTTACAGGGCCCTGCAAGAGTCAATGGTAAAGGATGAAGGAACAAATTTAACCAATACAGACCAAAGTCAGACCTGTCTAAGAACGCGGTGGAGGGATTTCCTCAATGCAGTACTACAAGCACTGGAGTACCTCTCCACTAGGCCTCACCCAGCTCTCAGGAGCAACAATGCTGTACAAATGAGTATAGAATAATTATACTATGTATATATAGTCTATATACTCTTTGGCTCCCCCTAGTGGGCAATTCTCAGACATGTGTCCTACTATGTTAGCTCAGTTAGTCAGACTGAATCCTGTAATCGTTTCTTCCGGTTAACTGAAGTCTTCGCTAGCTTTAGTTGGTGCACATTAACAATTTGTAATCCAATAGGTATGAAGAGAAAGAAGAAACGAATATTCAGAGTAAATATGGCGTGGTGGTGACACAGGCGCCAATTCTTTCAATGCACAGTCACTGCCAGGGGCAATGTATCCCTGCACGTGGCGTGTTAACCTTCAAACAATAATAGTAAGTCTATCAGATCCACATTCCTGCGATACAGTTATTATATATCTGTGGGCTTGTGCCCTCTCACCCAATGAGGCCTCGCCTCTCCGGTACGCTCCGCCTGTAGTGTCCCGGTTCTCGGCCTCTCCACAACTGGCAGTCTCAGGTCCTTTTCGCAGCCGTCACAAAGTGCTGGTGGACAGGCGACTTTGGTTGCCGTGGAACGTAGGCCAAACACTGCGTCAAGGATCCCCCTCAGGATAGGCGATCTGTAGGCCCAAGCTAGCAGCAGAAGTTATTGTCTTTCATTGCTGAAATAGTGAAAAATTAGCACTCACATTGCCACATCCGTATATAATATATTGAGAAAAGGGGGGAAGGGAGCCCAAAAATTGAACCCGGTCCGGACTTTACCAGCACAGTAAACAATAAGGATATACACATATTGGCCCGGATTCACAAAGCACTTGCGCCGACGTATCTTGAGATACGCCGCGTAAATGCAAATATGCGCCGTCGTATCTGTGCGCCGTGCCCACAAAACTAAGATACGCCTGAAAATAGGCTTCATCCGACCGACGTAACGTGCCTACGCCGGCGTAGAGTGGGCGCATATTTCCGTATTTGGCGCTCCCATTGATTTTCTATTCACATATGCAAATGAGGGAGATACTTCAATTCACGAACGTACGTCCGTCCGACACAGTGCGCGTAAAGTCATACGTCCGGCGTAAAGTTATGCCCCATAAAGGAGGTGTAACTCAGCAGCATCCATGCAAAGGGCTGCACCAGGGAACACAAGCCAACGTAGTTTACATAGGAGGTGAATATGACTAGGCGTAGGTTACGTTCACGCCATAGGCAGTGATCCGACGTATCTTAGGCAGTTGTTCCGACGTGATTGTGAGCATGCGCACTGAGATGCGCCCACGGGACGGCGCATGCGCAGTTGGTGATACGTTTCTGTCTGGCGCTCGGCCCATCATTTGCATGGGGTCACGCCTCATTAGCATGGCTCACGCCCACTTCCACTTACGCCGCCTTACGCCTTGAAAACCCAGCGCAGATTTGGAAGCACTGGCTTTGTGAATTCAGTGCTTGCCTCTCTGCGCTGCGTCGGCGTAGAGTAAAGGAGATACGCTATGGCGGCATAAATATGCGCCAGTGTCTGTGAATCCGGGCCAAAATGTATATAATTTTAATAGAAAAAAGACACATAAATAATGTACAAAAGGACAAGACAATAATTTAAAATCATACAAATGGAATACAAATTGTATGATAAGAGCCCGAATGCATCAACACGTTTCGCTGTTATGCTTCTTCAGGACGCAGTTCAGGATTCAATAATTACAAAAAGCAAAAAGAGGGTCTCACTGTCTTACAAAGGGCTCAAATCTTGATAAGCAATAAGCTAACGAAGATACCCAATATAGAAATTGGGTCATACAGGGAGAGCCATTGCTGGTAGAGAGAAGTTTGAGGGACCGATGGTTCCTAAGTAAGAAGTAAAAATATCTTCAAGATAGAACTTCAACAGGGGAGGATAGATATGTAGAACCAACAGCAGGCCAATAAAGAAGGAACTGATATAATGCAGTGATATACTGCAGAATAATCTTTGAGTCAACCGACTAAGCTCCACCATCTGAGTGTGCTATACATAAAGCCGTATCTGTAATTCATGGAGGGTTTGTGAATTAAACATACAAAAGTAACCGAAGTAGTGCAGAGCAGTTCTGCTCTCTCCCAGGGGATTACTTTTGTACTTTAATTTGTATTCCATATGTATGATTTTTAATTATTGTCTTTTTTTTCGTACATTATGTATGTGTCTTTTTTCTATTAAAATTATATATATTTTCTGTATATCCTTATTGTTTACTGTGCCGTTAAAGTCCGAACCGGGTTACATTTTTGGGCTCCCTTGCCCCCTTTTCTCAATAGCTTTCATTGCTGTCAGTCAAATCCTGTGAGAAGGGGCGGGGCCAAGTCACAATATCTGCGTCTGTAGATGTAGGCAGCTTGGATCCGGAGCGAGCCTTCACGTGTGCCATGATAAGGAAGAGGCTTCCTATGGGGGTGCACCAAGAGGAGGAGGAGTAGGAGCACCAGCGGGGGACCAGAGAAAAGGAGGATTGGGGGCCACTCTGTGCAAATCTATTGCAAAAAGCAGGTAGGTGCCTGTTTGTTATTTAAAAAAAAAAATACCATTTACAGTCACTTTAATTCATATAAAATGGCTGATCATTAAACACTTTACAATCAGTTACAGCAAACTGTTTTTTTTTTTTTGTGTTAAAGATGTTTTGTGAATAAATAAAGGCTTAGCATTGTAAGCACCCCACTGACTCCACTGCTGCCACGCACATTTTGATCGATATGTTGTTTTTTTCCACTTCCATGAAAGTGTTTCTAACCATTATTAAATGCTCAGGCCCGGATTCACGTAGAAGCGCGCATCCTTGTGCGGGCGTAACGTATCCTATTTACGTTACGCCTCCACAACTTTGACAGGCAAGTGCAGTATTCTAAAACCAAAGTTGCGGCGGCGTAGCGTAAATAGGCCGGCGTAAGCCCGCCTAATTCAAATGTGGTAGATGTGGGCGTGTGTTATGTAAATTTAATGTGACCCCACGTAAATGACGCTTTTTACGAACGGCGCATGCGCCGTCCGTGAAAGTATCCCAGTGCGCATGCTCCAAATTGACCCGCAAGAAGCCAATGCTTTCGACGTGAATGTAAATGACGCACAGCCCTATTCGCGAACGACTTACGCAAACGACGTAAAACGTGAAAAATTTGCCGCTGTTCCGACGTCCATACTTAACATTGGTACGCCTCATCAACGTAAAATATTCAAAATTCGATGCAGGAACAACGTCCATACTTAACATTGGTACGCCGCATGTACGCCTCATATAGCAGGGGTAACTTTACGCCGGGAAAAGCCTAACGTAAACGGCGTATCTGTAATGCGCCGGCCGGGTGTACGTTCGTGAATTGGCGTATCTAGCTGATTTACATATTTCTAGGCGTAAATCAGCGTACACGCCCCTAGCGGCTAGCGTAAATATGCAGTTAAGATCCGACGGCGTAGGAGACTTACGCTGGTCGTATCTTAGAGAAATTCTGGCGTATCTGATTCTTTGAATCAGGCGCCAAGATACGACGACTCGGACTCAGATATACGCCGTTGTATCTCCTACGAGAATCTGGGCCTCAGTGCCTACGGTATTACGCTATGTGTTTCTTCTGTTTTACTCTTCTCTTATACATCGGATTTTTGGTTTGACCGTTTGGGAGTAACCATCTTCAAGTATTAGACATCTTCCTTTCGTTTGGTGGATTTGCCGTTTGACGTATGAAGATCTGGTCCTGTATTGTCACCTCCTTTGTATACATTCAGCTTTGTTGACCCTCTGGGCGTAGGCTCATTAGGATTCAATTTATTTGGTAAGCCTCTGCAATATTGGTGGCGGGTATTTTACAAGTGTGCATCACGTTCAAGTGTGAATTACCGCTGATCTGGAATCATTCACCCAGTCTTATACACCAATCAAGTTTTTTCACCATTCATTATTTGGACTTTTTTTCTATATAAATCTGTCCCTTTTCCTTTTTTTTGTTCACACATTTGTCACTTGATTTTTTTGATATGGACATTCAGGGCTAGATTCACGTAGGGGGACGCAAGTTTGTGCGGGCGTAGCGTATCCTATTTACGCTACGCCTCTGCAACTTAGACGGGCAAGTGCAGTATTCACAAAGCACTTGCTCCGTAAGTTTCGGCGGCGTAGCGTAAATCTGCCGGCGTAAGCGCGCCGAATTCAAATTGTCAAGAGGTGGGCGTGTTTTATGTAAATAAAACATGACCCCATGTAAATGACGATTCTCACGAACGGCGCATGCGCCGGCCGTGAACGTATCTCAGTGCGCATGCTCCTAATCACGTCGCAAATAGTCAATGCTTTCGACGTGAACGTAATTTACGCAAAGCCCTATTCGCGAACGACTTACGCAAACGACGTAAAATGTTTAAAATTCGATGCGGGAACGACGTCCATACTTAACATTGGCTATGCCTCATATAGCAGGAGTAACGTTACGTCGAAAAAAGCCTTACGCAAACGACGTAAAAAAATCTGCCGGGCGCACGTACGTTTTTGAATCGGCGTATCCAGCTCATTTGCATATTCTACGCTGAAAAGAGACTTACGCCAGTCGGATCTTAGCCTAATTTTGGCGTATCTTGCTTTCTGAATACAGAAAGAAGATACGCCGGCGCAGATTTGCATTTACGCGGCGTATCAATAGATACGCCGGCGTAAATTCTTTCTGAATCTAGCCCTCAGTGTTTATAATATCACTACTCAGCGTTACAATTTGTATGTTTTGATTGTAAGCACCCCTGCCAGCGTAAAATGGTTTGTCTTACCCCTGTAAACTGATACATCTGGAAGAGAGCTTGTTCTTTTGAAAAACAACAGACTTACTGGCTGGATCACCAGATGAAAATAGAAGAAAGAGAGCCTAAAAAAGAAAACAAATGCAGCCATTACATCTAAAAATTGGTAAGCTTCAAAATAATGTTTGCTTTTAGGTTTAATACAGCTTGAAGACAAACAGTCTGCCTCGTTGTTAATGATTCTATCATTTATAAAACATCAGAGAGCAGGAAGGCTATTTAAACATCTTGTAAATGATCTGAGACAGGATGCTGGGGGATTTGTTTCTCTGTAACTTGGAATCCGGCTGAGAGCATGCAGACGTCTGTGGAATAATTAGAAGCTCTTTTTGTTGCCTGATGCTTTTCTCACGACCTGCGCCGCCACCCCTATCCATGTGTCTGACCCCCTGATCTACATATCAGGGCACCGGACTATGGATTCCAGTGTGGGGGGTGTATTTTTGAAGCACCTGATTAGAGACAGAGGCTAATAGGCTTAAAAAAAAAAGGGTACTACGATCCCACCCTGTTGTGTGACAATAGCGAATTAATTTTTGCTATTTTCACAGTAAAGTTTCTCCCTGCCAGGGGGTGCGGGGTCCGTGCGGGAAGGGAGCAGCTGGCTCAGTCTCCCAGCAGCACAACTGAGAGGCTTAAGCCAGAAGCTTGTCCAGGCATCTCAGTGGATCCCGACAGTAAAGCCAGGATCTTTCCCTAGCTTGGACCGGCTGAGTGACATCGGCCAACAACAGGAGTGCAGAACGAAATGCACTCCTGTGATTCATAGGAAAAATATTTTCAGAAAAGCACTGGCCATACCCAGGGCAGGACTTAGGGTGGTGGGGGCCCTTGGGCTTGAGTGTTGAAGGGGCCCCCTGGAGCCGAGAATTGGGGGGGGGGGATCGAAGATGTTGAGCAAGGGGGGGATTATAGTTGTTGAGCGGGGGGGGTGCGCATTAAAGTTGTTTAGCGGGGGGGGGGCGCATTAAAGTTGTTGAGCAGGGGGGGGGGTGCCTTTCTCTCACCTGTGCTGACAGCCGGGGCCACAGACTGTCATTAGCCCGGCTGTCGGCTTTCTTCCCTTCAGCAACCACAGTCCTCCACACACCGCTCCGGTTCCTCCTGCTTCCGTGCTGCCTCCTCTTGCAGTGCGGGAAAATTAACCCTTTTGCGGGACTGTGGGAAGACGCTGTCTGTGCGGGAAAGTCCCGCAGAATCCGTGCGTGTTGGGAGGTATGCGCAGGGCCGCCATCAGGAATTTTGGGGCCCCTTACACAGCAATAAGAAATAAAGAAAAAAAATATATATATATATATATATATTTATATATATATATATATATAAAAGGGGGGGTAGCCATGCGGGGCCCTGGGGACCTCTGGGCCCTTTAATAAAAAGAAACCTCTGGGCCCTTTAATAAAAAAAAATAAACATTTAAAAAACTTCATAAAAAAAGGGAGGTTGCTATCCGGGGCCCTGGGGACCTCTGGGCCCCTGGGGACCTCTGGGCCTTTTAATAAAAAATAAAAAAATATAAACAAAAATAAACATTTATAAAAAATAAATAAAAAAAGGGGGGGTTGCCACATGGGGCCCTGGGGACCTCTGAGCCCTTTAATTTAAAAAATATATATATAAAAAAAATGTAAAAGTGTATATATACATAAAAAATATATACATTTTTTTTTTTTTTTATAAAAAATAAATAAAAAAAGCGGGGGTTGCCGTCCGGGCCCCTGGGGATCTCCGGACCCCTAAAAAAAAAAAATATATATATATTTATTTTTTAAAGGGGTTTGCCATCCGGGGCCCCCCATGGGCTTGAGCCCAGTCAAGCCCAATGGTAAGTCCGGCCCTGGCCATACCTCTCCTTTAATGGCTCTATTAAAACCTGCCAGGCACCAAGCATTTTCAGAAGGGTCTCAGCAATGTTAGTCTCTATATTTCTCCCAGTGCATACGCATGCGCATGTGCATTGAGTTACGGCGCATGCGCAGGCGTTCAGCGCCATCTTTTAAAAGGCCCAAGGGAGCGATGGGTGCTAGGCACCACACACGAGGGGAAACGCCATCCATACGGACGAATCTGTACACACGGGTAAGTACCTTACAATCTGGGACCATGGGGAACAATGCAAGCTTCTCATACATAGGAACATTAGCCAACTCTACTGTCTTTTAACCACAGACATAGGGGGGAAGAGGACTACAGCGGTAAACACTAACTATTTTGGAGCCATCCACTCATTTGGATTGCCTTATTTAAAGGGGTGTTCCGCCTAAAGCAAAAATATTAAAAGTCTGCAGCTACAAATACTGCAGCTGCTGACTTTTAATAATCAGCCACTTACCTGTACCAAGGTCCAACGAAGCGGGGGAACGAAGCCCCGCTCATCTCCGCAGCGCCGGCATCACTAGTGTGGGCGCCCGAGCCGCGCTACGCACCGTGATTGGCGGAGCAATCACCTGGGATCTGTGAAGTGTCCCAAGTGATTGCGGAGAGGGGGGGGGAGAGGTGACTTGCTTCTGGTCGCCAAGGTGACCTAGGGAGCAATTGGGAGCCTGAACCCTCTAAAAAGAGGGTTGCCGCTCCCCCCCCCCAAAAAAATGACATGCCAAATGTGGCATGTCAGGGGGTCACCTTCCCTTAAAGTGGAAATTCCATTTTTGGGTGGAACTCCACTTTAAGGTTCTGATACTACCAAATCCTGCCTGCTGAGCCCAGACTGGTAATTATATACATTTGAATGACTATGAGTGTGCTAGGCGCTGCCCACTGGTTAATCATAAGACCTGAATCTATTCAGTTTCAAGTTCAAGTTGGAGCTGTGTTGATGTTCTTCTGTATCTCTGTCTCCACAATTTGCTTTTATTAGCTTTTCCATTTGAAACCACTCTCATTGGTATGTAACATGTGTACCGCATGAAGCTATGCTGTAACCTTGAAGCTATGTATACTTACCTTATGTCATGTTTACAGTTTTCTATGATGTATCTTTTTTATCATTGTTTTAGAGTATAAAAGAACTTTGACCACACTCACTCCTGCTCGTTACCCCTGATGAAGGTTGTATACCAGAAACGCGTCGGGTACCAGGGAACATCACTCATAGGAGAGTTTTAGTGTAATTTCTTATATATGTTCTGTTGTACATTGTGGGACAGATTCACATACAATTGCATGGGCGCAGCGTATGTGAGATACGCTACGCCGCTGTAACTTACTTTTTAAAGCTTTGAATCCAGAAAGAATTTGCGCTGTAAGTTACGGTGGCGTAGTGTATCTCTTGTGGCGTAACGTCGCGTAATTCAAATCAGCGAGTAGGGGGCGTGTTTCATTTAAATGAAGCGCGTCCCCGCGCCGAACGAACTGCGCATGCACCGTCCCTAAATTTCCCGCCGTGCATTGCGCTAAATGACGGCGCAAGGACGTCATTGTTTTGACGTGGACGTAAATTACGTCCAGCCCCATTCAGGAACGACTTACGCAAACAAAAAAAAATATTTTCAAATTCAACGTGGGAACGACGGCCATACTTAACATTGCGTACGCCACCAAATAGCAGCTTTAACTATACGCCGAAAAAAGCCGAACGGAAACAACGTAAAAGAATGCGACGGCCGCTCGTACGTTCGTGGATCGTCGGAAATAGCTAATTTGCATACTCGACGCGGATTACGACGGGAACGCCACCCAGCGGGCGCCGAAGAATTGCATCTACGATCCGAAGGTGTACGAAGACTTACGCCTGTCGGATCTAACCCAGATGCCGTCGTATCTTGTTTTGAGGATTCAAAACAAAGATACGACGCAGGAAATTTGAAAGTACACCGTCGTATCAGTATATACGCCGGCGTACTTTCTTTGTGGATCTGCCCCTTTATGTTTTTTTTTTTTTGCATACATGAACACCATCTACTTTGGTTCATGTTTTTTTTAAACATGTGTATTTATGTCTTTTGATAATTTTGATGTAATAAAATACTGTTTCTACATACATCACAGTGACTGGCTTTTAAAGTCCCATCCTAGGGGGCACAACCTTTTTGTTCTATACTACAGGGATGCGGCCATCACACTGTGTTAATTGATATGGTGATTACCTCTCGCTTTCATAAGCACATATATCTGTAGTGTTTTCTTATCTCTATCCAAAGCCCTGAGTCCTGTGTCTTTCTGCTGTTTCGTTGCTCTGTTATCAGCCTGATAACTTCTGACGAGTTCTCTGTCAACCACGATAAAACCAGCCTGAAATTTGGGTTGGGGGGGGCTAAAAATAGATTAGCAGACAGCTACACTATTCACAGCACAGCTCTGAAAGTCTCTGCCTATGTGGAGAGGGGGTGTGTGCCTTTCCTCCAATCAGCTGTCTTGGCTGTGTGCTAAGAATCCACTCCCAGTGCTAAATAGGAAGAGGAAATCTCTAACACGATCTGCACTTTCTAAAGAATATATAAAGATAAAGACAGCTAAGATACATGTAAAACTTATGTAGGAAGATTTGTTTCACCCCTGTATATCATCTGAGGCTGTTCACTTCACAGGGTATAGGAGAGGGTTTACATCCACTTTAACCACTTGCGGACTGCCCACCGTACATTTACTGCGGCAGGGTTGCCGCTCTGTGCTAGATCACGTACCTAGTACGTGATCTGACACTTTAAGGTCTGGGGTTCACGCGCCACCGGCGACCTGCTCTCGCTGTGTGTGCAGGGGGGAGCCCAGAGGCAAGTACCACAGACTCGATGTCAGTCGGTACCCGCCTATTACACAGAACACAGGCAGCAACCTGCCCATATAAACAAGGCAGGTTGGCATTCTGTCAGTAGGCAAGGTATTGATCCTGTGTTTCTGCAAAGCAGGAACATGGATCAATGCTGTCCCCTAGTCAAATCACCTCCTACACAGTGAGTAAGCACCGGCTAGGCACACAGTTAACCCTTTGATCGCCCCTGATGTTAACCCCTTCCCAGCCAGTGTCAGTAGTGACAGAGCATATTATTTTTAGCACTGATCACTGTATTAGTGTCCCTGGTCCCCAAAAAGTATAAAAAGTGTCAGTTAGGTGTTCAATTTGTCTGCCACAATATCGCAGTCCCAATATAAGTCGCAGATCCCCGCCATTATTATTAAAAAACAAATAAAAATATCTCATAGTATGTAGATGCTATAACTAACTTTAACTTAAAGTGGATGTAAACCCACTCTCATTCTTTCTAAACTACTGCCATAGTGCTGATCTATAGGAATATAGATGCCTCCTGCATGTATCCTTACCTGTCAAATATCTCACCTCTGTCTGTTATAAGAACTGAAAAACTGAAGATTCTGTGGGTGGATTGGTTGTCTGGAGCTCGGTGGGTGGAGTCGTGATGTCAGTAGACTCCCCACCCTCCTCTACACTCCCCTTGTCAACATGCATTTTTTCCTGTGTATTCCTTACACTAAATTCTATGATCACTAACATCCAGTCAAAATCCAGAAAATTAACCACATGAATTCAGAAAAGGAGTGGGGGTGGGAATTAAAAAAGAATGCCTGTCTCCAGGCTAGTGCATGAGATATGTAAATAACTTGTCACTCACAACAAGGGGGCGGAACGGACTAAGGTTTTTCTCTGTAAGTTCGTTTTATTTCACTGAAAAATAAAAGTGCATTGCTCAGAGCTGGATTAACTCTGTGTGGCAAGACTGGGCACAGATGATAGGAAATCTTATACAGGGAGTGCAGAATTATTAGGCAAGTTGTATTTTTGAGGATTAATTTTATTATTGAACAACAACCATGTTCTCAATGAACCCAAAAAACTCATTAATATCAAAGCTGAATATTTTTGGAAGTAGTTTTTAGTTTGTTTTTAGTTTTCGCTATTTTAGGGGGATATCTGTGTGTGCAGGTGACTATTACTGTGCATAATTATTAGGCAACTTAACAAAAAAAAAATATATACCCATTTCAATTATTTATTTTTACCAGTGAAACCAATATAACATCTCAACATTCACAAATATACATTTATGACATTCAAAAACAAAACAAAAACAAATCAGTGACCAATATAGCCACCTTTATTTGCAAGGACACTCAAAAGCCTGCCATCCATGGATTCTGTCAGTGTTTTGATCTGTTCACCATCAACATTGCGTGCAGCAGCAACCACAGCCTCCCAGACACTGTTCAGAGAGGTGTACTGTTTTCCCTCCTTGTAAATCTCACATTTGATGATGGACCACAGGTTCTCAATGGGGTTCAGATCAGGTGAACAAGGAGGCCATGTCATTAGTTTTTCTTCTTTTATACCCTTTCTTGCCAGCCACGCTGTGGAGTACTTGGACACGTGTGATGGAGCATTGTCCTGCATGAAAATCATGTTTTTCTTGAAGGATGCAGACTTCTTCCTGTACCACTGCTTGAAGAAGGTGTCTTCCAGAAACTGGCAGTAGGACTGGGAGTTGAGCTTGACTCCATCCTCAACCCGAAAAGGCCCCACAAGCTCATCTTTGATGATACCAGCCCAAACCAGTACTCCACCTCCACCTTGCTGGCGTCTGAGTCGGACTGGAGCTCTCTGCCCTTTACCAATCCAGCCACGGGCTCTTCCATCTGGCCCATCAAGACTCACTCTCATTTCAGCAGTCCATAAAACCTTAGAAAAATCATTCTTGAGATATTTCTTGGCCCAGTCTTGACGTTTCAGCTTGTGTGTCTTGTTCAGTGGTGGTCGTCTTTCAGCCTTTCTTACCTTGGCCATGTCTCTGAGTATTGCACACCTTGTGCTTTTGGGCACTCCAGTGATGTTGCAGCTCTGAAATATGGCCAAACTGGTGGCAAGTGGCATCTTGGCAACTGCACGCTTGACTTTTCTCAGTTCATGGGCAGTTATTTTGCGCCTTGGTTTTTCCACACGCTTCTTGCGACCCTGTTGACTATTTTGAATGAAACGCTTGATTGTTCGATGATCACGCTTCAGAAGCTTTGCAATTTTAAGAGTGCTGCATCCCTCTGCAAGATATCTCACTATTTTTGACTTTTCTGAGCCTGTCAAGTCCTTCTTTTGACCCATTTTGCCAAAGGAAAGGAAGTTGCCTAATAATTATGCACACCTGATATAGGGTGTTGATGTCATTAGACCACACACCTTCTCATTACAGAGATGCACATCACCTAATATGCTTAATCGGTAGTAGGCTTTCGAGCCTATACAGCTTGGAGTAAGCAAGGCAACATGCAGAAAGAGGATGATGTGGTCAAAATACTAATTTGCCTAATAATTCTGCACTCCCTGTACTGTTCATTGTGACATCAAAAAAATAAATAAAAAATGAAAGATTTTGTGTTTACATCTTTAACTATAACTTTTTTCACCAAAAATATGTAGCAGAATATATATTGGCCTAAATTGATGAAGACATTTGATTTTTTACATTTTTTTATTGGATGTGTTTTATAGCAGAAAGTAAAAAATATTGTTTTGTTTACTTTCAAAATTTCACTCTTTTTTTTTGTTTATAGCGTAAAAAAAATTAAATGTAGAGGTGATCAAATACCAATAAAAGAAAGCTCTATATGTGGGAAAAAAAGGACATTGATTTTATTTGGGTACAAAGTCCATGACCGCGCATTTGTCAGTTAACCGCTTCCCGACCGCCGCATGTAGATATACGTCGGCAGAATGGCACGTACAGGCACATTGGCGTACCTGTACGTCCCTGCCTTTCCGCGGGTCGGGGGTCTGACCGGGACCCCCCCCCCCCCCCCCCGCTACATGCGGCGGTCCGTTTTCCGCGGGGAGCGATCCGGGACGACGGCGCGGCTATTCGTTTATAGCCGCTCCGTCGCGATCGCTCCCCGGAGCTGAAGAACGGGGCTTCCCCGTGCTTCACTGTGCCGGCTGCATCGATCGAGTGATCCCTTTTATAGGGAGACTCGATCGATGATGTCAGTCTTACAGCCACACCCCCCTACAGTTGTAAACACACACTAGGTGAACCCTAACTCCTACCGCGCCCCCTGTGGTTAACTCCCAAACTGCAACTGTCATTTTCACAATAAACAATGCAATTTAAATGCATTTTTTGCTGTGAAAATGACAATTGTCCCAAAAATTTGTCAAAATTGGCCGAAGTGTCCGCCATAATGTCGCAGTCACGAAAAAAAACACTTATCGCCGCCATTAGTAGTAAAAAAAATAATAATAATAAAAATGCAATAAAACTATCCCCTATTTTGTAAACGCTATAAATTTTGCGCAAACCAATCGATAAACGATTATTGCGCTTTTTTTTTCCAAAAATAGGTAGAAGAATACGTATCGGCCTAAACTGAGGAAAAAAAAAATTATATATGTTTTTGGGGGATATTTATTATAGCAAAAAGTAAAAAATATTGCATTTTTTTCCAAAATCGTCGCTCTATTTTTGTTTATAGCGCAAAAAATAAAAACCGCAGAGGTGATCAAATACCACCAAAAGAAAGCTCTATTTGTGGGGAAAAAAGGACGCCAATTTTGTTTGGGAGCCACGTCGCACGACCGCGCAATTGTCTGTTAAAGCGACGCAGTGCCGAATTGTAAAAAACCCTTGGGTCATTTAGCAGCATATTGGTCCGGTCCTTAAATGGTTAAAGTAACGCAGTGCCATATCGCAAAAAATGGCCTGGTTAGGAAGGGGGGGGTAAATCTCCCAGAGCTGAAGTCGATAGTAATCCAGTCAATGTGAGAGAAAGATGTTTTTGCTTTGGCATGGTTACATTGCTATGCATTGTTACAATGATAGGTTTACATTTACGTGGCCATGCAGGCTGCGATTTGCACAGGCACAACAGCCCATTCATTTGAATGAGTTGCCATGCCCCATGAAACTACCCTGGAAATCGCAGCCCACATGGGAAGTGCAAGTACAGCGTGGTTCCCGGTGCAGGTGTGATTTCCAGAGCAAGCCTCATGCCATTAGGATTATTGGCACCCGCCCACAGGGTTTTGGCGTTTCACTATGCGAGTGGTTGCAGTTGCGGCACCACCTGCACAGGTGTGAACTTATCCTGAGATGAAGGCATTGTACAGATAGGAAACACTATGGTGACTGTGCATCTGTACACCTGTAATGCTTCATATATAGGGTTGCCACCTGCCTGAAACCCGGACACATTATTCAGACTGAACTATGGCTTCCCATCAGGGTTGCTGGCTGTAGTTGTCTAAGCTGAGAGTGTGTTATGCCTCGTACACACGATCGGAATTTCCGATGAAAAAAGCCAGATGGAATTTGTTCATCGGAAATTCCGATCGTGTGTGGGCCCCATTGGACTTTTTTCCATCAGTGTTTAGAAATAGAACATGTTTTGTTTTTTTCCGATGGAAAAGAAAACGATAGGAAATTCCTATCGTGTGTGTGGAACTCCGATGGAGAAAAAACCCACACATGCTCAGAATCAAATCGACGCATGCTCGGAAGCTTTGAACTTCTTTTTTCTCGGCTCGTCGTAGTGTTTTACGTCACAGCATTTTGGACGGTCAGAATTTGGTCTGACAGTGTGTATGCAAGACAGCTTGAACGGAATTCCGACGAAAAATGCCATCAGATTTTAGGCCATCGGAAATCCGTGTGTGTACGAGGCATAACTCTCTAGCCTCGTACACACGACCGAGGAACTCGACGGGGGCGAAACACATCGTTTTCCTCGTCGAGTTCCTTGTTCAAACGAGGAACTCGACAAGGAAAGTTTCTCCATTCCCGTCGAGGAAATAGAAAACTTGCTCTCTTTTTGGCTCATCGAGTTTTTCGACAGTTTCCTCGACGAAAATGTACACACGACCGGTTTCCTCGGCCAAAAAATATCTCCCAGCAAGTTTCTTGCTGGTTTTTGCCGAGAAACTCGGTAGTGTGTACGGGGCATAACTCTCTCTTTCACACTTCCTAAAGTCAGCACTAACAATCCCCTCCGAAACACGCACACAGGTGGGAGAGGAGAGAGGGTTCAACCTGCACCTCTTCCTCCTCCCCACTCCTCGGTGTCTGCCCACACTCTGATCCCGGCGCTGTGCCTCATGCCGCGTACACACGATCATTTTTCGGCATGAAAAAAAATGAAGTTTTTCGGCATGTAGAAAAAACAACGTTTTTTCCAACTTCATCATTAAAACGGCCTTGCCCACACAAGGTCGTTTTAAAAAAAATGCTCTAGCAAAGCGTGGTGACGTACAACACGTACGACGGCACTATAAAGGGGAAGTTCCATTCGAATGGCGCCACCCTTTGGGCTGCTTTAGCTAATTTCGTGTTAGTAAAAGACAATTTTTCTGTCTGTTACAGCGTGATGAATGTGCTTACTCCATTACAAACGGTAGTTTTACCAGAACGAACGCTCCCGTCTCATAACTTGCTTCTGAGCATGTGCGGGTTTTTAACATTGTTTTAGCCCACACACGACCATTTTTTACAACCCGAAAAACGACATAGTTTAAAACGTCTTTAAAAAATGCAGCATGTTCTAATTTTTTTTTTGTCTTTTTTCAGAACCCGAAAAATGATGTGAAGCTCACACACATGATCATTTTAAATGACATTTTTTAAAAATGTTGTCTTTTACATGCCGAAAAATTATCGTGTGTACGCGGCATCAGAAAACGAAAGTGGGTGTTGGAAATGTAAAGTCCTGCAGCCTCAGATACATCTGGATTAGAGGTGCTGACTGCCAAGGGGTGAGTGAGCGCACCATCCATCCCTATTTGTGACTCCCCCTTCCCCCCTTCTCTCTCCTGCCTCTGAGTGATTACACTAAGGTAAATCAGGGTTCTCAGAGCACCCCTTACTTCAGAGTTCCCCTTTACACCAGAGGCCACAGTGTTCCCACTTACATCAAAGTCCTCTCCTTACATCAGAGTTCTCAGTGTTCCCCCTTAAATCAGAGTTCCCAGAGCATCTCTTATGTTAGAGGCCCCACAGTTCCCCCTTATATCAGAGTCCCCCGGCGCGCTCGCGACCCAGTCCAAAGCTCCGTGACCGCGGGACCCGCGGACCCGATCACCACCGGTGTCCCGCGATCGGGTCACAGGAGCTGAAGAACGGGGAGAGGTGAGTGTAAACAAACCTTCCCTGTACTTCTCTGTGGCTTGTCACTGCTCGTCTGTTCCCTGTCATAGGGAACGACGATCAGTGATGTCACACGTCCAGCCACGCCCCCCTACAGTAAAAAAAAAACACAATAGGACACACTTAACCCCTTTAGCGCCCCCTAGTGGTTAACCCCTTCACTGCCATTGTCATTTCACAGTAATCAGTGCATTTTTATAGCACTTTTCGCTGTGAAAATTACAATGGTCCCAAAAATGTGTCAAAAGTGTCCGATGTGTCCGCCATAATGTCGCTGTCACGAAAAAAACCGCTGATCGCCGCCATTACTACTAAAACATTTTTTTTATAAAAATGCCATAAAACTATCCCCTATTTTGTAAACGCTATAACTTTTGCGCAAACTAATCAATAAACGCTTATTTCCAAAAATATGTAGAAGAATACGTATCGGCCTAAACTGAGGAAAAAAAAATATTTTTTATATATTTTTTGGGGATATTTATTATAGCAAAAAGTAAAAAATATTGCATTGTTTTTTAAATTGTCGCTCTATTTTTGTTTAAAGCGCAAAAAATA